>NW_027555625.1:14415559-14608059 GCF_003287225.1 Phascolarctos cinereus
ATACTTAGGGACACTATCATTTTATTGATGTAGAAAACTCAATTCTAGATAGGACGGGGGTTCTCTAAAATTCCGCTGTTGATCTCCCTAGAGGGAGACAGTAACCTCATCACCTACCGTGTACCTCACACATTAAAGGTACTTAATAAATGTGTGTTAATTAATTGGTTTATTGAATGATACTCTCATTGTCTCAGCAGAAATACATACATGTACACACATTAACCAAAATTAGCTGAAATATTGGCACTTGTTTACACATAGGTATGACTACAGGAATCATGATGTTATGTGCTCCTAATGGAGCACTTCAAACTTCTTGACAGTAGATTGTTTATGTATTTATGTTGGTGGCACCTAGCAAGGGTGGGGAATCTGTGGCCTCAAGGCCAGATGTGACCCTCTAGGTCCTCAAGTGAGTCCTTTTAACTGAATTTGTTCTGTGAAGTTTGTATTCACTCAGAGGGCTGTACTTGAGGACCTAGAGGGCCACATGTGGCCTCAAGGCTGCAGATTGCCCACCCAGAGTGCCTGACTAACAATACGTACCAATAAATGGTTGTTGATAGGATTAATATATGGACACAGGGTTGGAAAGGAAGATGCAAACCGACCTCCTGTGACCCCTGCCGTATTATTTGGAAGGACAGTGAGCACAGAGAAAAAGTGATAGGACAAAGAAAAACATTTGATCAATGATAGAAATAAATTAAAAGAAAAACATAAGGGATAATAGGATTGAGATTTGGAAGGCACCTTAGAGATTCCATACTGTAAAGCATCTTGATTTCCTTCATCTAGGACTAGAGAAGATAAAGGAACGTTTTGTTCCTTTTTGTCGTTCTCTGTCTCCCCTACCTCCTGCTCTGTTCCTTAGTGACATCATAGCTTGTGAACTTGGGTGGGCTGGACAATAGTTGGTTATAATAATGGGGATTTGCAACTAGAGAAGATAAAGATTCCCTTTGGGAACACTGGCCTTTGGGGGACTGATTTTTTGTTAGCCCGAAAAGTGATTTTTATTGTGTGTTTTTTTTTTTTAGAAGCTGTTGTAGTGCTATAGCTGCTTGAGGCCTTAGGATCATAAATCTCCAATAGAAAGGGAACTCAGTGGCAGGCTGGCCAAATGCTGCTGCTTCACAGATTAAGAAGTGGACACTCAAGGAGGTTAAATGATTAGACCAGTCAGAGTTAATCGGTATTAAAGGTGGCATTTGAATCCAGGTTCTTTAACTACAGTTAATATTATTTCCACTGTACCATTCTCTTGTTAGGTGAAAGTTTCCAGAACTGGGGCCATCAGGATTTTGTATCTCAAAGTCCATAATAATTTTGGAAAATTATATCCTTTTACTTCCAAGATTTCTTGAGGGAAATTTTTCTAGATATTAGTGAAAATAATTCTCCATGCAAATGTGTTATCCAGTAGATTGGCATATGTAGCCTGAGCTATAATTGCCTTATACTAATCAGTGTCTATTTTAATCATGCATGTTCAATAAATATACATTCCTGTTTTTGAGAAGAAATCTGCAGGTAATTTATTGGAAACAACCTGCTAGGAGATGTTCTCACAAAGTTCAAAAGATCCACAGTTTATTGCAACCTTTATCCTAGCAAGGAGATTCTATAACCAAGCTTTAATTTGTCACACACTCATACACACACGCACACACACACACACAACAAAACAAACAAACCTGGGTAAAAGAAGAACAGAGCAATAACTAAGAATTTCTATAATTTGAACTATAGAAAGGTGTTATATTTCTGTTCAAGGATATATCTATATTTCTATATGTATATAATATACATATATGTGTTATATACATGCATGCATACACATATGTATATATGAATATAGTTCAGAGCAATATATTGCTTTTAATATATTATATATGTATATATGTAAACACATACATATGCGTGTGTGTTGATAGATGTCTTGCTGGACAGATTAATAGCCAGAAGGATGTGCAGATAGATAAGGAGACTGATAAATATGATATAACAAGAGTTCTCAACCTAAGGTTCATTACTTAAAAAAAAAAAGTTGACAAATGTATTTCAATATAACTAGTTATTTTTTTCTTTATAGTTCTATATATGTTATTTTATATATTTAAGTGCATTATTCTGAGAAAGTGTCTTCTAGGCTTTTCCAGGAACCCCAGGAATGTAGCACACAAAGTTAAGACTCCTTGTGATAGAATTCTGTTGGAGAGAAAAATATAATTGGCGTGACAACAATAACAGCATTGATTGTTGAAGAGAGGTTAGTACAGATAGTGTCTTTAGGTCTTCTGTTTTTATTTTTTTTAAGTATTTGTTACATACTTCTATGTGCTCGACATTATGCTAAATTCTGGCCAAATAGAAAACTAAAACAGCCTCTGCCTTCAGAAAGAGCTTATATTCTAATGGGAGAGGGAAGGTACATGTGCCAATGAAGGAAGTCCAAATATACATACAAACTAGATTGGAAGTAACTTTTCAAGGGAAGGATTGTTTAGCTGGTAATATCAAAAAGACTTATTCGCTTGAGTTGACTTGAAATTTCAGTTCTCTCATAGGCTGCTTGGTGCATTAGAAATAGTCCCAAACAATCTATTTGATGAAGATTTTACCACACATCACTTATGTGACCATGAATATGCCACTGAAGCGCTTTATTAGTCAGATATCTCATTTGTAGAATAGACTAGATAATAAGGAATCGGTTATATATCAGAAGACAGGGAGCAGAGCACTTCACAAACCTTACAGTGTTTTAGAAATAGAAATTATAATGATTAGGTTCAACATTCTGGCAAACTGTGGGGAGAAAATAATGGAATCTTAGAGTTGGAAGGGACCGCCATCTGATACAACTTATAGCTGAGGAAGAATCCATTCTAAAATATACTGGATAAATGGGGTCCCACTCTTTAGAAGTCTTCCAAAAGATGTGGGTTGAGCCATTTGGCAGCATACAACAATGGACATTCTTTTTCTGTCTGTGTTGGGCCAGATGGCCCAAATTCTATTATCTTGTGAATCTTTGATCGTCTAGCCTAAAACCTACTTCCAATAGCAGAACATTCTAATTTTGGATATTGGTGATTGTTGAGAATCCATCCCCCCATATCAAGTCTAAATTCAGCTATTTTGCAGATCAGATCCCCATATAAACCATTCCATTGCCTGTCTGAGGCTTTGCAAGGCTGTAAGCCATAGTTTGAATGTATTCCCTCTTCTTTTCTGTCTTTTCAAATGCCTAGCTTCCTTCAAGGCTCAGCTCAAGTGCCAAGTTATACATGGGACCCATTCTGATTCCCAAATTAACTTGTGTTGACTTTGGATGTATTGTAGCGCTGTTTCCCTTGATAAAATTTATTTTCCTTGAAGTATTACATTATTGTCTTTATGTCACCAGTGTTCACCATAGTGGGTATACAAAGAGGGCACTCACAGAATCTATCATGTGGGAGCTTCCTTTGAGGGGGGGAAGGGGAAGGAGAGGAAAAGAACACAACAAAATAGACATGTTCATTAAAGAAAGAAAAACATAATGAATCCTACTTTTCAAGCAAGTAGAACACCCAAATTAGAATAATTGTTTAAAGCCATTTTATTGAAAGCCTAAGAAAAATGTGTATCACAGATGAGGAATAAAAAAAACTTTTGAAATGTTAGCATTATGACTGCTAAAGTGAAAAGTGATATAACAGTGAAAAGATATCTTTAAAAAATGGATTTTCTAATATTAGAAACTGGGGAAATCACAGAATGTGGTGATTAAAGGGAAACCCATCAATTTCATGGGCCACCGACCCAGTTCAGACATCTTGTCATCTAGATCTGTGAGTAGTCTTGGAATGGACTCCAAAGTCAGTGAGAAAAGCAAGGCTCTTGAATACTAGAAAGTCAAAAAATGAGAGACAGAATCATGTGGACTGCTCAATCACCTGGTAAGGAGACAGAGGCCCTCCTTTGGGGAGAAGAAGACAGGAGCAGAAAGAAGAAATAAATGATTTGCTTCCCCTTCCTGAGGAAAACCTCAGGGAAATTTGTACTGCAAAATTGTCTGTTGCATGAGACAGGTCTGAATAGTGGTAAATGCATTGGTAATTCATAAACTAGAAGCGGATAAATCATTAAGACCAGATGGCATCCAGCCCAGAATTATGAAAGAATTCAAAGGTGGAATTTGGGGACTGTTGGCCAACAAGTGTAACCTGTCTTTACAAATGACTCCCATTTTTTAGAATGGTACCAGAAGAGAATGGGGGAGTTGCAGAACAGGGAATCTCATTTCTACCCTTGGGAAGTTGCTGGAATCTTTCATGAAGCAAAAGATTACTGAGCGCTTAAGCTAATAGTCTGAGTGAAAAGCTGCTACGGTTACTGTAAGGCAAAACTATAGTAGACCGTGTTACCTTAAATCAACAAATTATGGAAATAATTTATTTACTAGGACTTACATAAAACCTTTGGTAAGGGTTTGAGAATCTGGTGTCACAGTGGATAGAGTTTGGAGTGAGCAAGACCTGCGTACAAATCCTCACTTAGACACTTACTAGTTGCCTGACCATTGACCAGGCACTTGACCTCTGTTTGCCTCAATTTCCTCATCTGTAAAATGGGGATAATAGTAGCATCTACCTTGCAGAATTGTTAGGAGGATCAAATGAGAAAATATTTCAAAAAAGTACTTAGCACAGTGCCTAGCATGTAGTAGACTCTCTTTAAATGCTTATTCCCTTCCCCTCTCCTCATATGTATCTGAACCAAAGATTTATTTTAAAGAGAAATTCATTTAGGATGGAGTTGGATAGAATAATTTATTTCACATATGTAACTAGTATAGAGACATTTAACAAAGATAGCAGTGAATGGTCATCCCTCTTTACAGAAGTATAGAGCACTAATTTCCCCAAACAAAGAAAAATATGTGTGTGTGTGTGTATATGTATATATATGTATGTGTGTGTGTATATATATATGTATATATATGTGTGTGTATATATATATATATATATGTATATATGTATGTATGTGTATATATATACACATACATACATATGTATATGTATATATATGTATGTGTGTGTGTATATATATATGTATATATATGTGTGTGTATATATATATATGTATGTATGTATATATGGCAGCTAGGTGGGTACAGTGGATAGAGCACGAGGCCTGAAGTTAGGAAGAATCATCTTCCTGAGTTCAAATCTGACTTCAGACACTTACTAGCTGTGTGACCCTGGGCAAGTCACTTAGCCCTATTTGCCTAGTTTCCTCATCTGTAAAATGAGCTGGAGAAGGAAATGGCAAACCTCTCCAGTATCTTTGCCAAGAAAACCCCAAATGGGGTCACAAAGAGTCAGACACGACTGAAAAATTACTGAATATGCATATGCATGCATGGTCTATTATATACACAATATTTATATATTCATAAAAAGAATAATATCTACAATTTAATAGCAACTCATAAAATAAACATGATGAATGAGGAGGTGGGAGGGTAGATTTGCCTGGCTAAGAAGCATAAAATGTCATGAAGCTGTGTGTAAGGATAAGAAAACATCAGGTGACCACTGGGGTACCACATGTAAGTCATGCATTTGGGAGGAATGTAGAATGAGAGGGTGATCTTAATTGTACTCATAGATAATCAATTGTAAATCATTGCTTGTGACACAAGAAAGTGATCAAGGATGAGTTGCAGCTTCTTCATTAAAAAATCTGTACCAAAGAATTGCTTGATAATAAAGACCAATAATAAAGTGCAATATAAAAATAGTAATAATGCTCATTGCTAAAATAATTTGAATATTAACTTACTATTATAACCATATTCACATATAGCTTTGAAGGCTTGAAAAGCATCTTATGTGCATTCTCTTATACGATTCTTTCATTCTCACACCAACCCTGTGAGGTATGTCTTACAACCTTCTTTCTTTCACAGTTCCTAAAACTGGGATTCAGACACTTGACAAGGGTGTTATAGCTACTAAGTACTGGAAGAATATTTTGCTTTTTTTTTTTTGACACAAATCTTCTTGATCTCAGCATTGACACTTCTCCCTCCTTACTGGCCAATAGCTTCCTCTCTCCAGTCTTCTAGTGTACAAATATATCTGTCAAGATTGATATTGAGACAGGGTATGAGGAGGGCATGTACATTGCTATCCAGCTTTCTATATATAATGCTTCCTTAAAAACATGATTCTATAGTAGTTCAAGAAAACCATAAAGGAGTTAGAAAGAAATCACAGGTGCACAATGTTAATGATGAAGGGGATGGAGCATCTCCTGTATAAAGACAGGTCAAAGAGATATTCCATGTGCAAGGGGAAAAACAGAGAAGGGATCTGGTATGTTTAATGACTATAGAAACTGAAAATCATATTTAATATGACCTCGGGTGCAATCCAAGCAGCCTCTATTGAAACTTGAACGTATCAGCCAGAGGATCTCTGATCTTGAGTTTGGGAATTGCCATTTTTATCTTTACAACATCTCTACCATGTCTCCTCTTCAGGAGAAGAGATCTTCAATGCCTTTCATTTAAAAAATGACAATTACTTTTAAATTGTTTTGTTTGTTTGACCTTAAGAATAAGCTCAAATCCTCCCTTCTTCGGTAGTTGTATCACAGTCTCCTGCCCTTTCCTCCCTAGTCCCTTCACTCAAATTATCTTTCATCCTTTCAAATTATCCTTCCATCTTTCGGTGTCTTCTATGTATTTATTTGTATGTTGTCTCTCCGGGGTGGAAAACCTGATGCTTTGAGACCATATGTGGCCCTCTAGGTCCTCAAGTGTGGACCTTTGACTCGATCCAAACTTCACAGAACAAATCCCAATGATGAAAGGATTAATTCTATGAAATTTGGATTTAGTCTAAGGGCCACACTTGAATACCTAGAGGGCCACATGTGGCCTCAAGGCCACAGGTTCCCCACCTCTGGCAATGTTTTGGCCTTCTTTTTTTTTTTAATTCCCAGCACTTAGCAGACTGAATTGCACATGGTGAGTGCTTAATAAATAATTGTTGACTGACTACATTGGATATAAGAGGAAACCCACTCATGCCTTCTCATTCTATGCAGTTATTATTTTTTTTTTATATCCTCCAAAGAATATTCTCTAGGGGTCTACCTAACAAATAGCAAGTATTCTTCTAAGTCAATTGCCAGTCAATGTGGATCATCATATCAATCAGACTTTACAAATTTTATAACCCAGTAACTCTATATGGCCAACCCAGCTCCTTTTCCAACTATGAATTTAATGAATGGCCTTTTAAAGAAGAACCATAGTAAGTATTGTTCTTTTGTTTTTGTTTTGTTTTTCTTCTCTCTTTCATTTTCCCTTTCCTTTCTGTTCCATCTCTTTCCTTCCTTTTCCTATTACTCTATTATTTCAAAATAGCCTTTCCCCCATAAAAAGCCCATATAAAACATTCCACTTGCAAAAATAATCATTATATTAGGTCAACATTTCCCAAGTCCTGTTTTTTTTTTTATTTATCCATGGAAGTCTTAAGTGCTACAAATGTACAGAAATAATTTATTACTATTAATCCAAGGAGACTAGTAGCTTGGAATATTTTTTGATATATCTTGGGAACACAATTAAGCCTATTTTCATACCAAATAAGGGATTCATATGAATTCATAGCCATATCATTTGAAATGTTATATTTCATAACAATATATTTCTCACATCAGAATATTCTCACTTAACCTTTGTTCATGTCTAATGCAACAACACCATTCCCCAGAAAATTGTTTGGGAAATGATGCATAAAGTTGTTTCTTCAAATCTCTGACAATTCTGATTCAATTCTGAAGACCTATTTTAAAAATAACTTGATTTTTCTCCTATTCATCATTTCTGTACTAGCTATAAATATCTTTATTCTCAGAGGAGAGTCAGTTCATGGTTCATAGAATATTGGATGTTGAATGGACCTTATATTATAGCATAAGTTGTTAGAAAGTAGTATCTTCAGGTGATAACCCAGTTTCATTATGTTTTAAAATATACACTAAGGATCCTGATGAGTTGAATTCTTAGTGACAACTATACTCTCTGAAGATTCAAAACTGCAGGTCACCCAAAGGTCAATAGCAAAATGGAGAGTGGGTGAAAATAGTCTGTTCAATATTACCAATGATGGGTCATCCACAGAATGTGAAGAAAAGATAGCATCCAAGAGAAGTGCAGAAGAAAAAGCAGATGGGCCAGCAATGTAAAAAGAGTGAAGTATAGCAGATGGACAGCTTGCATGCTTCACTGGTACCCACCCAATGCTAAAAGCTTCAGTGAAGGCCCCCAGGCACTTGAGTTTTTGAATATGGAGGGTTTGTCTGGGACTTGAAGAAGTATCGCACAGGTTGGCAAGCCCAGATGGGTTTTATTATTAGTATCATTGAAAGGAAGAGGAAGATTATTGAATTCACAGGCTTATTGAAATACATAAGTACAAGAAGGTTTCTTCTACAAGGAACATCACATTGTGACTGTCTTCATTTTAGACTCCACACATCTTGAAGACGTGTTCAATGCCCAGGTCATTAGCATGATGTTCTCATCCTCATTGAACATATCATCCTCATCCTCATCAGCTTCTTAATCAGAGAATCAATCATTCATAAACTTAGAAAATGAAGGGATCTCAGAAGTCATCTCCAAACATACATGCTAATTAGCTACAATAAAGTCAAGTAATTACATTTGTCCTAACAGTAAAGCTTAAATGTATTCACATATTTAAAATGAATATGCAATACATCATTTTGATGCCATTACTTGTTTTCTGTGGTTTGGTATTGAACTCATGAGATTTTGAACCATATTTTTCAATTCTTTATTAGGAAACGAAACTTGTATCACATTGACTATCAAGTGAACCTTCGTCATTTCCCTCCCCCCCAATATTATTATAACCAGTAGATTTGTAATGATGCTTCAGTCAATTAAGGTGCCAGGTTATTGAAGTATGCTTATTTTTATCACTTTGAAAAATTATAATCAATAATCAAAACCCGAAATCTTCCTAATACAGAGGCCAGATTTTCCCATTACAATGACTCTGCTTCTCCTCCTTAACTTTCTCTTCCTTTTCCTCCATCATCATGATCATCATTATTCATATTATAATTTTTATTATTAATTCCAAATTCTACTTTATCCCCACCAAGGGGAGAGAAATGAAATAAATCACCTAGAATTTTGCTTTCCCTACATAATAAGGATGTCCCACTGCCTTTCAGGACTTGATATCATGTTACAGTTCACATCTGCATATCAATCAGCAAGTGTTCAATAAGTCCCTATGATGTGTTAAGCTCTGTGCCATGCATTGAGGATATAAATACCAAGAATGAAACATGTTCTGGTCTCATAGGGCTTATAAATGGTCAGTATAGGGGCAGCTAGATGGTGCAATGGATAGAGCACTGGCTATGGATTCAGGAAGAACTGAGTTCAAATCTGGCCTCAGACACTTGACATTTACTAGCTATGTGACCCTGGGCAAGTCACTTTATCCCACTGTCTCACCAAAATAAAAAAAGAAAAAAGAAAAATAGAGACATGATTAGTGGAGAGAAAAAACTATACAAAGTTAAATAGAAGTGAGGGGGGGAGGGTATAGGCAGTTAAGAAGTCCAAGGGAAGCTTCAGTTAGCCTAAGGTGGAGCTTAAACAGCCCATTGGAAGAAGAAAGGGTTTCTAAGAGGCGAAGTTGAGAAGGGAGTGCATTCAAGGGAATGGATTATGCCATGCCATGAAGCTGGGAAGTGACATTCTTCATGTGCTCATAGACAGGAAGTCAGCTTGGTTGCACTGCAGGAAGAGGAGTAAATACAACCTGCAGAAGATTTGGTATTTTATCCCAGGGAATGAGGTTCTGTGAATAGAGGAGTGATTTAGCTTCTAATAGCCATTATACAAGATACTAGTCCATTAGAATATCTGCTCCCTAGAGGGGAGAGACCACCTTATCTTTTGCCTTTCTTTGTATTCCCAGTGGTTAGCTCACTGTCTGTCACACAGTAAATACTGAATAAGCATTGTTGACTGACTAAAAGTTAGCGAATCCCTGTTTGGAGAGGTAGCATGGTGCAATGGAAAAACCTGGATTTGGCACCAGAAGAATTTAGTGACAATTTCAGGACCACTACATAACTGATCATGTAACCTTAGGCAAATTTCCCCCTTCATCTGTCAGTCTTCTTCACCTGGCGTAAGAGAGCCTTAAACTAGGTGATTTTGAATGTCCCTCCAGCTCTGTCTATAATATGCTTCTAGATCATGCAATACCATGTCAGGCAGCAAGTGAATAGAAGGCTGGACTTGGTGTCAGAACACCTGAGTTTGAATCTTGCCTCAGACATTTACTCATTATGGCGTTTACCTTCTCTTAGTTTCAATCTCCTAATCTGTAACTTTAGGGTGAACATTATTTGGAAGATCAAATAAGTACTGTGTGAATCTTAAGTGCTATATAAATTCTAGGCATTAATATTATTGTTCTTAACTCTCCTTCTTGGCATTCCAGGCCTTCCACAATCTGACACCAAGTTAACCTTTTAATCTTACTTTCTTTTTCTTATTTTTCATGTAGTGGCCATAGTGACCTCTAAAGACATTCTCCTTTTTAAATTATGATCCCTCCATTTTGTTCCAAGGAAAGCTTTTTTTTTTCTTTATATTTGTTAGGAAATGAATACTATATCAGTTTTCATTCTCTCTATCTGTCTCTTTTCTCTGTTTCTTTCTGTCTCTTGGTCAAAAATGTCTTCATCTCTGTCTTTGTCTCTCTCTGTGTGTCTTTCTGGCCTCATTTGGAAAATCAGACTCAACTGACAAAAATCTGAGTCAGATTCTTGCCCCCGTGACCCAGTCTGATCATTGGTGCCATCATGGAGTGTAAATGCATCCTCCACTTTGGTTTCTCTCTTGGTTATACAGATCTATCTCACTCTAAAACATCATGTCGTACCTTGGATCATATGGAAATCTATAAGCTTTCTAAAATTCTTCTCAGAAGAAGGAAGAATAATCTGACAAAAATTAATTAAAATTTTGGAGCCAAGTGGCATGAAGCCTCAGCCTCTGTGTCCACTATGAACCCAAAGAGTGGACTCCAGTACAACCAGTATCACAGGATATAGATTTCGTATGGCTGGTGGTGGGGGTTCAGGGTAGAAGGAGATCAATATTGTGGTTTCAGCACAACATTATAACTGAGAACAAATCAAAAGGTTAGAGAACCTTCTGGTACATAAGGCTTTTGATCGATGCCAGTTCAAACAAAGCGATTGATTTCTGTAAACCTTGCTCGCGTTAGAGATTTGTTTCTAATTTTAGAAATTTCTATCATTCTTACATAGGTTGTGGCAAGAAAACTGAAATTATGTTTTGTTGGAAGCATTGGCCATTTACATGTTCCAAAGCTTTTAGGAGTGTTATAAGTACCTCAAATGGCCACAATCAATTTCCATGGGAAGCTGACTTGTGGTTTACTGATAAGCTCAGCCATTTCTAGGACATTTTAAGGACTACAAAATACTTTATACATGTTGTCTTATTTGATCCTCAAAACAATCTCAGGAGGGAATTATTTTGAATATTTTCATTCCCATTATATAGATGAAAATGCAAAGGTTCAGAGAAGTTAAATGGTTTGCTCATGATCCTACAGGTAAGAATCAAAGGCCTATGAGGAACCTAGTTGTTCCTGTCATCTGTCATGATGCCATAACTTTTGGGCCTCATTGTGAAGTTTTAGATTGGAGCCAGGGCAAAGAATATGTGGTCTCTGGTGAATCCAATCAACCAATCAATAAGGGCATACCATGTGCTGAGTGCCTGGTACATAAAACATGCTTAATAGATACGTGTTGATTTCACTTGGCTTGACTATGTTGCTAGGTGGTATAGTAATTAGAGTGCCAGGCCTGAAGTCAGGAAGACTCATTTTCTGAAGTTCAAATCTGGCACTAACAAGCTGTGTGATCCGGGGCAAGTCGTTCAATCCTGTTTGCCTCAGTTTCTTTATCTGTAAAATGAACTGGAGAAGGAAATGGCAAACCACTCCAATATCTCTGCCAAGAAAACCCCAAGTGGGATCACAAAGAGTTGGACATGGCTAAAAAAAGTGACTGACTATGTTGCAAGCATTATGATAGACAATGAGGTTGCAATGACAGAAGAGTAGAACATTCCTAGTCTTAATATCAATGCATCTGAGCCACAAGAAGGGGGATTTTATAGCAATAAAATATGTATTATTAAAAGGAAAGGGAACAAACTTTTTTTTTTGGCTAGACAGTGGGGTTAAGTGACTTGCCCAAGGTCGCACAGCTAATAAGCATTGTGTGTCTGAGGTTGGATTTGAACTCAGGTCCTCCTGAATCCAAGGCCATTACTCTATCCACTGTGTCACCTAGCTGCCCCAGAACAAACATTTATTAAGTACCCACATTACTTCTGCCAAGCACTATGCTAAGAACTTTAAAAATGTAATATCATCTGATTTTCCCCATGATGTACATGCTATTATTATCTTCATTTAACAGTCACTGAAACTGAGTCAGAGGCTGTAACTTGTCAACAGTCACATAGCTATTAAGTATTTGAGTCAGAATTTGAACTCAGATGTCCCTGAGCTGAGTCACAGCACTCTCTCCACTGTGCCACATACTTCGCTGAGACTGCCTGCATGATGAATTCTATATATTGTGTCTTTCTTCCAAGACACACAGTTGTGTCTCTGCTTGAAAAAAAAGAGTATCACACACACATATCTTGCTTAATATCTAGACAATTCTGATTATCTGTCCATATGTATTTGCCTTACAAAAGTCTAGAATATTTGGAGGAAGGGCTTATATTTTGAGCATTCTGATACAGGAGGTGGGAAATGCAAGATTTATAGTCATAGTCAAATCTCAGTGCTATTATTTATTACTTGTGTGACCTTGTACAAGTCTCTCACATTCCTATACTGTCCCACTGACAGCAAAAAGGTTTCATCAAAGCTTACCTCGAATGTGTCCTTCTATAGAAGGTCTTTCCTAAACCGTTAGCCTGCTAATATCACCCTCCTTCCCCAAATCACCTTTTATTCATTTTGTTTATTTCTAATATAATATGTATGTGAATTTTTCCACTGTTAGAATGTAAGCTTCTTGAGGATAGGAATGGTTTCATTTTTGGAGTATTTGCAATTCCAAGAACAGTGCCTGGCATACAGTAGGTACTTAATTAACACTTGTTGATTGCTGGTCTTCTACAACAGGATGGATTCTCCTCCTGGTCTTGCTTTCTCTTCTCAGTAATCAATAGGAATTTCTCTCCTACAATCACAGTGATATAGTGATAGATTGCTGCAAAACTTATGCATTTTCTGTCCCTAACCCTGCCTAGCTATCAGCTCAGAAGGTGCTTTGCAGCAATGGCTATTCATTGAGCCTCTATCTTATACACAAGGGATAAGGAGTTGATGGTATGGATGGTGCTTTCACATCCTAGAAAGCTATGTGACTGAATTGATATCTTAGCATTATAACATCATTTTCTTTAGATGTGGAGAGAGACAGAGACAGAGACAGAGACAGAGACAGAGAGAGGAACAGAGGAGACAGAGACAAAGAGAGAAAAAGACAGTAAAAGAAAGAGATAGATACACATGGACAGTGATACACAGAGAAGAATTTCTCAAGAAAATTTCCTTGGTCCTGGATATAAAAGCCTGGATCACAAAGAACTCTAGCCTTAAGAAGAGAAGCCCTTGCTGGGACAAGATAGCTGTTTTTAAACACCTGAAAGGTCGTCATTTGGAAGAGAGATTGGAATTGTTCTGTTTGGTCCTGGGGGGGGCAAAACGAGGTCCAATTCATGGAAGTTACAAAGAGGCCAAATTAGATTTGCTTTAAAGGTGAGAGAAAAAGGGAGGAAGGAAGGAAGGAAGGAAGGAAGGAAGGAAGAGGAAGGAAGGAAGGAAGGAAGGAAGGAAGGAAGGAAGGAAGGAAGGAAGGAAGGAAGGAAGGAAGGAAGGAGGGAGGAAAGAAAGAAGAAGAAAGAAAGAAAGAAAGAAAGAAAGAAAGAAAGAAAGAAAGAAAGAAAGAGAACAAAAGAAATGACTAGCCATGGGAACTGTCCGAATGTGGAATGGACTTCCTCAGAAGATGGTGGAATAAGCATCTTTGTTGCTGTTCAATCAATCAGAGGTATACCACTACTTGTCAGATATATTATTGTGGGCATTAATGGGCATTCCATTCCTGTACATGTTAGACTAGACAGCTTCTGAGTTCCTTTCAACTCTAAGTTCTTTGCTCTGCCATTAACTTTAAATGAATTTCATGACTAAACAGGAGATAGAGAACATTATGAAAAGCAAAATGGATAATTTTGATTACATTAAATTGAAAAGTTTTTGCACAAACAAAGCCAATGCAACTAAGATTAGAGGGAATGTAGAAAATTGGGAAAGAATTTTTACAACCAGTCTTTCTGATAAAGGCCTCATTTCTAAAATATTTAGAGAATTAAGACAAATTTATAAGAACACAAGCCATTCCCCAATTGATAAATGGTCAAAGGATATGAACAGACAGTTCTCAGATGAAGAAATTGAAGCCATCTGTAGTCATATGAAAAAATGCTCTAAATCATTATTGATTAGAGAAATGCAAATCAAAACAACTCTGAGGTACCCCATCACACCTATCAGATTGGCCAACATGACAAAACAGGAAAATGATAAATGTTGGAGAGGATGTGGGAAAATTGGAACGCTAATACATTGTTGGTGGAGTTGTGAAATGATCCAACCATTTTGGAGAACAATTTGGAACTATGCCCAAAGGGCTACAAAAATGTGCATACCCTTTGATCCAGCAATAGAACTTCTAGGGCTATATCCCAAAGAGATCATACAAGTGGGAAAAGGACCCATATGTACAAAAATATACATAGCAGATCTTTTTGCGGTGCAAAGAATTGGAAATTGAGAGGATGCCCATCAATTGGGGAATGGCTGAGCAAGTTGTGGTATATGAATGTAATGGAATACTATTGTTCTATAAGAAATGATGAACAGGCTGACTTCAGAAAAATCTGGGAAGACTTATATGATCTAATGCTGAGTGAAGTGAGCAGAACCCAGAGGACTTTGTATACAATAGCAGCCACGTTATGCAATGACTAAGAATTTTAAACTGAACCCTTCTCAGCATTACGAGGATCTAAGAAATCTCCAGAGGCCTCAGGATGGAAAATGCTGTCCACATCCAAAGAAAGAGCTATGGAAGTCGAATCGTTCTCACTTATTTTTACCTTAAGTTGAATTTTGTTTCATCTTTCTGATGGTTCCTCCTATTGGTTTTAATTTTTACTTACAACTTCACTAATGTGAAAATATGTTTAATGGGTATGTAAGTGTAGCCTATGTCAGATTCTGCGCCGTCTTGGGGAGGGTGGGGGGGGGGAGAAAAGGGAGAAAAAATTTTCAACTCAAAAGCATATGGAAAAATTTTTTTTTAAAAAATTAAATAAAATTAAAAAAAACAACTTTAAATGAATTCCAAGGCTGAATTCAAAAAACTCCTATTTTCTTCTTAGCACCACAGAGGTAGTAGGCAGGCAGGGGTGTCCTTCTGACTGGTGTAGCAAATGAAACTTGGATGTCCTAGCCAATCAGAGTCAAGTTTGTGGGTGATAATAACAATGGTCCAGTGTGAGACACCCCACTGTGAAGGATAATTTCATAAAAAGAGATGTAATTCAATTCAACAAAGATTCATGAAAACTGTTAAAGAAATGTGCTCCCTTGGGTTAAGATAAACTCAAAATAACACAAGGTGGGAGCCATTGAATGGAATCAAAATGCCTCATTTCTTTTTACAGCATACACCCATCCTACAGAAATTTTCAATGCAATTATGTATGCATTCATGCACACTCCTTCAAAATCGTAGGCCTTCTGTCAGAGACAGTGCTCAGATGGAGTTGGCTCACCTATAATTCATATGACAAGCAAGTTTTATTGACTGTAGTGTCAAGTTTCTTGTCAACTGCTTGCTCAATTAATGGATGAGCAGATTTGTAAAGACTCAAAGGTATTATTGGTCTGTGAACTGATGCTGCTAATTTCAGTTGATGTCACTCTTTCCAACCTAATGCATACTTTTCTCACTGCATTTCATTTTAAGGCATCATGGCATGGAGTAGATACAGGACAAGATGGGGATGGAGGCGCCACCAAACCGAAACCCCATTTTGGACTCCTCATTGTATGACCCTAGGAATGTTCTTTTACCTTCTGACTCTCGTTACACATTCTGTACAACGGTGATAAAAGGAAGGATGGCATATTGAGTGAAAATCTACGCATACAGTAGGAAGAGCTGAGACAGTGTTATACCCCAGAAAATGCTGGCTATATGATCCTGGGAAAGTTGTCTGATCTGGCAGCCCAGGCAAAACTTTAAAATTAGAATCTCTGAAGTGGATGCCTGTCTGTGGTGCCAGAGGGGGTTTCCTCTTGGGGAGTTGAGTATGCCAAGAAAATCTCCAACCCTAGAAAATGGGGGTGGTAAGTCATGCTTATATCCCCTTCCTTAGGGTTCTTTGAAGCAAGCACTTTTTCAGAGAGACGTCATAGAATAACAGATAGTGAGCTGGGCATGGGGTCCAACAGAGAAGCAGGGTTCCTCAACCTCTGGCTTTGTTGTTCTTCAGTCATATCTCACCCTTTGTGACCTTGTGGACCATAGCAGGCCAATGCTGTCTGAGGGGTTTTCTTGGCAAAGAACTGGAGTGGTTTGCCATTTCCTTCTCCACCAGATTAAGGCAAACAGAGGTTAGGTAACTTGTTAGTAAGTGTCAGATTCTGGATTTGAACACAGGTCTTCCTTATTTGAACTTCAGGCCCATTGCTTTATTCACTGAGCCACCTAGCTGTCTCCAAGGCAAGCAGAGGTTAAGTGACTTATCCAGGGTCACGCAGTTAGCAAGTGTCTGAGGCCAGATATGAACTCAGGTCTTCTTGACTCCAGATCCAACACTCCATCCACTAAGCCACCTAAACCATCCTTATGATCTATTTCTCATCTTTATCTTCTGAACCTGGGGATCAGAATAACTGTAGCATTAACAGGTTGTGTAAGGGATTAACTACGAGAAGGAGTATAAGAGAGGTACTCACAAAAACAATTGACTGAAAATAAAGATAGGTTAGCCCAGGGGTGGGAGCCTGTAACCTCGAGGCCACATGTGGCCCTCTAGGTCCTCAAGTGTGACCCTTTGGCTGGATCCAAACTTTACACAACAAATCCCCTTTACAAAAGGATTTGTTTTGTAAAACTTGGACTCAGTCAAAAGGCTGCACCCAAGGACCTGGAAGGCCATGTGTGGCCTCAAGGCCTGGGTTAGCCCATGTGTTTACCATTGTGTGGACAGCCAATATATCCCTCAGTTGGCAGAATCAAATGAGCTGCTAAATGGTTGTCAATTATAGTATACATTTTGTTATTAATCACACAGTAAACTTATACTTCTACATTCTTTTCATAAAGACCATCCCATCTCTGAATATGTATACTGTGGTGTTCTATAACAGAGAATTTTGTTTCATATAATTTTAGTACCATCACCACATCTAAAGTGCTCAGGATAATTGACCTGAATAAGGTCACACAGCTATTTAGTAAGGGAACAAGAATTAGAACACAGATCGTTGGATACCCAAATTTGTTTTCTCTCTTTTGCCTTCCACCTCTCATCTTCCTGTCTTGTTGCTTCCTGTTTCTGGAAAACAAAACAAAACAAAACAAAACACCTCCATATTCTAATGTACATCATAGAATCCCTGCTACTCTTACAGGCTTAGCTCAGCTGTTAATCTCAGGATAGAACTGATGCTTCTTCTACTGGTCTCCTCCAGTTCTGAATGTGCTTCCTCTGCCCCTCTGTAAAAAATTAGATTGAGTTAATAAAGTTTAGAGAGGTAGACAAAAGAGAGAAATAGACAGAGGTATATTTAGAGTCAGAGAAAGAGAGACACAGAGACAGACAGAGACAGAGAGAAAGAGAAGACAGAAAGCCAGAGTATCAGATAACAGGGTTTCTGGTCCTTGCCTCAATACTAAGTAGTTTTGTTCCCTTATCCTTTGCCTTTTGCAGTAAAATGCAAGCTCATAGAGGGTAGAGATTATATGTCATTCTGTCTTTGCAGTCTCAGCACCAGAACAGTGGCTTACACTTAGTAGGCACTAAAGAAATGCTAATTGGATTGAATTGCATTATTCGTCTTTAAACCAATGATTGGGCTTAACCAATTTGAGTGAAGATTAAATATGTGCTGATTTATATAATTTTGCCTATCAATGTCCTTTGGAGTGAACTCATTTAAACTTAGTTTCTTAATATCTGTTGAAATTCCTTCTAGCCCTTTCAAGTAAGTCTTTTCCAGAAATCATTAAGGTTCGTTTCTCTGAGCTAGTAAATTGTGTTTGACCAGCTGCTCTATAGCACTCATTTCCAGAAAGAATTCAATTTGCTTCTCAACTCTGAACCCACAATGGCTAAGCTTGGCAAAATGCATTTTCTCATCTCTACCCCAGAAGGCCAAGTACGCTCAATGCTTTAATATAGCATGATTTCAACACTTGGCTTCAGACAAGATGGAACAGTTCCAGCCAAACCCCACACTGTATTTGCCATGAAGTACCATTTGTGTGTCCTGTAGAGTGAAGAAGGGGTTGTTAATGGGACCAATTAAGAAGCCTGAATGTCATTTGCAAGCTCTTATTTTTTTCCCTTCTTTTCCTAGCGGGTCAATATGAACATCAGAGGAAATTTCAATATTCCCCAAATGCATAGCAACCTTTTGGCAACCTAGAAGAAAATGACTGCTCGTGATGGATGGCTCCTAATTAAAGGCTTTTAATTTTTGTTAAAATAAATTACCATTCTCCTGAAAGATGTTTACACAAGATTGTCCATTTTGTGCACTTGGTTGGAAGTTTCTGGTGAGGATCTTTCCATCCTGGAGGCTCCGTGCTGGCTGTGAAAGCCCCTCTGTGTATACCTTCCTAGGAAGAAGCCCCTTTTCACTAGGCTCATCTCCCCAAGGCTAGAATATTTTTGTATTTTTTTATGTTCATGGGATATGTATTTCTTTAAGAAGCACTGAATTCCAAATATTCTATGGAACAGAAACAGAGAGTGTCAGAACAGGGATGGGAGATGGAACAGAGCCTGCAGGAATTGGAAGGAGTTTTACCATCCAGCCTGACAGAGTCAGGAGGAACCATAGAGGATAAAACATGGAATCTAAAAGCTTGAATATCAGATATTGAAAGCAACTTAGCACACGGAATACTGGAGACGGAAGGCACGTTTGAATACAACATGTCCAAGTTGAGAAGGACCTTAGAGAGATTCTTAGAGCTAGAAGACACCTAGAACATAAAAAAAAAAGAGTCAACAGGACCTTAGGACATAGAATGTCAAAACTGGAAGGGACCTTAGAACACAGGTTGCTATCATAGAGAAATATGGAAAGTGAAAGTTAAAAATGATAGTCATAATCACAATAATAAAAGTTGGAGCTAGCATTTATACAGAACTGGAAGGTACCTTAGAACACAGGATGCTCTCATATAGAAATATGGAAAGTGACAGTGAAAAATAATGATCATGATCGCAATAATAGAAGTTTGGAGCTAGAATTTATACAGAACTGGAAGGTTTGCTAAGCATTTGTTTACAAACATCATGCCGTTTTAGCTTCATAATGACCCTGGGCTGTTCAGTCGTTTTCAGCTGTGTCTATCTCCTTGTGATCACGTTTGGGGTTTTCTTGGCAGAGATGTTGGGGCAGTTTTATATTTCCTTCTCCAGCTCATTTGACAGATGAGGAAACTGAAGCAAACAGGGTTAAGTGACTTGCCCAGGGTCACACAGCCAGTAAGTGTGTGAGGCCAGATTTGAACTCGGGAAGATAAGTCTTCCTCATTCTAGCCTTGGCACTCTAAGCACTGTGGTGCCACTTAGCTGCCCAATAACCCTGCGAGTTAAGTGCTATTGTTGCCCCATTTAACAAGTGTGGAAACTGAGTCAGGTAGAAGTTAAGTGAATTACTGTGGGCCATACATCCAGTAAGTATCTGAGGTAAGATTTGAAATGAGGTATTTCTGAGTCGAGGTCCACTGCTCTGTCTACTGTTGTTATTGTTCAGTCATGTCCAGTTCTTTGTGACCCCATGAGCCATAACATAGCAGGCCTTTCACTGTCACTGGGATTTTCTTGGCAAACATACTGAAGTGGTTTGCCATTTCCCTCTCCAATAGATCACCATTTGTCTGAACTCTCCACCATGACCTGTCTGTCTTGGATAACCCTGTATGGTAGAGCTCATGGTTTCCTTGAGCTACATAAGCCCCTCCACCATAACAAAGCAGTGATCTCATGGGGATATATCTACTGTGCCACCTTAAAAATAAAGCTCTCAGAATGTCCCAGTTCATAGGGACTTTAGAATATAGAATGCCAAAGCTGGGAAGAAACTTAAGACACAAAAGGCTACAACTGAAAGTATACTTAGAATTCAATATCATAGCATAGAACACAAATTGTTAGGGTAGAAGAGACCTTAGAATATGGACTGTTAAGAACTGAGTTGGGTCTTAGAACCTAGAATGGAGGGAACAAAGAATTTCAGATGTCAGAACTGAATGGGACCACCAGATCTAGAGTGTCAGAATTCTACAAGACTTTAAAGATCAGCTATCCCAAACTTTTCCTTTTGCAGGCCTAGAGAAGGACGTTGATTTATCTGAAATCAAAAGTCCACTAAGTGGCTGAGCAGGATATGGAAGAAGGATTCACTTTGTTCTTCTTGGCTTCAAAAGGCAGAATAAGAACATGATCAATAGACATGAATGCCTTGTTGGAACTTGGGGAAAATGTGGACTTTATGGGAGGAACAATGTTCTAATAAGGAAAATGACATAAAAAAGAAGCGTAATTCCTTGCCAGCTCTTGAGTTCCCCATCATCATCCCTTATGTATACAATGCCACCACCACTGTCGCCTCCACTCCTGCCTTTTTCTTCTCCTGGTGAATTTCTTCTTGTTGTTTTTCAGTCATTTCAGTTGTGTCTGACTCTTCATGACCTAATTTGGGAATTTCTTGGCAAAAATACTGCTGTGGCTTGCCATTTTCTTCTCCAGCTCATTTTACAAATGAAGAAGCATGCAAACAGGGTTAAGGGACTTATCTGGAGTCACACAGTTAGTAAAGGCTGAGACCAGATTTAAAGTCAGGTCTTCCTGACTGCAAGTCTGGTACTCTGTCCACTATTGCACCAAGCTGAATTTCTACCCATCCTTTAAAAGCCGATCAAAAAGAAACAAACAAACATAAATCTCTTTCACTAAGTCTTCCCTAGTTTTCCCTGATGGGATTGTCATTCCCCTCAGATCTTCCCTAACACCTGTTTGGATCCTCTCTAATGCATTTGCTTTACAGGACACATCATCCTTCTTTGTATTCATTTCTTTCTCCCCATTAGAATCAAAATTCCTTGAAAACAGGGACCGTATCTTACAGCAGCTGTATAAAATAGTGAGATCTAATAAATAGGTGAGGCTTCAAAATCCCGAAAGTGTTTGATATGCAGCATCTCATTTGATTTCCCACAACAGCCCTGTGAAAAAATTACTTCAATCACTGCTGTTCTCATTTCATAGATGAGCAAACTGAAGTTCAGAAGAGGTTATGTTACCTCAGTCACTCAGCATTGAGTTCTTTCCTAACTCCAAGGTCAAAGCTCAATGCCTAACACCACACCATGCACCCAGTGAATGTCCAATCAGTGTTTGTGGAGTTGAAGTGACTTTCTACTTTGACTTTTGTGCAGATGACTAACAGCTAAGTGTCTCTGGTCCCTCCTCTGGGAACCCTACCAGCTTTCCTGTTCTCATCACCCTGGTTAGGGAAAACAGTGCATGGAATTCCAACAGTGCTTTGGAAAGTGTGGGGCCAATTTAGTTATTCTTTATGATACTCCAATGATTCCATTGAATAAATGATTCTCTCGTTTTAGCTTTTTCTAGAAAAGGAGACTTTTTACCATAGTCATTGTACAATCTCTCTCTGCTTCTCAGAGCTTTGACTAGTTCTATCTATCACATAACTAAATACCTGCCCCTGTTGACCACATTTTGCTGTGGGGCAAATGGAGTTGTTTCTAATATAAAAAGAACACATGGATTATTTGATCAAAAGATACTCTGGGAAATTTCAAATATTAGGTACTAGGGAAGAGTTTTCACAAACCTCTCACTCCACGAACCATTTTATTTGACCTGTGAGGTCTGCCTTCCATAAATTGCCTTTGTAAGTCCTTTGTTTTATGCTCCAGAAGATTCCTCCCTGATATCCATCCATCTATCTATCTATCTATCTATCTATCTATCTATCATCTGTCTCTCTATCTATCCACCTATGTCTTTCTATCTTACTGTTTATTACTGTCTCTATGTATGAGTATATGTACATGTATTTCAGGGGCAGCTAGGTGGTACAGTGGATAGAACATCCGGACTGGAGTCAGGAATACTTGAGTTCAAATCCTGCCTCAAACATTGACTAGTCATATGATTCTTCGTAAGCCACTTAACCTCTGTTTGCCTCAGGTTCCACGTCTGTAAAATGGGGATAATAAGAGCACTTACCTTGCAGGGTTATTGTGAGGATAAAATGAGATAATAATTGTCAAGCTCCTGGTATGTTGTAAACACTATATAAATGTTTTTTTTCATGTCATGTCTGACTTTTTGTGACTCCATGTTAGGGTTTTCTTGGCAAAGATACTGGAGTAGTTTGCCATTTCCTTCTCCAGCTCATTTTACAGATGAGGAAACAGAGGCAAACAGGGTTAAATGACATGTCCAGAGTCACACAGCTAGGAAGTGTCTGAGGGCAGATTTGAACTTGCAAAGATGAGTCTTCCTGACTCCAGGCCTGGCGCTCTATCCATTGCACCGCCTAGCTGCCCTGTGTAAACATTAGCTATTATTAGTCGGTGGCCTTTCTTGTTAGACTGTGAGATACTTAAGGTTAGAGACTTTTCACTTTTATTTTTTCCTCAGCTTTTCAGGTAGTGACTGGTACCTAGTAAGCACTTAATAAATGCTTTTAGCCTTGTTTTATTGATTGATCTGATGAACTAATATGTGTAAAGAACTGCACATTTTGGAATACAATATAGATATGAACTGCTATTAATAATCAGATAAATATTATTCATCTCTTTGCTTTGGTGGGGAAGAAACAAAATGGCACAAGAACAAGTCATTATCCTGTTATCTTCCTCCTCTTCCTCCTCCTCTCTCTCCTCCTACTTCTTGTTACAAATTTATCTTCCTAACTTTTCATTCAGAACCTGAAAATTGGTGCATTCAGCCAAGCTATTCAAATTGCCCACAGGGCACAGCCCCTTGGGAAGAGTGCTGTCTTGGAAGTGAAAGGTATGGGCTCTGCAAGCTTCCTCTACTGCCTGTGGGCCTTTGAACAAGTTGCTTCATCTCACTGGGTGGGCCTCAATTTCCTCATCTGTAAAATCAGGGGATTGGACTAGATGACCTTTTCCATTTTCCTATGAGTTCATGAATCCATTTCTTTATAACTTAGCAGGTAGAACAGGATGATTTTTGCAAATTCTATGAAGACTGATGCTTCCACCATCTTTGTTTCAAATAAGATCAGGAATAAAAGGTGTTTGGCAAATCTTAGAGAGTTATTTTAAGATGAGACGTGATTATTTTTCAGCATCTCATCTTCAAAGAATATAGACCAATCAGTGAGCATGTATATTCTTCTTGATTCCTAAAAGGTGAAGAGGAGGTAATAAATATATTGTACCTACAATGTACAAGGCAGTGTGCTAAATGCTTTGCAGAGTTGATCCTCACAATAACCCTATGAGATAGTGCTATTATTGCTATCATTTTACAGATATGGAAACTGAGGCAGAGAGAGGTTAAGTGACTTGCTTAGGGTCATACAGCTAGTGTCTGACTGTCTTCTTGACTCCTGGCACAACCATTGTTTCACCTTTCTGTCACCTAAAAATCTACCTTCTTCCCCTTTTTCCAACACACCTGTTCTAAGACAGCCATCCCCAGTGTAATACCTTAAGGTCTGGAAAGTAGCGTAAACACATCATGTCACTAGAAACAATGAGTCCACTAGATAGACATTTCTTCAGGATGGCATAGTGGGAATTCCTGCTCAAGTATGGGTTACAGTGGATGGTCCCTGAGATCCAGCAATTTCATAATTCTGTGATTGCTATGGCGTGACTTAATCCAATGTTATGTACTACATGTGGCATCGACCCACATGCTGCAAGAATGCTTTTCTTCCTGACACTCCAACTTTTTGATCAGATGACAGGACCATAGATTTAAGAACAATCCCTTTCTACTCTATATCAGACTGACTCCTCCATTATTTCTTAGGCTACGTTGTCTTGTCAAGTTTGTATGATGGTTATAAGGACTCTTATTTATATCTAGGTGGGCCTTAATGTGGGAAAAAAGAGTATTTGGCTTTCTCCTTTTTTATGTTCTATTAATTCTTGTTGTCCTCTAGGGTTTCATGTGCTGAGGAAAAACCACAAAATTTGGTAAATGGATGCATAGATTCAGAAAGAAACATCGCAGTGCCCGGAACTGAGGCCATTTCTCTGTTTTCATTGGACATATCAGTGATGTTTCTAAAGCTCTGAGTGCATGAAAACTGTTTTGAAGTATGCTCTGAGTCAAGGGGCAGGGAGAGTTGAGAGTTTCTTCTACGCTGGCACGCGCTAGAAATAAGCATGGTCTCCTGGCAAGCTGAGAACAATAATGAGTTTAAGACAACGCCGACAATGCCAATGTCAACAATCAGGGCTCTTTTTGGGGACCTGCTTCTTGCCCATATGCACCACTTTGGCTAAAGGAGGCTGTCTGCGGGAGGATGGGGCATTCAGGGTCATCAGGTAGCTGAAAACCTTGAGCCAGGGTCAGGTCAGGATGCATTTTCTCTGAATGGGTGGTTAAACACTGGGCCCTGCAGAATGCAAACAGGAAGAATCTTTACTTAAAGCCAGAGACTTCATCCCCCAGGAGTGACTGACGATTCCTGTCTGGTCTCAGATCTCAAATTCCTATCATCCCTCCAGTTTCTAATATTGAATTAATTTCAGGGCCACAACGTCTTCCATATTCAGATTTTTTAAAGAGTTGATTTCTAACTCACAAAGTAAAGACACTCCTCCATTTCATGATGAATTGCCTTCTTTCTGTGCAAACTTCTTTGGGTTTGCTAATCGCATATATAGGAGATACGTTTGTAAATATAAAAAGGCCTGAATTTGCATTTATAATCCACAAAATGCTACATGCTGCAGCAGAATGAAGCCTGGGAATGGAATCAGCAGAGCTAGACTTGAATCTCTGCTCTGTCAATTGCTGCCTGCGTGACCCTGGATAAGTCATTTTTCTTGTCAGCTACATTGGCTCAAGTATGGCATGGGTATGATTTCTAAGGTCCCTTGCAGCTCTAAACCTTTTAGCTTTCACTTTTATGATCTCAGGCTTATGGTACAGGGTTTATAGAGGCATATAAACTGATCAGTCCTGATTCAGAAGCTTCCCTTGTGACCTTAGATAAGCACCTTAGCTTCACTAGGCCTCACTGGCTTCCTACAGAATAAAGGGGTTGCAGTGGATAAGATCAGGAATTCCCATTTCCTTCTCCAGCTCATTTTAAAGAGGAGAAAACTGAGATAAACAGGGCTAAGTGACTTACCTAGGATCACATAGCTAGAAAGTGTCGGAGGCTACATTTGAACTCAGGTCTTCCTAACTCCAGTCCCTGCTTCACCGCCTAGCTTCCCAGGTACAGGGTATGCTCAGGGAAGACTACTGCCTCTGGTGTGAGGGTTGTCTAGCCCTTTTCAGAGCTGCTTTCTACCTTTGGTGTCCATCTGATTCACCCAACTCTCACCCTGTGCAGCGGCCACACTCCAGCAAGCCATTTCAACAGACAGGCTAAATCAGGTTAAGAGTAATGAAAGGACCTTAAACCTTTCAGTGAGTTAGGGAGTATCTACCCCAAGCACGGACAGGCCTGCCCCAGCAGAATGGGTGGATGACAGCAGTTTGCTCCATTGGCCATGACAGTGGCTGAAAGCAGGCTTGATGGAGAGCTTAAAGCTTAGTTAGGCATCGAAGATGCCATGGTCATCCACTGCATCCCAAGCCATCACCAGTCATCTTGACTTTGTTTTGATACTGGACTGTGAGGACTTTGGAAGGGAGAGTTAGGCCAATGACTTTGCACAACTCTGCCACTTAAATCCAGTTTATGTGTGGATTAAAAGACATCACCCATTCCATTTTACCTTTCTCAAAGTTCTGTGATGGCAGGCGAGTGACGAAGGAGCAGACATGGAAACACTGGGAGATATAGTCAAAACCGTGCACACAGGTAGAGGCATCTTCTCACTGGACTGAAGCAGCAGTGGGATTTGGCAGCCCCTTGGGTGTCTGAGCAACCCTTTTTAAGGACAGCACTGCTCACTTCCTGGTGTGAGGAAGGAGCTAGAAAAAGTACCCTTAAAAATTGTGTGTTTCACTCAACCCTGGCCTGTTTAAAATGACAGGTAGGAAGCCCACCCTACGGTCAGAACCCAAAAAACTGTGAAAACTTCTGCAAAGATGATTCCATTTACCATTGGTACATAGAATGTGTGTGTACTTATAGAAAAAATGAAATCCAGTAGACCTGAAAGACGCATGGCTCTTCTTCATCAGCTCCGTGACAGCATGCTTGCCTGGGTTCTAGATAATGGATGAGACACTTGCGTTTTCCCACTCACCAATGAAGTGAAACAGAGCTGTGTGCTCGCTCCTGTCCTTTTTAGCATGATGTTTTCAGCAATGTTTCCAGATGCCTTCAGCTAGAACCAAAACAGCTCAAGGTGAGCTACTGAACTGATGGTAAATTACTGAACTTCAAAAGTGTACAAATCCGAGACTAAAGTGCAGGGAGAGTTGGTGCATGACTTTTTGTTTGAAGATGATTGTGCGCTTAATGCAGCCTCTGAGGCTGAGATATAATTCTCTGCTGTTTTGTGTTAAGTTTGGCCTAACAATTAACATGAAGAAAACAAAGATTCTCCACTAGCCAGCAACACACTACCCATATGTGGAACCATTGGTTACAGTTAATGGAGAAATGTTGAAAGTTGTGGATAGGTTCACTTACCTTCACAGTATATTTTCCAGGGATGGACAGATTGATAATGAAGTTGATACACACATAGTCAGAGCTAGCTCAGTGTCTGTGAGGCTATGAAGGAAAGTGTGGGAGAGATGTGGTATTAGATTGCTACCAAACTGAAGGTCTAGAGAGCCATTGTGCTGCCATCATTATTGTATGCCTGTGAAACCTTAACAGTGTATTTGAATTGTCTTAGGAAGATTCTGAAGATCATCTAGCATGATAAAGTAGCAGACTCTGAGGTCCTTTCTAGAACTAAGCTGCCAATCATTCAAACTCTACTGCAGAGAGCAAACCTCTGATGGGCTGGCCATGTTGTTCAAATGTCAAATGTAAATTTACCTAAAAGACTATTTGATGGAGAACTTACACAAGGTAAGAGCTCACATGGTGTTGAGAGGAACATTCTGAATGTCTCTCTGAAGAACTTTGAAGTTGATTTTATGACATGGGAAATGCTGGCAAAGGACCACCTAGCATGATGTACTCACATCAAAGAAGGCACTATGCTCTATGAGGGAAGTAGAATTGTAGTAGCTCAAAAGAAAAATGAGAGGTACAAACATAGAGAATCCACCCCCAAATGTTCACATGGATGGTTTGGGTCTAACCTGTGGTAGAGCCTTCTGAGCTCATCTGGGTCTGATCAGCAGCAGTTGGGTACACTGTACCTGGACTCCCACGTGCTGATGTCATTGAGGTCCTCTTATAGAATGAGGGAGAGCTACCAACCAATCAGAGGTACTAGATTTATGATCCTGTAATCCTAATATAATTTCAAAGTGATAAGAGAATTAGCATGTTGCAGGGGGGAGACTGAGGATGAAGCATCTTATGCATCTTATGACTTATGGGCTGCTAGGTGGCGCGGTGGATAGAGTGCTGAGCCTAGAATCAGGAACACCTGAGTTCAAATCTGGCCTCAGATACTTATCAGTTGTATGACTCTGGACATGTCACTTAACCCTATTTGCTTTTAGTTTCCTCATCTGTAAAATGAGCTGGAGAAAGAAATGGCGAACCACTCCAGTGTCTTTGCCAAAAACCAACCAACAAAGAAGCAAGGTCATGAAGAGTCAGACATGATTAAAATAACCAAGCAACAGATGACTTAAGCTCTCGGAGTCTTGGTTTCCTCCTGTGATACTTAGGAGTTGGCCTAGATAAACTCTAATGACCCTTCCAGTTCTAAATCTAGAATCCTATTCATTTTAGTTTAAAAAATTCTGTTCCTTTTGCTTTTATTTCGTTGAGAATTCTTCCATCAGTTCTGGAGGTCAAGCCCTTTCCACACCTTTTTGTATGTGTGTGTTTTGTTTCTTTCGTTGCTCTCTGTTTTCTTTTGTTTTGTCTCTTCATCCTCATCTGAAGCATGGTGCCTTGTAAATCATAAATGCTGCCCAGAGAGCCAGACTGGCTTGATGATGAGCTGGCTGCCCATTGGCTACAAGCCACGCACTGGTCATATAGCCCTGAGCAAGTTGGCTTATCTCTCCTTATCCCCATGTCACAATTCCTGATGAGTATTGGGTTTGGGGTTTACTCAAAAGGAACTCCCCACACAAATAAATTGATAAGTGAAGATGTTTATTGAAACATCTTATTAAAAGAAATTATTTTTTAGATGTTTGTTGGATTTAATAAAATGCCTTTTGTGTACATTGCATGGAATCGAATTATAATATTTTGGAAGAGAAAACATTCATCTAAGATACTTTTATTAATTGCTAAAGCCATTAGGAAGTTTGTATTTGCTATTTCTCATCATAGGTTCCCCAAACCTTCCTTTAGGTTTTCAACACTGGAAACTGTTTTCTCATAACATCGTAATAACCTCTTGTAAGTTTCTCAGTACCAGACATTTCCACCGAGGAAACTCCCAATCCTAATGCAGATCACACCTCATTTATGACTTACCTGATAAGTCCTGGGAGTTACTTGAAGGTACGGCTACTTTTAATGACTTCCCTAGCTGGAAAGTATAAAAGGTGGAATTTCAGCCCAAGTCATTCCCACTCCAAGTGCAGCTGTCCTTCCACCTATTCCAAAAGCTTCTTAACTCTTAAATACACTGAGCATTTTTCAATCCTCTTCTTTGCCCTTTCTGTATGGTTTAATGCCTTTGATCATCCCTTTCTGTATATACTTGTGGGCTCTCTGGGGCTCCATGACACTGATATATCCCACTCCCTCTTGTCCGACCATTACTTCTTTTCTGGTTAATCTTGTATATCCCCCACCTTTTGGTGTTCTCTGAGGTCTTGTCCTACCTGCTCTGCTTTTCTTTTTTTTTACATATGTCCTCTTGCAGTGCTTAAAATCTCTACTAGGGTAAATGTCAGGTTCCTACTGTATGTTATGTTAACAAAAATTTTCTTATTCTCCCATACTTTAGTGTCTCTCTCTCTCTCTCTCTCTCTGTCTCTCTTTCTGTCTCTCTCTCTCTCTCTGCCTCTCTCTGCTTTTCCCTTTCTCTTTCTCCTCTCTTTATTTCTGACTTTCTGTCTCAAAGTTATATGCTATTACCTTATATATACTTTCTACTTACTTGTTCATATGCAATATCCTCTCCTGCACCCAGTAAAATGGACATTGGAAACTTCTAGAGGAAAAGTTCTATTTTGTCTTTGCCTTCTTCCTCCAGGGTTTAGAATAGTATTGGACACATTGTAGACACTCCAGAAATGTTCATTGGTTCATATTGCATTATCTTGTGAGCAAAAGGAGGAAGCTGGGTCATCTCTTCCAGCTAATAATCCCATGATCCTAAATAGAATTGGCCATCACCTGAAGTTAAGTGAATCATTCTCCCTCCATTGAATTAGGTAGAGCTTATTTTCATTTTGAAAGGGAGAAAGTTGCACTCTAAGTATTGTTAAAGTTACCTATAATTCATACTTAATTTCTTCTAAAGTCATGGGGTTAAATCTTGCGTATTCCATGCTCAGCTGGAGCTTGTGGTCTGGACATTAGGAATGAACCTATTTATGGTAAAAATTTCCACTTACCAAAGACCTTCTGTTAATGAGACAGCATCTTGAAGAGGAAGCTCATTAGTCATTTCCTATTCATGGCACAGTCCTGAGTCCACATAGGATTCGAGTGTGGACACCTGCATGCTAACATTCTGTATCAGAACAGCAGAACACATAGCTTGGGAGTGAAAGCTGTGATCCAGGTCTTTTGAGGACGTAAGGGACATTACCCACATCTCCTCTTTGGGATGATGGCAGTAATAATATCAGGCTTGGGGGGGGTTCTGTCTCCTCTCTGTAATCATGGGCAGTGCTTTAGCTTGTGCAAGGCAGAGGAGGCATGTATTCACTCTTTGAAACACATTTTGCTCATTTTATTTCTAAAGAATTCCACAGATGGCCATTCCAAAGTCCATTGAGAGCATTCCTTGGAACATTTCATAAACATCATCATTAACAATGTTGTCCTTATATCTCCTTCAAATCCCCTGCTGTTGAGTTCTATGTCCTCAGAGGATGTTAGGATCATAACTTTTGAATTGGATGGCAGTCTGTGAGATCATCTGAGTCAACTCTCTCATTTTAGAAATTAGGACACTGAGGCTCAAATATGCGGTGACTTATGTGTCCAAAATCACAGAGGTACCAAGGGCCAGAGCAGGATTCCAACCCAAGTGGTCTAAGTCTATATACATTTTGCCTCCATTGTACCACTGAAAATCATTTATCTGTAAACTTTGTATACAAGATCTCCTGATGTTCTAGTCCCTTAGTTATTGCTTGGGAGCAATATAAATCTGGAATTTATAGAGAATGAAACCTAACATATGGTAAGCAAGGTTTACAGTTCTAAAAGTTTCCTTCCTTCCTTCCTTCCTTCCTTCCTTCCTTCCTTCCTTCCTTCCTTCCTTCCTTCCTTCCTTCCTTCCTTCCTTCTTTCCTTTCTTCCTTCCTTCCTTCCTTCCTTCCTTTCTTCCTTCCTTCCTTCCTTCCTTCCTTCCTTCCTTCCTTCCTTCCTTCCTTCCTTCCTTCCTTTCTTCCTTCCTTCCTTCCTTCCTTCCTTCCTTCCTTCCTTCCTTCCTTCCTTCCTTCCTTCCTTCCTTCCTTCCTTCCTTCCTTTCTTCCTTCCTTCCTTCCTTCCTTCCTTCCTTCCTTCCTTCCTTCCTTCCTTCCTTCCTTCCTTCCTTCCTTCCTTCCCTCCCTCTCATTCTTTCCTACATTCCTTTGTTTCTTCTTTCCAGTTTTAATGTATAAAGCAGCTTGAAAAACTCAGTTTCTTTTTTTAAGCGAAAGGGGTCTTAACTTTTCCATTTGAAATGATTGGAGGGAGAGATTTGAAAAGCTACTGACTGACTCTGTCTCTCTTTCTCTCTTTCTCTCTGCCTCTCTATCTCTGTCTCTCTGTCTGTCTGTCTGTCTCTGTTTCTGTCTTTGTGTCACTATCTCTGTCTCTTTTTGTCTGTGTCTATCTCTCTCTGTTTCTCTGTCTTCTCTCTGTCTCTCTCTATCTCTCTCTCTGTCTCTCTACCTCTCTTTGTCTCTGTACCTCTCTTTCTCTGTCTCTGTCTCTCTCTCTCTGTGTCTCTGTCTCTCTGTCTCTCTGTCTCTCTCTGTCTCTGTCTCTCTCTCTCTCTCTCTCTCTCTCTCTCTCTCTCTCTCTCTCTCTCTCTCTCTCTCTCTCTCTCTCTCTGTGTCTCATGTGTGTCTGTCACCTGAGCCAACCTTGAGTCCTTCTGTTCTATGGAGGCAGAAGGCCTGAAACAGATGCTTTCGCAGACGGGATTTTCTTCTTTATCAGTGTTGGCAGGGTGGAATGAGGGGGTGGGACTTCAGCAAGTAGGGAATGATCTGCCTAAATAAAGACAGAATAACAGCTTCTACATCAAATATGTGACCCACATAGATGCCCTCAGATTTTGGAGAGAAAATTCAAACCATGCGAATTTCTGATGTATTGAGCTTTGGAAAAATTTGGCTAATAGGACTTTACTCCTGCCCATTGCCAGCATAGGCCACTCCTTAACCCCATAGCAGAGTTTGTCTTTTTTCAGTTTTTTTTTCTTTTCTATAAGGAGGAAGTTTTTGGAGTTGGCATTCATGGCCATTTTCCAACTTAAAACATACATATCTATACTCAGCAAATCTCAAAAGCAGAAATCAGGGTTTGAGATTAGAATAAAGTATAGAGAGGAATGATTTCCTAGACATACAAAGATCTGTGGAATTCAGATGTAGTTGACTATAGAACTCATTTTATTCAGTGTTTCACCCACCAATGTTTATGGGCATAAATCATTGTAATTAACCCAGTACCATTGGACTTCTAGAGAATGGCTTTCTTTTTTTTTCTTTTTTTTTGGGGGGGGATTGGGAGGAGATTGAGGAGAAGGGTATTGATAGTTGTCTGCAAGTAGTTAAGTTGCTATCAAGTGGTAGAGGGTTATTCGGCCGGCATGACCACATGGGGCAGTATTAGGAACTCTGGGTACCATGGTGTTAATTCTAACTTGTATGTACTACCTTTGTGACCAAGACAATAAAGCTCCTTGGGTCTCATTTTCCTCAGATGCAAAATGAACAGAGCTGACTAAATGGCCTCTGTGGGCTCTTCCATCTCTAGCTCTATGATCTTATTATCCAAAGATCCTAATTTAGAGAGAAATAGATTTGGAATCAATGTACGAACAGGACACAAAAAAAATCTAACCCTTCAAATTGTATAAAAGTGCATATGATAGGCTGTGAAAGTCAGGGGCTTGCCCTTTCCTGGAAGTCTTTCAGCAAAGCTTGGATTTATCATTTGCAAGGTTTTTGTTCTAGAGAGAGTGCTGTTCATGGACACGTTGGACCACATGGCCCCCAAAGTTCCTTGTAGCCCAGGCATTCTGTGGATTTGGGAAAGGAGAAAGTATAATTTTGCTGAATCTGAGCTCTATGAGGGGCATGAATAAATACTTGTGGAATTGAATATTATATCATTTTCTAAGCTCTGTGAATTATTTAAATGATATTCACATCACACTCCTGTGATTCAGAAGGTGTGAATTATTATTCTCACTTTACAGATGAAGAAGTTGATATTTAGGAGTGGTTAAATGTCTGGCCTGGGGTCATCTTTGAGTTTGAAGTAGGACAAGAGCACAAGATGTCCAGAGATCTAGTTCTAATCAAGAAGAATTAATTAAAGAATCACTACATATAATAAATTATGTCCAGTACTAGGGGCAGCTAGGCAAGAAGACCTGAGTTCAAATCTGGCCGCAAACACTTCTTAGCTGTGTGACCCTGGGCTATTCCTTTAACCCTGTTTGCCTCAGTTCCCTCATCTGTAAGATGAGCTGGAGAAGGAAATGGCAAACCGCTCCAGTATCTTTGCCAAGAAAACCCCGCATGGGTCACAGAGAGTCAGACGTGGATGAAACGACTGAACAAAAGCTGGACACTAACGATACAAAGGCAAACAGGCATGATCCTTGGCCTCAAAGAGAATACATTACACAGGGAGAAGAAGGATTAAAGTGTACACAAGATAGAGAGACATGATCTTTAGTTCAGCAGTAGCTAATGAAAATTAGCTAGTCAATTAATACTTATTAACTGTTTCCTACATGCCTGCCACTGTGCTATGGGCTGGCCACGAAGAGGAGGTAAAAACACAGTCCCTACAATCATGAAGTGCAAGAAAGGAATACGCATTTATATGGCACCTACTGTGTGCCAGGCACTGTGCTAAATGCTTTACAAATATTAGCTTACTTGATTCTCACAACCATTATGTAAGGTAGGTACTGTTACCATCTCCCTTCTACAGTTGAGGAGACTGAGGTAAACAAAGGTTAAGTGATTTGCTCAGGTCACACAGCTTACAAGTATCTGAGATTTGAACTGAGGCCTTTCTGATTCCAGGCTCAGCACAATTGGGTCTGTCTAGCTGCCTAGAAGCTTGCATTCTAGCTGTCAACAGGTTGCATTCTAACACATTTGAGTACCAGTGCTGCTTCTATTAGTGTGAGTAAGGGACCATTTTAATTCTTATCCCTATATCTCCATTTATCCTGCCCTCGACCTAGCACATAGTATGTCCTTAATAAAGCTTGTTAAATGAATGAATGACTATAGGACAACAAATCAGTCTTCATCCTTGTTCTAGAAATTATGTCTCACTAATGCCTAAAAATCATAATGTGAAAAACTAATCCTGTCTCCTTCTGCCCGACCCTCCCTCTGAAAAAAGTTGGTCTTTTCTCTCTATTTCTGTCAACGACAGTAAGGCCAAGCTCATTCCTCATCACCTAGGTTTGACACACCTCAATGTTGCCATAGTTTACTGCTTTACCAGGCATAATCACTTCCAAAAGAATTCCAAGGATGCAGTGGGGAGAGACACCATTTGGGGGAAGGAGTGTTAATCACAGAAGCTGTTAAGTAAGAGGAGTATTGGAGGTGGACCTCCACAAACAACAGATTCTAGATTTTGGATTGGGGCAAGGGATATTAGGCAGGCAGTTAGATTATCCCAAGCAAAGGCAAGGAGGCAGAAAAATGAAATGGATTTAAGGAGCATGCAATTCATGTCATCGAGTAGTGGGGAATAAACCTGAAAATGTAGGATTGGCATCATTTGGGGGATAATAGTTGTAGAGGAATAAGGAAAGAGCCAGGAGTCAGAAGAGAGATGAATTCGAAACACAACCTGGAAAAACACGATTTATGCAACCGCATTATTTAGTCAGTGAAATTCTGCGAGGCCCTTCCCCCATCTGTAAAATGGGTATATTAATATTTGTTATTACTCTATGTCAAGAGCTTTTGATCTAGTCTAATCACCTGATTTTATAGAGGAAAAAACTATTAACCAGAGAAACTATACAGATCAGAGGAATGAGGACTGGGTTTAGAGTCAAGAGAGAAGAGTTAAAATCCTGCCTCGAACAATTATTGGCTCTGTGACCACAGCCAAGTTATTTCCGTTTAGAGCCCATACATAGATTTAAAGCTGTAAAGCACTGTGGTAGACTTCTAGTCCTCTCATCCTCCCATTTTACATTTGAAGAAACTGAGGCCCAGAGAAGTCATGACTAGCCTAAGGTCACTAGAGAAATAATTATAGGAGGGGAGACTGGCAACCAGCTCCTCCATCTACAGGACAAGGTCTCTTTGCCCTGCCCTTTGCTTATTTCTAGGATTCTTCTATTCACTGGCTCATTAAAGAATGGATTCCAAAGATAGCACTATTTCCTCCAAACTAAACCATTCCACAAATCTCACTTTGAGAACCTTTGGCAAGTCAACCTTCTTCCCTTCAGTTGGGACTGATCTGGCTGGCGTGTCTTCCATTCACAAAGAGGAACCTCCAGAGGAAAGCTCAGGGTACAACCAGTAATGACATTTGGCTCGAACATAAAGAGTGTGAAAAAATCATGGAAAATAAGACTGAAAAGACCGATTGGGGACAGAATGGAGGGGGCAGGATTGAGAAATGAAGGAGTTTGAATTGCATCTTCCAAGAAACAGGGTATCACGGAAAGTTGTTGGACAGGAAAATAACATCTGTAAAAGGAGATGTGATTTCTTGTATTCTGTTGTGAGAAAAGTGATTTGGTGGGATGCCATGCATTTCTATTGACCAACCCCCCATGTGTCATATTTAAATCACTATCATCATCATCATCATCATCATCTCATTCCATAGGGTTGTACATTTCATTCTGGAAGGGCTCTTATATGCCATCAAGTCTAACTCTCTTATTTTACAATTGGGGAAACTGAGGCACAAAAAGTTGAATTACTTGTCCATTTTTCCATAGTTAGTATCTGAGTTGATATTTAAATGCAGATCCTACTTACTTGAAGACTAGTGTTCTTACTACTATACAATACTGCCTTTTAAACTTTCCATTTTGTTTTTTCAGTTTCCCCCTCTTTCTTCCCAGTAGCAATTAGAAGAGTTGTACCTAGAGCAATGGATAGAAATTTGACCCCTGATCCAGAGTATTTTTCCGTAATTGGACAAGCATATATAGCTCTTGCTTCCAAGTTACCATCTTTAGATGACATCTTTCCTCTATGCTGTCCTTCCCCCGCCCCTCCCCCCAAAAAGAGAAAGAACAAATAATTGCTAATGCCATGTACTAAGACAGTCTTTATGCTTGCGAATCACTGGAAAGTAAGGTAAAAAAACACAGATACAGCAGCCTTAGGACAAAGTAGATGGAAATATTCCCAGGGATAGATCATCTACTTAACAAATGAAAGGCTTTTACATACTTAATTAAAAAGGTGACATGTTGTTTTTATTGCCAAATGATCTCCTGTGCTTTGGTCAAGTGCTCACCACCAAATTCACATGCTGTGCCCTGAAATTAGAGCGCGTTGTCGAGTGCAGAAGGCATTACGTGACATTAATCCGCTAATAAGTATAAATGTATGCACTATCCTTTAAAGGAGACTGTAGTCCTCTATATTTAGAGTGCAGTTCATTGGCTCTCTGGGGCAACTCGGGAATTATATATGAATAATAATTATTAGAAATAATGCGACTATTAATAACACTTTGCATTTATAGAGTTCTTTATAGTGTGGCTACAAGCAGTTTCCAAGTCCATTACCTTATGTAATGTTTAAAACTCACTAAAAACCCTGGGAACTAAAAACCCAAATCCCAGTTTTACAAATGAGGGAACTAATGTTCAGAGAGGATAAGTGATTTCCTCAAGGTCAAACAGCTGGTAGAGGAAAGTAGCAAGATGGGATAGCAGTGTATGCAATCAGAGGATTCAGAACAACCCTTCATTTTTAAACCTGAAGACTACATCTGAGATAATCATAGAGCATTGGGATCTCAGGGTTGGAGCTCAGAAGCAATCTACATGGTTTAGAGGCAGCTAGGTGGTGTGGTGGGCAGCTAGGTTGCCCAATGGTTAGAGTGCTGGGCCTTCAGTCAAGAAGACCAAAGTTCAAATCCTGCTCTAGGCACTTCCTAGTTGTGTGACCCTTGGAAAGTCACTTAACCCTGTTTGCTTCAGTCTCCTCATCTATAAAATGAGCCAGAGAAAGAAATCACAAATGTCAGACAGCTCCAGTAGCTTTGCCAAGAAAATCTCAAATGGGGTAGTGAAGAGTCAGACACAGCTTAAACGATTAAACAAGAAAAAATGGCGCTGTGCATAGAGTGCTAGGCCTGGAGCCAGGTGGAAAAGTCAATTAAACTCTGTTTGCCTCAGTTTCCTCATTTATAAAATGGGGATTAATGATAGTACCTACCTCCCAGGGTTGTTATGAGAATAAAATGAGATAATAAGTATAAAGCATTTAGCATAATATGTAGTAAACACTGTATAAATGTTAGCTATTATTAAAGTAATTATTGCAGCTAATCCAGACCATAAAGGCCCAAGAATCCTTTTTCTCACATCCCTGCAAAGTGGTTCCCAGCTTCTGCTTAAATCGCTTTAGTTTTCAAGAGAGTTCCCCTTACCTCTTTAGAAATAGGGAGTCATTTTATTTATGTGTTTGTTTCTTCCTTTAAGTTTGGCTTAAATCTCTTTGAGTCCAACAAGAGCAAAGCCAGCAGGAGCAACAAAAATAAGAAAAAAATACTCTTGATATTCTTCTGTTTTTCTATTACCTCGACTGCTAAATATGTACCTCCCCTTCCCCAGCAGTCATCACTTATAACATTTTTTAGTGGAGAAATGAAAAAGAAAAGCCATTGAATAAAACCAACAAACATATGAGGCTGTCTGCCAGTGTCTGTGATACCCCGCCCTCCTGACACCCACCCCTGCCCCCTGAAAGAAGGGCAGGAGGTGTCACTTGTCAGTCTTTCTCCCAGCTCATGAGTTAGGTCTTTGCTGATCTCATAGCTTTCCATTTCATTATTGTCCTTATTTGTACCGTTGCAGTCATTGTATATTTTGTTTTCTTCATGCTCTGTGGTTCTCTGTGCATCAGTCCATATACATCTGTTCATTTTTCTCTCAATTCATCACTTTTATCATCCCTTAGAGTTAAATTCCATTACATTCACATGCCACTATGTCTAAAGAAACAAAGCTCATCCATTTTCCACATAACCATTTTTAGAAACTATGATTGTGTCTCGCTCAAACTTTTCTCCAGGTCAGATGCCCCTCATTCCTTTCAAGGCAAAAACCAGCTTGATTTCCTGTCTTTTCTGTATCTCATTTGGCTTCCTCAGGATATTCTCCAGTTTGTTTTTGTTCTGCCCCAAAACATGGCCCTCAGAACTGAACTCTATATTCCATATGAGTTCTGTCCAGGATAGGACTATCAGCTCCTCATTTGGGAAGAATACTCTTCTCTTGTTGTTTGTTTCAGTGATGTCTGACTCTTAGTGACCCCAGTGGAGGTTTTCTTGGCAAAGATACTGGAGTGGTTTGCCATTTCCTTCTACAGTTCATTTACAGATAAGGAAACTGGGACAAATATAATTAAGTGACTTGCCTAGGGTCACACAACTAGGAAGGATCTGAGGTTATATTTGCGAAAAAAGGAGTCTTCTTGACTCCAGGCCCTGTGCCCTATGCACTGTGCTCCTTAGCTGCCCATTCTTCTCTTAATATGGCCTAAAATGGAATTCTTTTTTCTTGGCTGTCTTCTCATAGTGTGGACTCATATGAGGTGCACAATGCAATATAACCATCATATCTTTTCTTCCTTCCTTCCTTCCTTCCTTCCTTCCTTCCTTCCTTCCTTCCTTTCTTTCTTTCTTTCTTTCTTTCTTTCTTTCTTTCTTTCTTTCTTTCTTTCTTTCTTTCTTTCTTTCTTTCTTTCTTTCTTTCTTTCTTTCTTTCTTTCCTTTCTTTCTTTCTTTCCTTTCTCTGTTGTCTACCTTTGCCTCCTCCAGACAATAATCAGACAATGGCTGTTCCTTAGGTCACACATTCAAATTTCCCACCTCAGAAGGCATCCAATTTTCCTTGAACTACTTCCCTTTTAATCACAACTTTCATTATAGTTTTAGGCATTAGAGGAAGTAGAGGGGCTGGGCATAAGAGGTCATTGGTACAGTGAAATCACAAAGAAGGGAACTACCTCTACTCAAGCAGGTCATCACCTTCTTCTAAAGTTACCTAGAGAGCACCAAGAATTTAGATGACTTATCCAGGAACACACAGCCAGGAGGTGTCACAGGAGTGACATGAACCCATGTCTTTTAGACTCTGATTATGCTATGGCATCACTAAATGCGGAGACAGTAGTAGTAATACTAGTAGTAGTAGTAGTAGTAGTAGAAGTAGTAGTAGCAGTAGCAGCAGCAGCAGCAGCAGCAGCAGCAGTAGTAGTAGTAATAGCAGTAGCAGCAGCAGTAGTAGTAGTAATAGCAGTAGCAGCAGTAGCAGTAGTTGTAGTTCTAGTACTAGCACTAGTAATGTTAATATTAGTCGATATTTAGGTAGCAGCTTAAGATTTGCAAAGTGATATAGTAACATACGAAAGGGCAGCTAGGTAGAGTCAGGAAGACTTGAGTTCGAATCCAGCCCCAGAAACTTACTAGTAGTATGACCCTGGGCAAGTCATTTAACCCTGTTTGCCTCAGTTTCTTCATCAGTGAAATGAGCCAGAGAAGGAAATAGCAAACCACTCCACCATCTTTGCCAAGACAACCCTGAATGAGTCAGTCCAGTTGACTGGACTGAAATGACTGAATGACAAAAGCAGCACATCACATGTAGTTAAACAAATAGGAAAAAAAAATTAAAAATCTTTTTATTAACTTTTCTCTCCTTCTGGTGCCTTATTTGGTCAAAGAAGATATCTTTGGTTGTGAACATAAGATTTAGTTGTCCGAGAAAGTCAAGCTGTGAAATGGAGTATTGAGACCCATCTAGGATTCTTTAAGTTCCTAAATTCTAGGAAAGGACATAGATAATTTCCTCATTTCTAAAACCAGGAAAATGGGAAAATGGGTTAGGTATTTTCTGAGGTTCCTCTCAACTCTAAAATCATTTGAACAAATGTTTAGAATCTCTCTCTCTCTCCTCTCTCTCTCTCTCTCTCTCTCTCTCTCTCTCTTTCTCTCTCTCTCTTTCTCTCTTTCTCCATCTATCTATCTATCTATCTATCTATCTATCTATCTATCTATCTATCTATCTATCTATCTATCTTTGTCTTGTGTTTCTTTAATTACCAAATGACTTACACATTCATCAAATCCAGAAACAATGGATGACAATATTAATATCTAGGTGACACTGTAGTATTGTTGGATGTCAGGGCCTGGATATAAGGTGAGGAACTGAAGCCATTCCACTTGGGGTAGGAGTAGTACTGGTATTTATTTGCTGAATAATCGCTTCTTCCCTTTTTATGTCTGGCAGCCTCTCCTTGGCCACATTTTATGAGAGGATTAAGAATTATTCTTGAGGGGGCAGCTAGGTACCGCAGTGAATAGAGCATCGGCCCTGACTGAAATCAGGAGGACCTGAGTTCAAGTCCAGCCTCAGACCAAACACTTGACACTTACTAGCTGTGTGACCCTGGGCAAGTCACTTAACCCCAATTGCCTTTAAAAAAATTAATTATTCTTGAACTTCATGTTCATAAATGAGACTATGATTAGGAAGTATGGCTAGTTGAGATTTTGGGTACCTCTTTGTTGAGATACTAAACCAACATAGTAACCATGTCTCTTCGTCGAAGGAATGCTGTCTTCCATTTTAGAATGTAAGTTCCATGAGGGCAGGGATTGTTTCATTTTTGTGTTTGTATGCCTCACACTAGGAATAAGGCCTGCTTGAGAAAAGAAAAGGAGGCACAGGGGGTTTAAGTGACTTGCCCAGGGTCATATAACTAGTAAGTACTGAGGCAGGATTTGGACCCAGGTCTTCCTGACTCCCACCCAAATACCCATCCACAACTCTGTGCTACCATGGATCATGGAATATACTTTTTTGAAGATCTACAAAATGCTGAATAATCAATGGCAGGCATTTTTAAACCTGGGGTCAATGGAAAGAATTTGGGAATCTGTAAACTTTAAGGGGAGGAAAAAACCAACTATATCTTTATTTCGATGTAGGTAATTTCCTTTGTAGTTCTGTTTATCTTATTTTATGCATTTAAAAGCATTCTGAGAACATATCCTTAGGCTTCACAAGACTGCCAAATGGGTCCATCTCATGCACGCCCTGACACATGCAAATGGTTAAGAACCCCTGATCCAAGGGGAAAATCTCAGGATACCAGGAAATTTTCCTATGGAGGAATCATTAAAAGCAAGGACAAGGATAGCATAGAAGGAGACTCACGGATATGTCTCATTGCATGTGTATTCTGACCACTCCCAGATGCATTGGAATATTGACGTTTCTAAGTATAATCAGGAGAATCAGATACTAAGCAGCAATGGAGGAAGGGGATATGTAGACAGTATAATGGCTGTAAGGAAGGGAAAACATGACCATTTCCAACTGGCCCTGGACAGAGGAACACCCCCCACCCACCTCGGCCATAGAGCTGGAAGGGAACTCAAAGCTCATGTTATGGATGAGGAATTGAGACAACATGAGATAAAATGACTTGTTCAGGATCACACAGCCTGTACATGCATGAGTTAGGATTTTGGATTTAAAGTTTTTTGACTCTAAGCCCATTGTGTTATATAAAAACTAAATGCAGATACTAACATGAAACAGTTTTCTCCTTATCCTACCTGCTCATATCTTTCTTCTCACAAGGATCCCCAGCATCAACTCTAACCATTTGGCAGCTAGCCTAAAGAGGTGAGAAAAGATGACTTAGGAAAAATGGAAAATAATTTTTAATCTTCTCAGCAAATTTAAAAAAAGCCAACATTTATATAAAGCTTTAAGTTCTACCATATAACTTCCATATCATATCTCTTTTGATCATGACACAAATTCTAAGAGATTTATTATTATTATTATTATTATTACTGTTTTACAAAAAGACAAATGAGGCTAGTAGTAGCTCAGTAGTTTGTGAAGAGTTCTTTCTCCTCTCTGTCTCTGTCTCTCTGTCTCTTTCTTGATCTCTGTCCATTTCACTCTCCACTTTGCCACCTTCCTTCACTACAGCCCCTTCTGGTTACAGCCCGACTTTAGAGCATGCGCATTGAAACGGAATGGAAACGAAAAGAGAAGAAATCCATTTCCACATCTGCTGAGAGCTCTTGCTGAGGAGAAGCAGCACCCGAAAGGAGCAGGCTCCAGATCTCCATTTCTGCATTGCTTATTCTGAGTGCTGTTGAGTGCCTGGAATAACGATTAGCAATATATTTAGAGTAGCTAAAATAACCGGTAGGAACAAAACTTGAGAATTAATTAGGGCTGCTTTTGATTTCCTTAATTTTCTATTTGGGTTTTCCCTTGATGAAATTGCCCTCCATCTGACGCCCTTGAGTGGATGTTGCTGTTTGTTGGTATTTTTCACACAAATCCCTCATTAGTCATTGAAAGGGATTTTATAGGACCCTGTTTAAAAAAAAAAAAAAGTTTCCCCATGGCCTTCTTCCCTTTATAAAGACTGGGGTCTTACAGTGAGAGTTCCATAAATTTGTCTCACCTGAGAGAAAGGAACTTGATTTGTGATCTCTTGGGTTCCCCCTGCAAGCTGATCACTCCCGGTATGTGCCACCTCTTCCCGTCAGACACCTCCATTTCATATATCAAATACAAACACGTGGACCTAGGAGTTGCCCAGGTTGCTGGCCTCAGCCCCTCTATTTCCCGTGATACTGCAAATTCTAAATAAGGTGGGTCATGCAGAAAACAAATTGCGATTCCACTGGTTCATGGAGTGGTCTAGGGGTGATAGAGATCACTACATAATTGCTACTGTGATCTGTCTCTCTCTTGTTAGGTCACTGAGGGAAATTTTAAATTCACACTTTACTGCAGTCAAATGGAAGAACCTCACAGATTTCCCCTGGCCATCTGGTCCACTGTAAATCAAGCCAATAATGACTCTCCTCACTGAAGTCTAATTATTATTCAAACCTCCATGAGGAAAGCCAAACAAATAGTTGGAAGCAGGTATTGGGTACTAGGGAATGTCAGTGGCAGTTTCTAGAGGATGCTGGGTATCATTAGGTGCATGACAAATAGAAGAACAGAAAAAATGTCCTGTCAGAAGGGCCATCATCGCCATTGATGTTTAAGGGATATAATAGGAAACATGACAGGCTCATGGTGCCCAAAATCTCATCAGTTGTTTTAATTTATACCTTGGTATATTTCAAATATGTTATGAAGGTGACTACATTGTTAATGAGATACAGAAGAGACAAAAAAAAAATGAGACTAGTGGAGAACAATAAGGCGATTTTCTTCTAATTATCTGTGCAATGCATGTATATTATACAATTCATATATTATATGTAATATTTATACAACCAGCACCTTTGTGTTGATTTAAAACATAGTTGAGTTAATCCATATGTTATTGTACTGAATGGCTACAAGTCATGGAACACTGTAGTCTTCAAACAAAGAAAGAAATTTAAGCATAACAGGAGAGCAAGGAAGAGGCATATGGTAGAGCTGAGTAGGCTTTTTCACATTGCATACAAGGAATTATTTAGAAGATGCAGTGTTAATTGATGTTATCAAAAGAAAGTTTAAAAAAATAAAGTTCTATTAATCAATTAAAAAAGCATATATTAAGCACCTTCTGTATGCTGGACCCTGTGTTATGTGCTGGTATACAATACATATATATGTGTATATAAATATATATGTATATATATATCTACATACACACACATATATTTACACACACATATTCTTCTAAAGGAGCATCGTATAGCAAGAAGTCCATTTCCATAAGGATCCCCAGCACCCACTCCAACTCTTTGGCAGCCAGCCCAAAAGGTGAGAAAAGATGATTTAGGGAAGGAAGATTTCTTATGTCAAATATAAATACCTGGACATAGCAGTTTCTTAGGTTGCTTTCCTGTGCCTCTCTATTTCCTGGGACACTGCAAATTGTAGATAAGGTAGGGCATGTGGATGACAAATTGCACTAACACTGATGATTGAGGGCAGACGATGGTGTTATACAGACAAGAGTGAGGAATAGCCAATGGATGGTGTGTCAAAAGAATTCAAGATAGTCCCTGAGCAGAGTGTATGGAAGCCCTTGGCTATACTTATGCATTAACAGTTGCATAGGATGAGAAGGAGGGGATGGATTACCTTCCCCACCACTGGATGGAGTTCACACCTCTACCTGAGCACTGATTCTTTGGAGCATTGGAGTTTGATTGAAAATTATAAGGTTCCTTTTTATATAACTTATATAATATGTGATGCTTTCACTGGTGCCAAGGAGAACCCTCAAATGTGAGATTTTCTACACACAAAGAAAGAGATGCTTGATACATCCCTCATTTCTAAAAAATGAAATTCTCTAAGCAAATAATAAATACATAACAACTTAAAGCTGTCAGCTGCTCAGAATTAGGGTTATTGTGTATTAAGCAATGAGGTAAGAGGGAATATTTGAGTCATCAAAAGCACAGCTGAATCATTTAACCTTAGAACTGAAAGCAACATTGGTGATCACTTAAGTCTACAGGAAACTAGAGTTTACCACAGTGCCTTGCACATAGTAGGTGCCTAACAAATGTTACTTGATTAATTGCTTATTGATCGTATCCCTTATACAACACTCCTTAAGGTGTCAGCTAGCATTTACTTGGAAATACCAAATGATTGGAATCTGTCACCTTTTAGGCAGCTCCTTCCAATCTGGAAGATATTCTTTCTATTACGGCTACTGTATATGTAGCTAATTCCCCTAGACCTTCCCACTTAGGCCTAGCAAGATAGGTCATATTTAAAACCCTAGGTCCCTTCTCTAGGAAGAGAGGGGTCTGTGTTCTGAAAAATGGAGGAGAAAGGAAGAAGGAGGAGTTACTTCCTGGCTTCTTGGGAAACCCAGCAGTAGGTCAGGAGAGGTAGGTTGGACCAGCTGCTTAGTCTCAACCCAGGGAAAAAAAGATTTGAAGGCAAAAACAAAAGACCCCACCTGAAGCCAATTAACTCTTTGAAGCCTGACAGTTCTACTGTGATCCTGGAAAAGTACAGGGTACCTGAAAGTCTTTGGATAATTTAATAGTTAATCGCTTAAAACTGCTCCAAGATTTTTGAAATACCCTGGCTGTCTTGGAGGAGACAATTCATCACTGTTAGTATGCATGTCCTTGTAGTCTCCTTGAGAATATAAACCCTTTGAAGGAAAAAACAAACAAAAAAACTTTCATTTTGTGTGTGTATGTGTGTGTGTGTGTGTGTGTGTGTGTGTGTGTGTGTGTGTGTGTGTTTAACTCCTATCACACCCTTAGGAAGCACTTGCAAAATGCTAGGTTCTTTATTGTTTGATTGAGGTGATATTCTTCTCTGCTTCCTGGGGTTTCTGGGTCTTGTGCAGTCAGCAGAGTTAGCTTTCTGGCCTTCAGCTTTGCATTCTTTGTGTTTTTGATCTTATCTTCCTGTTATTTCATTTTTGTTTCCTTGGCAAAGGTCTCTCTGCCACTTTTTATTATTTTTTTTCTATTAAGAACCTAGAGCTTTAAAAAAGATAAGGATAGAGCCGATTCAGTGATGTTACTGCTATAGGTAACTACCAGTTTAGGAAATCCCCTCTGGCAATAAAAAATCAGCACTTTTGCTATACCTTCTATTGGTAGAACACAGAGAAATTTGAGTCAATTAAATTATCAGGGTCACAAGTTAGGAAGTGTCTTTGGTAGGACTTAAACACAGATATTCCTGGATCTGATGCCAGCCTCCTATCTTCTATGCCACAAGCCTCTCATAATATTGAAAGAATGAGATATAGAATTTAGATGAATGTGTTCACAACTAGGTGTCCCAGTGAATAGAGTACTGGCCTGGAGTCCAGAAAACAGGAGTTCAAATACAACATCAGACACAGCTGTATGTCCCTGGGCAAGTCATTTAACCTCTTCTGACTCAGTTTCCTCAATAGTTAAATGGAGATAATAATAGTACCTTCCTCCTGAGGTTGTTTCAAAGATCAAATGAGTTAATATTTGTAATGTGTTTGTTAATCTTGAAGTGCTATATAAATGCTAGCTGTCATCATCATTATCGATTATTGATTCCAGCATAGTCTATACACATTTAATTAGTGCCAGGCATTGTGCTAAGTGCTGGTGATACAAAGATAGGCAAAACCACACCCTGCCCTTGCCCAGCTCACATTCTTATAGGAGAGACAACATGTAAATAAGTAATCCTTCCTTGCTTTTTTCTTACAAGTGGTCACGGTGGTTATTCCCACCATCCATATAAATGTCCGAACCTCCACATCCTCGCAGTTGCTATCGTAACTCTAGCAGAGTTGGTCTCTGACCAGCCTCCCAGCTCAGAATGCCTATCCTCTAATCACAGAGTGTCAGTGAGATGTAAGCTAATCCAGCTACACCCGGTGACATATGGGCACCTTTTTCTGATGGAATTCAAGGGAACAACAGTATCGGAGGAGCAATTATGAGGCTTTTAAAAACAAAACCCTGGAGAATTCTAAGCACAAGCCAGAGTGTTTCCAGAAGTATGTGCAGTAGATATTGTGTATTACTTTAGTGGTAGGCAACCTCTCCCTACCATACATATCAACTGTGGCATCTAACAACTATGTGTGCAGAAGGATACTCTCCACTCCACCCAACAGTTTGAGAATTCATCATTTTCTACCAGAAAGGCCCAAGTTCGTGTCCCACCTAAGACATGGACTAGCTTGTGAGATGGGAAAGACATAGACTCTTGATAATATACACTACTTCTTGTAACTCTAAGTTGTATTGGTGGAGTGATTTTATTTATCAGGGATTTCTTCATACCATCAAGACAACAAGGTCAGTCTCTAGACTTATGTAATTATTGATTTTCAGTGGAGAAGTGATAAGATTTGTAATATACAGAGATTGAAATATAGGTATGTATTTAGTATGTCATATATTATACATGTACAGATACATAATACATGATTTATATTATATATACATGAAGTTTAAATATCCATATATCTATTCATATATATGCATTCACAAATAGCATTAAACAACTCCTATACTAAAATGTCATTATTTATTTTTAGACTCAATAAGAAGCAGAACTGAAATGCTTTGAAGGAATCCAAGCTCAACATGTGTGGGGGGTTGTCTTCCCCATAAAGATTTCCATCTTTCCAAATGTCATGAGCGTCCATGAGTGCAACAGCTCTGTCCTGGGGACCAGGCTGGAGGCTCTTGACCTTAGCTACTGCAGAATGACCCTCATTTGGCAAGCCTGAAGGATCAGATACCAAATCCTCAGTTGGGAGTTCCCAGCCCTTCAGACCCTTGTTCTACACTCCTTCTTTTCTGGTTTTCTTACACATCATATTCCATCATATTCCACAGGTTAAATGACTTGCCCAGGGACATACAGCTGTGTCTGATGTTGTATTTGAACTCCTGTGTGCTTTGATCTGGTGACACTGGTCTCCTTCCACCAACAAAACACTCCATCTTTTGGCTCTGGATAGTTTCTCTGGCTGTCCTTCAGGTCTGGAATGCTCTCCCCTCCTAGTCCTAGCTAAAATCTCACCATCTGTAGGAAACTGTCTCTAACTACTCCAAATTCTATTGCCTTTCTTTTAATTAACTCCTGTTTTTTTTTTTTCCCCACGTGCACCTTGTTTCTATGTAGGTATTCACTTTTGTCTCCCCCATTAGATGATGATCTCTTTGAGAACAAGGATATTTTTTAATTGCCTTTCCTTGTATCCCCAGAACTTAGCACAGTGACTTGTAAATACTAGTTACTTAATCAGTGCTTATAGGTTGACTGACTGTCCTCTAAGTTTTCCCAAGTTGGTACAGTTTAATAAAGGTTAAATTGCCCACATGAGGAAATAGAACCTGGAATCACATTTGTGCCATATTAAGATCAGTATTTTTTTTATCCCCAGAATTTAATGCTATGTTTGCCCCAAAGTAAGAATCAAAAACACTTTTTATTCATATACATGGGCAGTAAAGGAAACAAAAAAATCCACTGGGTGACGAGATCATTCCCTGAGCTTGAATTCATTTGGGCATCAAGATCAGTACATTTCTGGTATTTGTACTGCTGTGAAAAGCTCCCTAGCTTTGGAATCAGTGGGAGGCTCCTTGGGAACTAAGATTGAAAGAGAGAGGCTGAGGGAATCAGGCAAGCAGAAGGGATATTGGCATGTTGACCTAGTCTGTAAAATTGCTTTCAAGGCAGTTTTTATAATTAGCCATATTTTAATTACTTCTAAATTAGTCATACTTACAAATGAAATACAATGACGTGGTATCATATTATGACAAGAGACCTTTATGCCCTTAATGTAAAAGTTCTTGACCTGGAATCTATGGACTTAAAAAAAAATGATAAATAGATTTTAATATAGTTGGTTTCATTTGCAATTCTATGCATTTAAAAAAAAACATTCTTCTGAGGAGTAAATATAGGTTTCATCAGACTGATTGCAAAAAGAATCTAGGAAACAGAAAAAGTTAAGAACTCCTGCGTTAATGAGGTTTGAGGACCTGAAAAATGGGCATGGAGTAGGCCTTGTGAGAAATGAATTGTTGATGTGGAACAAAAGCCCTGGGCTTGGAGACATGAGACCTATATCAAGGATCTTTGATTATTAGCTTTTCTCAATTTTATACATAAATACATACGTACACATACATACACACATATACATATATATATATACACACACATACACACACATATACATATATATACACACACATATACATACACACACACACACACACACACACATATATATATATACATACATACATACATACATACATACATACACAGACATACACACACAAATATATTATAAGATTGTATGTTACTGGAAAGGAGGTATATATTGGACAGTGTAGCAAATGTGAAAACAAAGATATCAATTAAAATGTATTTTTAAATGGAAGTTATAGATTATATTACCAATGAGGAACTTCACTTTTCTTCTTAGGAATGCATTGGGAGTTTCTTCAAGCCAAAATGTAGAACCAAGTTGGGATAGGGAAGTAGCATGAACAGCTTACCAAAGAGAAGGTTTCAGAGCTCACAAGTCAAAGGGATTGTTGCGAATTTGGTACTGAGTACTGAAGTGAAGGAAGTTGGACAGTACATCTAGGAAGATGAAAGCCTAGGTAATGGTGATCACTCCATGATGAATTTCAACCTCCTGGTGGGAGAGAGAAAAACAAAGAAATACATCAGACAGTTCTGTAGTTTTAGAAGAGGAAACTACAATAAAATGTGGGCATGAGGAAAGAAGAAAATGAAAAGAGTAATTCAAGTGTAATCCCCTGAAAGCCTTTTGACTTTGTAAGAACACCTGATTAAGGTTAGAAAGCAAATGTGTAATTTATTGAAAGTGGCTTTAATCTCATAATGGCTAACACTTAATGTCATAAAGGGCAAGGCATATTTGTGAATTAGGGTGAGGAAAAGAAAACATGGAAGCTCACTGAGCATCTCATTCAGATTTCATATAAAGTATTGTATATACCACTGAGAAATATGGTTGAAGAAGGACATTGGGAAGTTGGAGAGTGCCCAGATGAAATCAACTAGCACGCTAAAGGGCCATGTCATTGAAAATGTAGTGAAGAGGGAACTAACTGGTAAGGTTTAGTCTTAGAAGAGAAGCTTTGTTTGGAGGATAAGGGAAAGATGATAGATACCTTTAAGTGTTTTTTTTAAAAAAAAACTATCACAGTGAAGTAGTGATAGCCTTAATATTATTTTTTTTTCTGCTTGGCCCTAGCGGGTAGAACTGGAGCAATAGGTGGGGAAAGGAGTGTAAGAGTGGCAAAGAAAAAGATGTAGGTTTAACTAATGTAAAAAGAAAATCTAAAACTTGGAGGAATACTGAAGTGGAAAGGACTGCCTTTGAAAGCAATGGACTATACTGCCTTAGAGCTATTCAAGGAAAAGGTGAATGGTCATTGAAAAGATACATGAGCCATGTACCTTGTTTCTGGTTCTAGATGTCCTTAGAATTCCCTTCCAACACATGGATTCCATAATAGGAGTGACAAATCCTATATGGAGTATGATGAGCGCAATGCATTTTAGAAAACTTTTGTGAGGGATTTTGTGAGGGACAAAGAATTCAAAAATGACAGAAGTGGGATCTAGGTCTTTGGAAAATCAGAATGCCAAAATTGTACTTGCCAACAAAAAGGAGACTCAGGAGAAAATAAATTAATTATTTAGCTCTGAATTTCCTGAAGAATATGTGGTGAGAAGGAAGGGAAAAATTTAAGTATAAAATGACTTTTAAAATATGGTGTAGTAGACAGAAAGGGGGGCTCAAAGTCAGAAAGTCTTGGGTTCAAGTCCCCCCCTTGAACATACAATGGCTATGTGGTCTTGGGCAAATTACTGCATCATTCAGTGCTTAGGAGAGTCTCTAGAACTATAAGGTGGACAGAAGGGGTCTGCCTGTCCTGTTTCCTCCCAAGAGTTCCTCATTCCAGAGACATTACTGATTTAATCTGGATACTTATTCTTTTAAATCAGATAATTCAGAATTATCTCAAAGCGAGAGGTCTATGTAAGACCTTTTAGGCAAATTCAGCATAGTCAAATGGATAGGACACAGAACTTGGTGTCAAGAAGACCCACATTCAAATCACGCCTCATGTACTCTCTGTGTCATGCTGACAAACTGTGCCTCAGTTTTCTTATGTATAAAATGAAGAAGTTGAGTTGGATGGCCACTACGGTCCTTTCCAGATTGTGCTCTGTTATCCTAAGGTTCTATAAAGAAGTATACGTAAAGCTCACCTACAAGTTGGGAGATCTGTGTTCTGGCTCTGTTTCTGACTCTGACTTTCTCTGGGACACTGGAATTCTCAATTCTTTTGTTTGGCCTCAGTGACCCCTTTCTGTAAACCTAGAAACAGAAGCAGAATTATGAAGCACATTTATGAAGTCTCTCTTATGTGCAATGTGAAGCCTCCTGGGAAATTTGAGGAGGGAGGGAATGATTTCAATTGGAGGACCAGGGAAGGCTGTGCTGAAGCAGTAGTGCATGAGCTGGGTTTAAGAAGAAGAGAAAGACTCTGAAAGACAGATCAAGAGAGAGAATGCATTCCAGTCATGGCAAATGGCTTCATAATAACAAATAATAATAAGACTCCATAATATGTGGTGGTAGGGGATGACACTGTGTTTGGGGGATGGCCAGCAGGCTATTTGGCTGGAAGGCAGAGGACATGGATGAATGCCATTTAAATTAGAGACTTAAAGTTCAGAGTTTGGAATATATTATTATAGTTGCATACCAGAAGCCAAAGAGGGGGAAGGCAGGGAGGAGAGGGGGCTAAACAGAGAAGTGATAAGATAAAATGAAGTTAATGAACTAAACATATGAAAGGCACCTTGGCATAGTAGGTGGAGTGCTGGACTTGGAAAAAGGAGACCCTAACTTTAACCTTACATCTGACGCTAGCTGTGTGACCATTTGCAAGATATTAAGCATCTCTGAGCCTTATCAAACCTTCAAGCAAACATCTGTAAAGTCATAATTTGGTTTTGATCTATTCTGATGGAAGGAACTCCTATGACCATCAAAAACACTGACTATTGTTGTAAACAAGAAGGTATTTTGACAGCTGTGGGAAGCTTCATCATGCTGGAGCCTAATAAATATGTGATCAGAGTATAAGAATTATAACTATTTTTATCATTATTGTCGTTATTATTATTATTGTCTTGGACTGAAAGACAAGGAATAGAGAGTAGTGACAAATGAGCTCTTTTCTGGATGGAAATGTGTTGGTTAGGGTTTCCAAAGGAATCAGTACTGTAAATGCTTTTATTTCATATGTTGATGAAGGATTTAGAAGAGGAAGCATTCAGCGGGACAGCGGGATGTTGAGGCTTTTAAAAGACATACATTTGATAAAAATGCCAAACTGAAAGGAATCACATATAAGGAGATCCCTTAACATAATGTGAACAGGCAAAAATGTGGTAGGTGAGGCTTAGTACTGCAAAATGGAAATTACCGATAATATTAATTCAAGTGATGCTTCTCAGCTGCTGTCAGATAGCCATGAGCTAGGGACAAGTTCTAACCATCACTCTATAGTGGTCTATAAAAGCATCCAATCCCAACATTGCAGCCAAATAGACCAAGATAAATCCGTCTCTGGAGTGGCAGTGTGGTATGTCTCTGCCACTTACTACTTGGGTGATCATGGGAAAATCACTTAATATCTCTGGCTCTTTGTGGCAGAATCTATAAAATTAAGGGATTGGATTTGTTAATCAGCTGTAAATCTATAAGTCCTTGTTTAGGATCATCACAAAAGATGGGAAGGATGCAGGCAACCAAAGTCCTGTAGAAAAACTTTATTTTCCAAAACACCACCAGACATTCTAGTTCCTAGGAGCTTGGACTTAGAAGTAGAACAGACCAGATAAGGCATCTTGAAGAAAGAAAAAACATATTTAGCAGAAGACTAAATAAGATTCTGAGAGTGGATATGACTTGCCTATGGTGAAAAGAAAGAGCAAACCTGAGATTGGAACCCACAACCCATCATTTCAAATCTATATTTTTCTATCATGTAGTGACTGTCATATGAAAGGAAATATATGATGGAATTGAGTAGACTAAACAACAAGATTGTAGTCTAGATAAACTAGAAAAGATCAAATACCAGAACTATAATCAATATTTCAGTAACTATTTATTGAGTGCTTATTATATGCCAGGAACGGTGCTAAAAAAAAAAAAAACAGTTTAGAAGATATAAGGCCCCAGTGTAGAAAATTATGGAAAGTGCATGGTGCACAAATCTGGATGTCTTCCACTGGTATCATTTATCTATTCAAATACATCTCTCTATATATAACAATATCTATATTTATCTGTTTATATTACATACCTGTTTATTCATTCACTTATATTTTGGAACAACAGTAGAGTCCTGGAGTCCTCCATCTGGTATCCTGATAGTTTTAGAAAAATTTAATCTATTTGTATATCATATTATATCTCTCTATTCATTCTTTACTCCAAGCAAACTGCCCTCTAGCTTTTTCCTATATATAAAACATTCCATCTTTTACCCCATATGCATTTCTCTATACCTGGAACTCACACTCTCCTGCTCTCCCCACCACTAAATAATGTCTTTCCTTAAAAGCATAGCTCATGTACCTCCAACATAAGATGGTACTCATCCCCATCCCACTCCTAATTACCGATACTCATGCTGTCCAGAAGGGAGCAACCAGGATAATGAAGAGCCTTGAATATAAGCCATATAAAGCTCAACTAAAATAATGATACCTAACATTTACATAGCTCTTTAGGGTTTGCAAAGCTACAAATATCTCCTTTCATCTTCATAACCACTTGGGAAGTAAGCACTATTATTATATCCATTTTGTAGATGAGGTAACTGAGGCTGACAGAGAATGTAACCTGCCTAGGGTCATACAGCTACCAAGCATTTTAGATGAGATTTGAACTTAGGTTTATCCTGATTCCAATTCCAGCAATCTATCAACTGCCATGTTTAACTGTCTCAGTTTAAACAAGTGAATAAGTTTAGCTTAGAGGAGACTCAAGGGGAACTTTGTGGCTGTCTTCCAGTATTTGAATGGCTGTTTTTTACAAGAGTGATTAAACTGGTCTTACTTGGTGTTAAAGGTCAGAACTAGGTGAAAAAAAGGTAAACCGAGGCTTGTTGCCAAGAGGAAACAAATAAACTTCCCAACAATTTGAGCTGTCCAAAAGTGGAATGGACTGCCTTTGGAGAGAATGACTTCCTTTTCCAAAGAGGTTTTCAAGCATAGACTGGAAGACTGCACTCTCAGAATATCACAAATTTAGAGCTGGAAATGACCTTAGACATCATCTAATTCAACCCTTTCATTTTAGATGGGGAAAGTAAGGCACGGAAAATTTGAGTGACTTACCTGAGGATGAAATTCAAGAGCTGGATGAAATAGTCATGGTCATCTAGTCCAAACCCCTTGTTTTACTAAAGTTGCACTGGATTGGATCAAATGGACACTGATTTCCCCTCCAGATTTGAAAATCTGTGATTTTGTAATATCAGGGATTAATAAGAGTGATAATGATAGTGATGATGATTGCAGAAGTTATAATTTCATCCATCTAGGTAACTCAAAAATAATCACATGCCCTCTTCCAATACAGGTTGGTACCATCTTTACAACTTAGAGTCTGTGTTTTAGCTAGAGTTTTGAGACCTGCTTGTGATCAAACAGCCAGCCTCTGAATAGCTAGCAAAAAAGGCAGTACAAGCAAACCCTTTTCTTTTCTTTTCCAGTTTTTTGTTTGTTTGTTTTTTTGCTTATTTAATGAGGCGTTTGCCATCTTGACTGCAGACAGTGCTTTGTTGGGAAATTTGATCATAAGAATAAGAGCTGAGTCATGACTCCCTGGGAGAAGCAGTGAGGATCGTTGAATATTCATTTGAAATTTCAGCAGAGGCCACCTACAGAATCATTTGAGATGCTATCAAAATTAACCTGTGTCCTTCTGTGCAGTGGAACTTCAGCCATTTCTCCAGCACTGTTCTGGGAATTCCCATAAAATGGTAAACACAGAGATCCTAAATGGAGTTGCTCCTGTCCTGTTACCAAAATGGTTACAGAAATCGGGGGACATTTTAATATTTAATAGCTCCCTCTCCTTCTCATCTTTGAAACTTGGCATGATCTTGGTCTGAAGCCCAGAAAATTGCTTCCACCCAGGAGAAGCTTGCCGAGCAGGCCCTTTCCAGGAGGGTGAAATATTTTGTAGAACCTCTCTCCCCTCACCCACCCTGGTCCCAACAGAAACCTTCAAAAAAACAAGCATCCAGTGACATTTAAGACCTAATTACTTTAGTCACTGGCAAGTGTCGTAAGAAAACTTTGTTAACAACATCAGTCACAGGACAGCTATGAGATGAAAACATTTCCTATGAACTAAGGGTTCTTTTTATTGGTTGGGTTTCCAATTATGAGGATGAGAGAGATTAATCAAATGTCAACAACTTTTATTAAGCACCTATTATGTGTCAGCCATTATGAAAAGGTGTCACAGTCACAATGACCAAAAAGCAAAACAATCCCTCAGTAAGAGAGAAAGTCCTGTTAGAAGTAAGAAAAATAGTAGGGATTTATGTATCAGTTAGCTTTTATGTAACACTTTAAGGTTTGGAAACACTTCACACGTATTATCTCCTATTATGTAGATGTCATTACCACCTCTGTTTTACAAATGAAGAAACTGAGGCTGAGAAAAGTGATGGGGATCACAAAGCTACTAAGTATCTGTATAGGGGACATCAGTCCCTTCGAGATACAGCCAGGGAATGAAGGATCTTGGGAGTCTAGAAACATTGGAAATGTTGAAGTCAACAGTGATGTATTACGTGTTTGATATATGCAAAGAGTGGCTAAGAGGATGGAGTGCCAGCTTCCATGATAGGAAAACCAAGATCAGAGTTTACTTGGATGTATACTGGCTGTGAGAAAGTCTTGGAAAGTCACAGAACCTCCCGGATGACTTTCCCAAGGTCACATGGAACATTGCTGGACCAGCACATTTCATGCAGCCTAATTAAAGGTTCTATATTTGACCTTGAGGAATCTCACCTTAGTCAACAGGCAAGACCTCTCTTTTGCCAGGACTGGACTCTAGTGCTTACTCTCCATCATTTTAGTCTATCTGTAGTTTGGGCAGTCATTGTCAGATGAGGGGAAATCAAGGACACAGTGATATGAAAGGTACCCACTAACTTTCCTCCACTCTAGAACTTTTCTTCTATGAATTGTCACTCAGAAGGACCCTCCAAGGGCCTTACCATCAGCTCATGAGTCAATGGTATGTTTTGAAGTTGTGGTTTTGTTCTCAGCCAGGGCAAGGCCCTAACTCATAGCCTCCTACCATGGACTTAATGTGGTTCATTGGTAATGAAAGGAACAGAATGAGTGAATAAGCAGCTTTTGAGAAGGGCTTAGGAAGCCTGTGGGTTTCTGGAACATTTGGATGTGACTAGGGTGTAAGAGCAAGTGTCAATTTTGGCTGGAGCTTTAGAGCAGAGGTAGCATGTGGCAGGGCTTTTAAATGAACCATTCTCCCCCTTAACTTAGGAGTGACAGCCACCTCCTGCACCTTACAGTTCAACTTGACTTTGTATTGGTTTTAATCATAGGTTTTACCTAGAAGGCTGTGGGGCTAATGGACAAAACTTGTTCACTCAAATTATTACTTTTATTATGAGAAATGAAAGGGCAAATAGTGTTTAGCATTCTTTGTCACAAGACAGTTAATACCAAATGTATCGAAACATTTCATTCCCCCCCCATTTGAATTAAGGTTTTTTTCCATTTACAAATCAAAAAAAGGATGAACTTACATACCGCCTTTCCTTTTTCTTTCTTAATTTTTTTTTCCTTTTATACTCTCTCTCTTTCTGTCTCATCTCTGTATATCTGTATCTATCTGTGTCTTTCTATGTCTGTCTCAGTCTCTCTGTCTGTATCTCTCTGTTCCTCTGTCTCTGTCTCCATCTCTGTGCCTGTCTCTGTCTGTCTCTGTATCTGTCTGTCTCTGTCTCTGTCTTTGTCTCTCTCTCTGTCTGTCTCTCTCTTTCTCTTTTACTGACTTTTTTTATTTTATTTTTCCCTCTCTTCTAAACTGGGATTTTCTGTCTTATCAATAATTTCTTTTCTTCTCCTGGGCAAGTCACAAGACCCTTATCTTTATTTTCTTTACCTATAGAATGAGCATAATCATAGTACCTACCTCACAGGATTTGGGATAGCTGTAAACATCCAAGTAAAAGTGAATATACAATTCAAACAAACAAACATGGTAACTATCCTCATCATCATTTATTTATTTATTTATTTTTGGCTAGGCAATTGGGGTTAAGTGACTTGCCTATGGTCACACAGCTAGTAAGCGTCAAGTGTCTGAGGTCGCATTTGAACTCTGGTCTACCTGACTCCAAGATTGGAGCTCTATCCACTGTGCCACCTAGCTGCCGCCATCATTTAAATTTTACTTCCATATAACCTTTGGTTTTCTTTCTCCTTTCCTCCCTCCCTTCCTTAATTCCCTTTTTGCTTTACTTCCTTCCCTCCTTCTGTCCTTCTTTCCCTCCCTCTCTCCACTTTTTTCTACCTTCCTTCCTTACTTCTTTCCTTCCTTCTCCTTCCTCTTTCCTCTATTTTCTGAACTACACTCCCATTCGTAATTCTAATGACTTCCTTTTGTCACAGCTCCATTTGAGTACGGCTGATCCACTAAGTGCCTCACTAGACACTGCTTTCTATCTCTCTCACCTCTTTGCTTCTTCAGAGTCCTCTATATCTTGTGTTCACTCCCTCCCCCTTATCATGACATGTTTAAATCCCAAGAACCGCTTTAGGTGCTGCATCCTTCATAGGACCTGTACTAGTTTCCCTGGTTATTAACACTATTTTCCATCTGAAATTGCACTGTGCTTCGATATTGTTTCAGTATTTACTTCTCCACGCCATGTTGAACCCTGCAAGTGAAATGTAAGCTCTTTGAGGGCAGAGCTGGTTTCATGTTTGTTTTCTAACTCCAGGGCCCAGCTCAGTGACTGCTACGCAGTATTTGTTTAAGAAACAGGGTTTGGATTGCTCACTGCTCATTCCTTCCCTGTCTTTGCAGCTTCTTCCTTCTTTAAGAAACAAACAACCCCCCAAAAAAAGAAGAAAAAAACACAAGCACACAAAAAGAAAACAACAGGGCAGTTTCCTTTCTTCCCCTTCAACTTTCCTTTCACTTCATTCACTTTCCCTTTCTTTCCTCTCTTCTTCAATCCGTATTCCTCTTTTCATTCTGTTTCATATTCAAAGTGAGCTTCTCTCTGAGGTGCCACAGCTGATAAACAAGCTGGCATAATGAGGCTCCACTATGCATACTCAAGCAGCTGTTCACCAATTTTAGGGATGCTTGCATCATCATTGATCCTTTGATAAATGCACATTTACAGGGAAGAAAGGCTAAATATGCTGGGGAATGTACAGGGTTGGAGAATATGAGCAGAGGAGATTCGGGGAGGTTTGTATGGCCACCCTTCATGTCATTGGGATTAGGGCCAGGAAGGCTGGACATCTGCTAGGCTAACCATACTGTGTGAAGTCTTTTTCTGCCTGCTGTCCTAGAGAAGGTAAGGCAAATGAAAGCAAGTGAATTGCCTATTTTTGTAATCAATAATGTATTTCATAGAATCATGGATTCATAATTTGAAGGAACCTGAGAGGTCATTGTGTCCAAGACTCTCATTTTTCAGTGGCAATAACTGAGGCTCCCATGTTGAATGATTTGCCCAAGGTCATAGATCTATTAAGTGTCTGTGGCAGAATTTGAACACAGCTCTTCCTGACTCTAAGTCTAGCATCATATTCACTTTGCCACACTCTATTTCTGTTATTTACATAACTCCCTGCTGAGATATAATTGTTGTGGCTGTTGTTCAGTCATTCAGTTGTATCTGACAACTCATGAACCCATGGACCACAGCATATCAATGCTGTCCATGAGGTTTTCTTGGCAAAGATACTGGAGTGGTTTGCCGTTTCCTTCTATAGTAGTGTCCAAAAACAATTCTCTTAATTTTAATCCGTACCATAACGAAGGTAAGCTGAACTCTAGGCTCTTCCTTCTGTCTGTTAAGCATGCATGGATTCATTGGTATTAACTGCTCCAGCCGAAGGATGTCCTGCAGCCCACTGACACCATTGTGGCTCTTCTGGAGTTCTTGGCTGGAATTTCACGACCTGGAAGTCAACCGCTTGGTGACAGGCTTCTCTGGATTTAGGTTGGTGCTTGGCTGGAAATCCTTTCAATGAAATTAGAAATTTTAGTTTGGAAGCTTTGGAATGACAGCTGAATTTGAAGGCAGTGTCCTCAGCTTCGAATCCCCCCACACACATTTACTGCCTTTTAGGTCTTACCTTGGAAATAAAATTAAAAAAAATAGCAACATGAATGTTGATGCGTATGTGGGAGTGGGAATCCTTAAGGAGACCAGGGAAAATGAAGTGCGATCTTTTCCTACATTCCTTCAGAAACTCCTTGGATTTGTCACAGAGCAACTTGTTTACTCAGTTGATAGAGCACTGGGCCTGGAGTCAGAAAACATGTGTTTAAATATGGCCTCAATCACTTACTAACTGTGTGACCCTGAGCAAGTCATTTTACTCTGTTTGCCTTAGTTTCTTGATCTGCAAAATGAGCTGGAGAAGGAAATGGCAAACCACCAAGAAAACCCACAATTCTTTGTCCAGGCTTATTCCTTCTTGAAGACAACAGTGGTCGTTTTCCTGCTGATGGTTCCCAGGATAATGCATGCCATATCCAAAGTTTTACAAAGAAGAACCTCTTGTCATGACTAGGGGTCAACGATTACTCACTCAGAGTGTCCTCTTTCACTCTCCTCACTGGGGCAAAACAGCAGTGCTGCTACATTAGCTTTGCATCTCTTAGACTATTAGCTCCTTCAGGTAGAGTTGTTTCAATGTCATTTTATATCTCTGTCAGCACAGGGGGAAGTCCTCTGCAAATCCATTAGCTATTAGGGATAGGGACTGGAGCAAAGATTTTATGAGTTTAGGAATTCCCCAGTGATGACACTCCTTCCACAAAGCTTGTTCCTTTCTCTACAACTCGCAATTTTACAATTTCAAAGAGTGACTACAAATCTATGGCTATTAGCATCAATTAATATCTGCGAGAAAGTTGGCCATCAGAGTATTTGCTAGACGAATGAACAATAAAACTCATGACGTTTCTTGGAGGAAAAAAAAAAAGGAAGCAAAGAATGGAGACTAGACTTTGAATCAGGAATCTGTGGCCTCAAATCCCATCCCATTTGTGACCATGGACAGCTCTCACTTATGCTCCATGAATATCAATTTCCTCTTCTGTGAAATGTGGTTTTCAGTACCTACTTCCTAAGGTGATTATAAGACTTAAATGAGTGTGTGTATACATACATATATACATACATATATATATATATATATATATATATATATATATATTATATATATACACACACACACACACATATTATATGTATATATATGTACACACACATATTATATATATAATTTCTGTGTGTGTATATATATATATACATATATATATATATATATAAAATCTTTGAAAAATGTAAATCAGCCTTGCATCATTTATTATTTTTACTTTTTTACTCCATCCTGTATTTCCAATTTGTTCTCATCTCATACATTCCCCTTCAAATATCTTATGCTGTAGTAAAACTAGGCATTTCTACTCCCGTCGTCCCTCTGTCACTGTTTATAACATTTTCTATATTATAAGCACGTCCCCCCCATTGCCCAGTAGAACATAAGCTCCTTTAGTTCAAGCACTATATGTTTTTTTTCCTTTATATCCCCAATACCTAACACAATGCCCTTCATACAATTGGCCTGTAAGAATTTTTTTAACTAATTTTAGTTGAATGAAATTTGTTTCCCTTCATCTTTGCCTATTCTCCCTCTTCTTCCTTCAAGACCCAGTGGAATGTGCCCTGGTTTGTGAAGCTGCTCTTTATCTCTCCAACCAAATATGATCCCTCCCTCTTCTTAGTTCTCAGGGCACTTTGTTGTGAGAGCCTTATGGAGTCATCCCTCCTAATCATCATTTAGAGGACATTCCCAATCCATTGGAACCAGACTCCACTCTAAGGTTGCCAAGAGTTTTTCCTAACAACCTAACTTACTCACTCATACCCTGTCTGCCATCATTTCATCTAATAATGTTTCTTTGGAAGGCAGCAATTAAAAATAAGGCAGCTAGGTGGTGAAGTAGATAGAGGGCAGGGTCTGGAATCAGGAAGATTTATTCTCTTCCCGAGTTCAAATCTGGCCGTCAGACACTTAACCCTGCTTGCCTCAGTTTCTTCATCTGTTAAATGAGCTGGAAAAGGAAATGGCAAACCACTCTAGTATCTTTGCCAAGAAAACCCCAAATGGGGTAACAAATTGTCAAACAGGACTGTAACTACTCAAAATACCCATGGAAATTGTCAGTTGCTTTTCGCCTTTCTAATTAATTTATTTAATCCTTTCAATTTACGTGTGTGTGTGTGTGTGTGTGTGTGTGCGTGCACTTATATGTGTGTTTCAGCTCCCTTTCTGGACTGTAGGGGAGTCATTTTAGAGAAAGGATCACGTTGAGTTACCGTTAGAGTTTGACATCATGCCCTGATCAGGGCAGCTGGTCATTAAACTGAAAGTTGAATTAAATAGTTTAAGCAACTTGCCCAGGGTTATGTTGTTCTTCAACATCTAAAACTGAATTTGGTCTCAGCCCTTTCTGCCTCCAGGCACAGGGTTCGATCCACTGTGTCAACTGGCTGTCCTCAGACTGAGAGTTATGAATAAATAGAAACATCTGAAACCCATTTCCAAGTCTATCAGTTACTGTTTGCCGAGATTCAAGGTTTTGTGTGGTTTTGGTATAGCAACAAATTCCACAATCTCTGCCCTCAAGAAGCTTATGGTCAGAGATGGGGATACCGGAGGCAGAAGAGCAAGAGATGTTAGACACAGGTTCATTTCATGCCCATCATCTTGCTCTTCAGATAGGTACTTTACACTTATAAATTTTAGATGAGTAGCCTATGTGTATTTCAGTATCTCAGGTACACATACATATGCAAACACATATACATATATACACATACATATACAAATACATACACATACACACATGTGTAAGTGTGTGTGTATCCAATTTAACCACACTAGGAAAGTAGGAGTCCTCTGCACTAAATTTCTGGACCAAAAAAAGAAAAAAAAAGTACCTCCTCCTCTTAGCCCAACTCATAAATTATGATGCATTTGCAATTTTTAAAAAATGAAATGGCTTTTCTTCAACCTAGTTCAATGAATTTATAAGATAAGTAAATTTGGCCTAACAAAAAAGAAGAAAAAAAGTCTTCCTCTCTCATCTGTATATATGAGAGCTATAAATGTATCATGTTTTAAGTATATACACATATGTATTACATATACACACACACCCATATGTGTATATATCTATAGCTTTAACTACACCCTAGGTGTATCTAGAGATACATGCTAAGTAGCACTAAGTAGGTAAATCTACATATAAAAGGCAGGCAGGGTTTAGAGTCAGAAACACCAGGGCTCAAATCTGAACTCTGAAACTAACTTGCTGGACATATCAGATAAACCCTTAGAGCCTCAGACAACACAGTTTACTGTCATTGTCTAAAGAGGGAGTTCTTATGTCAAAACTTCCTTGTGATAATGAAGATAGAAGTTTTTGTGTGTTTACGCAGATGCATACGTGAGACCGTTGTGTGATAGACTATATAACTGAAAGAACACATGCATAAATTCTAAAGGTTTTATGCTCCTCAGTGAAGTAGGGGCTCTGTCCACTGATACAACTCCCCACCCCACCCAGGCAGGCAACTAAGTAACCACTTGGGATAGAGAGCTACATTAAGAAGCATGAAGACCTGAGTTCAAATCCTACCTCAGGCATCCAAGAAACTATTTGACCCTGGGCATGTCACTGAACTATCCTGAGGCTGTTTCCTGGTCTGTAAAATGCAGGTTAGACAAGAGACCCTCATAAAGCCCACAATAGATCAGTGATCCTATTACTGTACCGTGTTTTTCAATACCTTTCTGTAAATATCTTTCACCTATGAGCAGCAGTTGGCTGTGGCCTTGAAGGCAGACCCTTTTCCAATAAACTGACATGACGTATGAGGCATAGAAGACATAGAGTCTATGTGTCCCCCTCATATTTGTGCCCCTGAAGCAAACGCTTCACTTGCTCTCCCCTTGTTATGGAACTGCTTCTTAGAGAATCTGTTGAGACAAAGCAGGAGACCTTTCTCTATCACATGTGTGTGATTGTGTTAATGTAGATGGATAGATACACACACGTGTATATACAAACATGAGTGCACATGTGTTTATGCATGTGCACATATGTGCACATGTGAATTATGTCTCCCAGGGTCTGACATGATAGTTGCATTGCTTTTGACTGGCCTCTTGTCTTAAAGCAAATGCTGTAGTCCTGGTCCCTGGGAATGTGGGGGCAGGGCAGGCACTCAGTGCTCTAGCAGTTGTCTGCTGCTTATGTGATGTTGGATGATTTCTTCCGTGACCAGTTGCTGTTTATGCATCCAGGGCTGCCAATAAAAGGCTCAATGATGTTTGGTTTGCACTACACACATGTGCACGCACACACACACACATACATATCCTGTACAAATTGATACCAATAAAAAGCTTTTCCTCTTTCTCAAGGCTTTCTCTGTTCTGTATGCAGAGGGAGATCCTCACTTCTTATCTGGTGAGCCAACAGGAAATTGTGTTTGTGGCTGTTTTAGGAAAGGAAGACGGACAAACAGATTTCTCTGTACCAGGTTCTATCTAGTTCTTCTTAACAACCAGTAGATGGTGCTTTTAGTAACCAAGTGACTAGAGATTATTGGCTGTATTTTGCTTTTAATTTTCTCCCCAAGTAATTAAGGAAAGCTGAAAGCTAATTAATATTTTACAGTACCAAGAAATTCAACCTGTATTACTTATTTGGAAGGGGAGAGGGGGCTGTAGTTCCAGAGTGATTATAACTCTAATATACTCTTCTTATATATGGATGAATATATCAATATTTCCATCAGCTACAGAGACTGTCATGTTGGAGAACAAGGGTTCAGAATTGTGAAAGGGCTGCAAATGTGCCATATACTCGATAGAATTTCAATAAAATGGAGTAATAGAAAAAAACAATGGACTTAAAGTCTGGGCTTCTGGGTTGTAGGATCGTGGGATTCTATCATTTACGTGCGGGCTGGCTTTGAGCAAATCACCCTCCCTGCGCTGTTTTGCTTCTGTGAAATAGGAGTAACAACAACAACAGTAACAACAGAAGCAGTAATAATAATAATGGTAATTATAATTACTAATAAATATAATTATATTTAAATATCTAAATGTAATAATAATTAATAAATAATTACTTTAAAATTAAATACATATGTAATCATTGCAGCACAATGAGGTTCTTGATGCCTTGGGACCTATCCTGTGTAAGTCTGCTTGTACTTCATCAAGTGTCAGAAGGGAATAACACCTCCTTCAATGTCATCTAGGCCCGGCACATGGTAGGCACTATAGAAATGCTCTTTTCCTTCCACCTTTTTCATTTTTCCAGTGAGGAAGCTGAGGCCAGAGTGGTTTAGCACCTTGCCACCATTCACCCGATAGTGAAGGAAGTAAGCTTTGAAGGAAGTTCACTCACCACAAAGCTCTATTATGCCTGTCCCAGTGATTAAAAGTCTCCGACTTCACAAGGGCAATCGTGTTGAGCCAGGCGCAATTCTCACATGTATGAAGCTCAGTTTAGAATGTGCAAATGCATAGCCTTAACTGTGTGCCAGGAGATAAGATAAGGAGCTATTATTTCAAGTCCACATTTGAAATGCTGAGATTCATTCATGCTGGTTGTTGGAGTCTTTTGGGGGAGAATGCACATTGATTATCTCAACACTTAGCTCAGCATCACTTAGATCTGGTTTTAAGAGATCCATCAGAAATCATCTAGTTTGGCTTCTTTAAACTCCCAATGTGGAAACCAGCTGAGGCCCATAGTGGTTAATTCACTTAGTGATAATCACACAGGCAGTAAATGATATAGTTGGATTGAAAGCTGTGCTTCTGACTCCAAAAGTATCACACTCCAGCTTGTTGGCTTATATATTATTTTCCCTTACTCTAGCTAGTGCTTTTTAAATTTTCTATTTGAATGATTAAAAACAGGTTCAGAGATAACGATATTGTGTTTTCAGGAAGTAAACTTAATGGGTATTTTTTTTTAACAGCATTCAGAGGATGGCCAGGAATGCGATGTAGTTCTGAGGTTTCATGATTGTCACCGTCTGTTCACTGTTAGGTCAGCACTGGGACTCTGCAGAGAGACATGTTAGGGTCTTAGCATTAGAGATAGAGAGCTGCAAGAGACCTCCAGGGCCATCTAGGCTGGCCTACTTAGTTTATATATGAGGAAACTGAGGCTCACAGGGTAAATTGAGTTGCCCAAGGTCACCCAGGCAAATGAGTATTGGAGACAGGTTTTAAATTGAGGTCCTTTCGACTAAGTTCTAGAGATACTTGTTGCACCATAGACAATGATGATGAATAGAAATACCATTCTTCCTTTTAAAGATCCCAAAGGTACATTCCCTTAAGAAGTTAAGTGCTTATTCAAGGTCATACAGACAGGGTGTGAAGCAGTTAGGACTCCAGGGCCTGGCTTCTTACTATACGTCCAACGGTCTTTCTGTTTGAACAAGGAGCCTGGAGAGGTGCTAAGGAAAGGCTAGAGGTACCGAAGTGGGACTTCACAATGACCTTTATCCTAGAGATTTTCCATGGTATTTATTTTTATTCCTCTGAAGTATAACTCATCTGCCCTTTAGGAAGTTAGTTAAAAATGAATTGTGTTATTTCTGAGAGCGTTCTCCTAGTGAACAGAGCCTTTGATGTTTCTGATAAAAATCTTCACAGTGTCTCTGACAACACACACACACACACACACACACACACACACACACACACACTGGATCTTTGATTTGGTGAATAGAAGTGTCTATTGTCCATTGAGGTGAATCTGACCTCCCTTTGGGTCAATCCATCCTGATATTCACCTCACTGAAACTCAATAGCTGCTAAGTATGGTTATTTAGGAAGGCCTCTGCCTGTCTGGCAATGGTGTGGGCTAATAACAAAAATGGAATTCTCACTGTTCTATCAGGAGTGGGCCTTTGTACATTTTAACATTTCCCCACCCAGTTCCAGGAAGCTTTCTCTTTAATCTGGTCTTCAACTTTCTTGCATGTGTTTTTTACATTTTCCCACCCTTGGCATAGCTACTTCTACCCACCGCAACTCCTTACCTCCCTCAGTAGAATTCAAACTCCTCGAGTTCAGGGATTGAACTGGGAATTAGGTTGTGCACTTGTTCAGTGGTGTTTGACTCTTTGTGACCCCATGAACCAATATTGTTTATGGTGGTGCAGTGGATAGAGCACTGCTCCTGGAGTCAGGAAGACCTAAGCTCAAATCCAGCCTCAGATACTTACTAGCTGTGTGATTCTGGGCAAGTCACCGCACCCTGTTTGCTTCAGTCTCCTCATCTGTAAAATGAGCTGGAGAAGGAAATGGCGAACCATTCCAATATCTTTGCCAAGAAATCCTTAAATGAGGTAACAAAAAGTTGGACACAACTGAACACCAAAACACTATCCATGGGTTTTCTTGGCAAACGTATTGGAGTAGTTTACCATTTCTTTCTCTGGTAGATTAAGGCAAACAAGTTAATTGACTTGCCAGTGTCATACAGTTAAGTAAGTGTCTGAGTCCAGATTTGAACTCAGGTCTTCCTGATTCCAGGCCCAACTCTATCTATCCACTGAGCCACCTAGCCACCTCCTAGGGAAGTAGGAGTCTTGGGTTTTATGATCATTGCCAATCTGGGAAGTATCTGTAAAACAGGGATGATCATACTGGATTTGGAGAGAAATGAGTAGACCTTGGTTTTGGAGAGGTAGAAGCATCTGGGTGTGGAATATATGATATATTGCTATGAGGCTTGCAAAGTGCTTTTTTTGCCTGTGTTATCTAATTTGAGATATACTCACCTATGTAAATCTATCTTTATATATATATATATATATATACATATATATATATATATATATATATATATATATATATATATATATATGTCTCTGTATGTATCCTTTGTCTATTGATCTATTTATCCATGTATCTGGAGGAAGTTAGGTAGCTTAGGGTGGAACAGTACCAGAGTCAAGAAGACATCAGTTGGTGTCCTGCTTCAACAATTTAATAGCCTTGGCAATCACTCTAATATCTCTCAGCCTCAGTTTCCTCATCTGTAAAAATGAGAAAAGTAATAGCACCTATTTCTCAGGGTTCTTATGAGCATCAAATGAGATATTTGTGACTTGCTTTATAACCTATAAAGCACTACATCAATGCTAGCCATCACTATTTTTGTTATCATCGTTACTGTTACTCTCTATACCTTCCCACATAGATGTACACAAATCTATGTGAACATATACATGTTCATGTGTGTGTACATATACATGTATATGTGTGTTTATGAGTATGGACCATCTCACTGTTCCCAGTATATCTTCAGTACCTAGTGCAGCACCTGGCAGGGCTTTAATAAGTGTTGACTGGTTGTATCTTGTTTAGTTTTGCTAAATTTTATCTCTTTAAAAAAATCTTTATTGTAAGGAATTATTTGATGGGTAGGGGAGACAAAGTGAAATATTCATAAAAGAAAGTGGTATAAGATTATACACACACATCTATCAATAAAAATGATACAACTACAACAACAACAGTAATGGAATTAGAGCCTGTGTTTAAATTGTCCCAGAAAGCACAAACCAGATCAAGGAGACCATGTTCTGAGCGCTCCTGCTCCTCGCCTAACCCTCTCCGCCACCATTGTTGCTTGTCTCCCCAAGAGCACCATTTCAGGGGAGCCCCAGTGATGCTTCACTTCACTGCATCCTCTCTAGCCACCTACTTGTCAGCCCTCTCAAACCCTGCCTAGCCACCTTCCTCCCTTTCCATATACTCCCTACTCCCAACTCGAGTTTCTGGAACCATGAACAATGATCAGATTGAATCTGCCATATTTCCTAGATGAGCGGCATTCATCAATTCTCAATGTCCACACTTGTGATTCCTGTCCCTTTATGGACCAAAGTGCCCTTCATGTGTGCCATCTCTCCTAATGGAATGGACATTCCTTGAGAGCCGTGCCTGCCTTTTTTTTCCCTCTTTGTTTCACCACACTTGACACATAATAAATGCTTAATAAAGCTTTCTTAATTCAGTTCCTTAAATTCTCTATTCCTCAGGCAGCTGTCTAGGAAAGGCTCTCAATCCACTCTAACTCTCCCTTATATGTGCTATCTCTCCAATTAGAATTTAAGCTCTTTGAAATCAAAGAACTATAATTTATTAAACAATTACTATGTGCCAGGCAATGTGCCAGGAAATAGGGATGCAAAGAAAAGCAAAAGCAGTCACTCCTTTCAAGGAGTTCATCTTCCAGTGAGGGAGACAATATGCAAACTTTGTTCCCGAGACATGTCTAGTGGAAATGGGAAGAACTTCCTTTGCTGTTGTGTTCATATTGTACAAAATTAGCATCATACTGGCATACAATAAGCTCTCCATAAATGCTGTTTCCCTCATTCATTCCTGGAAATTGCACAAAGGCCAATTTAGGCTCAGTATCAAGATGAACTTCCTAACAATTAGAGCTCTTCCTAAGTGGCACAGGCTGCCTGGTCCTCCATCGGTGGCTTAAACAGAGGGTAGCTGATCATTTATAGGAGATGTGAGATATGTTTTTTCTTTCCTGGAACACATTTGTAGCTGTCTATTGAAGGGTCCTTTCCAAATCTGAAACCATACAAGTTGGTAATTCTTCTTCTACTTTTCCAGCCCTACTTTAGGTGCAATGAGGTAGGAATGAAGTGTTGTTGCACCTTAACTTGATGCAAGAATTTTTTTTTTTAAATTGTGTCATTTCGTGAAATGCCTGTGTTAGCTCCTTGGGAAAGAAAGAACAAAAATGTACAATCCAGCTGACTACAAACAGATATAGTTTCAAATCTAGATTCAAAGCCCTGGACAAATTCAAATTGCCGTCATCTTGCCACCAAGGTACTCTGCTTAGGGATTTAGCGTACTCCCCATCAATGAATGTCATTTCCTTCCAAAATTTCTTATTTGGGGAAATGCAATGTTTTCTAGATAAGATTGTGAACTTTCTTGAAATAAGAGATTCTCTGTTTTCCTTTCTTTTCATCATCAGTGCCTAGCACAGTGCCCAACACATAGCAGATATTCAGTAAATGTTTTTTAACTGACTATATGACCTTGATAACTTTAGACCAATAATTTACTCACTAAATCAGGTGTCTCTTACCTTATTCAGGGCAAAATGAATTATTTTGTGTTTCAAAGGTATATTCTAGTATGCTATCATTCATTTCCCTGTGAGATTTCAAGTTTTCTCCGATTGGCCTTCATAATTTTATCAACTTATGATTTCTTATCTCTTTTTAAATGGTGACAAGTGGGTATGCGGGCAGCCCAGTTCCATCAGTGTGTGTCTATCTTGGACCGTGAATGCAAGTGAAATGATGAGCCTGATCCACAATTAAAAAGGAAGAATGGAATGAGCTGGGTTTCACTTGAAATCCTGGGTAGCACTATGAATGTTGTAACACACTATGTAACACACACATACAAATAAAACTTGTAGTGTATTATTGCTACAAATTATGGAAGACCACAATATATGAAGGAACAGAATGATGTGTTACCCAAAAAACAATGGAGGTCATATGGTGGGTTGGTAATTAATCATGGCTTATTATGAACATGTATTGGCTTGGTACAATAATGTTGATCTTGTAGGGAGAAAGAGGAGTGAAGCTGGACAGTATGAGTACTGATCGGGTGTCTACAGGCTGATACAGGAACTCAAAGAAGACCTCTGGGATCTTGGGTAGATCTTTGATGGTCATTTTGTGGAAGAATATGAATTGAATTTTTGTAAGATAACAAGGAATGAATGGTTTATGTTTTACTCTTTTAGAGAAAGTTGATGAGATCATGGATATATTGGAATACTGAGGCATAATTACTTCCTTCTTAGACTCCGTTATTCACAACTGAAGAGCCTTACCCCTTTTTATTAGTAAATTAACATATGTTAGCCCTCACATTCTGTATAAAATGGATCATCATTTCATAAGCCTCCAAAGAACACTGCCTACGTGCAACACCAAGACTCCTGTCTGTTATTTTTCCTTAATTCAATAAAACCTCTCTTTTCTAGCCATAACATTATTGAATAAGGCAATTAGCACATTTGGAGCTGTCCTTCAAAAGAGTACTTAAAATTTCCAAGTGTTCATTTTCTTTTTCAGCTCATTGGAAATATGATCTGTAGCAAAACTACAGAAGCTCCTTCATCTGACTTTTCTTTCTGAGGATTTTGTTCAGGTGAAATATCTGGCCCGGAATATTTAGTTTTATGTCATTTTGGACATGTATGATAGGCTGAGAGTGATTAAAGGGTTTCTTATTTGTTTAAATCCTTTATTTAACCAAGGAAAAGTGTTTTCTTTCTAGTATTACATATACTAGGATTCGACGATAAAATTGTTTATCTATGTAACCTTCACTGAAGTTGAACTTTTATGCCTTAGTTCTCTATAACTATTACAATGGAATAAAGGGCATGTTAGTCCATGCTAAGTGAGATGAGTAAACTTTGACTATCAGTCTAGTGATGGGCTGAAAAGAAGTCCGAAGTTAAAATCAAGAAGAACTAGGTTCAAATAGTGCCTTAGATATTTGCTAGATTTTTGAGTCTAAGCAAGTCACTTGCATAACTCTAGGCCTCAGTTTCATCCTATCTAAAATAAGGAGTTTGGACACATTGAATTTAAGGTCCTTCACAACTCTACATCTCAGATTGTAGAATCTTAGGTCCATGGACGAACTTACTTAAGTAAGCATGATCATAATAATTCAGGAAAGACAGTGTAAGAATGTGAATAGAGAGCAAATCAGCCTCCTAGTCAGCAAGACCAAGATTCAAATCTGAGCTCTGACATTTATTGACTGTGTGACCTTAACCAAGTTACTTAACCTATCAGTAATCTGAAAAATGATGAAATTATTATTGTCAGAGAAGTTGCTGATCTATAATGATAGAGAGAGCTTTAAAATCTGGAATTCCTTATACAAAAAATAACAAAGCTTGAATTCCAACATTTCAAAAATGATGAGGAGTAGTAGTAGTAGTAGTAGTAGTAGTAGTAGTAGTAGTAGTAGTAGTATTAGTAGTAGTAGTAGTAGTAGTAGCAGTAGCAGTAGCAGTAGTAGTAGTAGTAGTAGTAGTAGTAGTAGTAGTAGTAGTAGTGGTAGTAGTGGTGGTGGTGGTGGTGGTGGTGGTGGTGGTGGTGGTGGTAGTGGTTGTAATAACAGTAATAGTAATGAAAGTAAAATAAAATAAAATCATGCTAGACATCTAGACCCACTTAGTAAGCACTGGTCTTTCCCCCTTGGCCTGATATCTCCAAAGAATCTTGCTCCCCTGGTATGTAGAGCAGATCACCTGATTCCTAAGCCTCTAGGGAGTTCCATGTGATGATGACACACTGCCTGGCATCATGAGTCTCTTCCCATTAATAGTGTGTGCCTCTCTCTCCCCACCCAAGTCATAAGGTTCTTAAGAGTAGGGATGAAGTTTCAGTATCATTGTGTATAGGTTGGGTACTCAATAAACGTTTTCTGGTGATTATTCTTAAAAAAAGTAAAAGCAGTTACATTAGTAACAACAATAATCATAGTTTATATTTAGGTACTCTTTGAAAGATTTTTACATCTGTTACCTCATTTGAGCCTCACAGCAACAATGTGAGGCAGATACTCCCATTATCTAGCCTCATTTTGCAGATGAAGACACTGATATTCAGCAAAGTTAGGTCACTTGACTAGGTTTTGTCTCACTAATGAGTGAATCAGATTGGATTCAAACCTAGATCTTCTGTAGACGCCTGGCAACTCATAAAATTCAGGTACCGGATCCAGAGTTTATCTCTTAGGCTGTATTCTATCTTTTATCAATTAAATAAAAGTAATAACAAATTAATAATGCATGCACAATACATGCTATTGAATTATATTAATTTTTATAAGCGAAAGATAGAATTAGGAATATGTGACTACATAGCTCCTCCAAGAAAGTGAGACTCCTTATCTTATCCTTTATCATCACTATCATCCTTAAATATTCACTGGATAACCTCAATTGAAAGATATTCTAAAAATAAAAATAAACTCTATAATATTAAATTTTATCTCATTCAAATAAACTATTTTGATTGAATTTATTTGTCAATTAAGACAAATGACTATTTTATGAAATCTAATGCATTGACTTTTTTCTCTAGTTAAGGGACTGGCTTATTGAACGAATTGACTGATTATTTTCAAATTTGGTATAAACAGACTCCAACAACTTCCCATTAAATATCAATAAATCCACTCAAATGAAAAGAATCCTAGGAGAATTATAAAGAAATCTTATTAGCTCTGCCAAGGATTGCCCAATCAGAGAAATCAGAAGTGGCACTTGGAGGTGGGGGACAGGGAGAGGAGGAGTTAGACAAAACACAAAACCAGAATTTTCCATTAAGGAAAATGAAGATAGAAATAAGGTTTGTCTGAGTTCCTCTAGCAAGCCACTCCTCTGGTTTTTCAATTATTAATCATGTCATGAAGATAATTGAGGCTTCTAGCAGCCTAAGTCAAGGAAGGCCAAGCCCCAGTAGGTCGTATCAAACCGGAAAGGCTGGGAATTAGTAATGGACAATGCACCTTTCATCCAACTATGAGGCTAGCCATGTGAGGTAGGTGAGAACATTGTCATCATAAAGAGTTTAGCCTTTCAGGGGATAATATTTCAGGCCCCACTCATAACATGCTGAGAAATTATGATAATCTTGGTCATTAGAGGGAATGCTCATGCTTACAAAATCATGGACCTTTAAGTATATTCAAGCAAAGTATAAGGTCAAGGTCAAAAAAGAAAAAAAATGGCATGTAATTTGAAAAATAAAAGACAAAAATGAAATTGCAAAATTGACCAATTCCTCTTAAGAGCAATTGATGGAAAAAGTATTTTCTGCTTTTTAAAAAAAAAATTGAGTAGAATAGAAGACCAGACAAAAGTTACTCATATGCTTTTGTACTATTTTTAACTTCAGAGATAAGGGACCAGGACCACACTATACATAAATAAGTAGATGCATGACTTTCCATTAAAAATGCATGAGGCACCGTAAGGTCTGACTCCCACTATATCCCTTCAAAAATAGTATTTGCGTCATTTATCCTACCTACCTTGAAGGTATAATGTGGATTCTCCATGTTTATATAGCATTTACCTGTGGGGAACAGGACCTTGAGAACTCTTAGGAATCAATTTCTTCCTCAGTCCCTAGGTGAGACACTTTTCCCTGACGATAGAGACAAGGAAGGACTCTGGTCACATAGCTTGCTTTCTTTTCTAAGATAGAAATAAAAGGCACATCTATACCTACACATTTTCTACCTTGTATGTCAAAGTCATTAATAATAATAATAACAATAAGCATTTATAGCTCACTTTAAGCTTTAGAGAGTGATGTACAAATACATATATATATATATATATATATATATATATATATATATATATATATTTTTTTTTTAATTGAGTTGTTTTTCTGTCCTGTCTAACTTCATGACCCCATTTGGGGTTTTCTTGGCAAGGATATTGGAGCGGTTTGCCAAGTCCTTCTCCAGCTCATTTTATAGATGAGGAATTGAGTCACACTGGGTCAAGTGACTTACCCGGGGTCATACAGCTGTAAGTGTCTGAGGCTGAATTTGAACTCAGATATCTTCCTGATTCCAGGCTAGACACTATCCACTGTGCTGCGTGGCTACCCTATTTACAAATATACTTTCATTTTAACCTTGTAACAACCCTAGGAGGTAAATACTATTATTGTTTCCATATTAAAGATAAGAAAACTGAGGCAAACAGAGGTTCAGTGACAGAAGTTAAGAGCCACACAGCTAAACAATATCTGAGGCTAGATTTGAACTTGGATTTCCCCAAGTGCATACCCAGGGCTTAATTTTTTTTTAATTAAATTTATTTCTGTTACATTTTACATTTTGAACTGTCTCTTTCCCTCCCTTCCCACCTCACACTTGAGAAGACCACCATTTGACACAGATCTATCTATCTATTATGTATATGTATATGTATACATAAATATGTATTTATAAATATGTATTTATATTACATATAAATATATATAATACCTATATATGCGTTTGTATGTGTAAAGCCATACTATTCATACCTCTATTTATCACTTCTTTCTGTGGAGACGAATAGCATCCTCCTTCATAGGCCCTTTGTAGTTTATTTGAATATTTAAGCTACTCAGAATAGCTTAGTCATTCACAGTCATTCTTTGAACAATACTGGTGTTACCATATGTGACTTTATTTTGCTTCTAATGCTCCACATGGATGCTTCAATGGTGTAGAGACTAACCCTGTAGTTTCATGAACACAGGAAACTGTGTGATAGGGAAACTTGCTCCAAAATATACATCTTAGACTTTGCAACATATGGTCTTAGGGAATGAATTTGATACCTGGGAACTTCAGGGTGCTTCAAAAATATATATGGAGGTAGATGTAGATGTAGATACAGATATAACTGTGTCATTCAGTCACATCCAATATTATTATTTTTTTCAGTATAATTCATTTTCTTTTTAATATCACATATAATTTTTATGTATTTAAAAACATGATTCTGGAAAGGGGCTTCTAGGCTTCACAAGACTGCTGCCGAAGGGGTCCAGGACTCAAAGCAAGCTATGAACCCCTCTCTTAGAGAAGTTCCCAGAACACTGAGGCATTAAGTATAGGCAATGTAAATATAATTTTTAAAAAAAAAAATTGTGTGAGCAAAGAGCTAATGGTTGCTTATTCATTTCCATCTCTATCAAAAGTATTTCAGAATTGTCTGTAATACCATTTTAAATTCCACCTTTGCATGTACAAAGTGCGCTTAGTGGCCCAAAGTTGAAGTCTAATTAAAATTAACCAACTAAATAAAGACAAAAGCCTAAATTACGAGTATTTGTTCCATCTTTTAAAATTCATTATTTTTCTTATCTCCTTCATGGTTAAGAGCTTCGTCTTGGTCCAGTGATGCCCTAAACAAAGACAGGCCTTTATGCGGTTTTAGATTCATCATTTATCACTCCCACCCTCATCCCAGACACTTCAATCCTTAGGTGAGAGTGAGGTTAAACTGAACCAGGTTCTTACAGGTTTTGACAAGCTGTCCACCCTATATAAGGATCATGTCGTATCTGGAAGCTCCTGCACTCTGAGACTGTACAATAGCTTTGAGATCCCTCCAGATGGACAGAGGTTTGCTAACAGATGCTGCCTCCTCAGCAATAATAACAGCCCCTCCCTGCTGGGGAAACAGAAGGTAGAAATGAATACCCAGTTGTACTCCCCCTGACAACTGCTACATCCAACATAAAGAACCCTGATACCATGGGAGGCCTGCCTTGTGAGAAGGAGAGTCATGGTCTTGGTGAGGCCTTTCTGCCACCAGCCTGTATACATGTATGCCCTCTAAATGTCAGAGGGAACCTTTCTTGGCTTTTTGTCTGATTTTTCTTTTGCAGTCCATTGGCTGCATCATAGTCTGGGTTCTTGGCTAAGTGAGTGACAGCAAAGCCTTTGGTAGTGGATCTCTAATTCTGCCGTCTAGGGGACTAGGCCCTGCAGTGGACTTTGCCCAGTGCTGCCAAGGGTATTTTAATAGCATGTCTCTGGTATAACATGACATGTGCGTGCTTTGTTAGGGGGAAAAATAGTCCATCTTAAAATGGTGTTCAATTTGTAGCAGGATATAAGAATTTTCTGAAATTCTCTGCTTTTTCCATTTCTACATTGGTGACACCTTGTCTTCTATTTTATGCCTATTCTTCAACTATTCTTTTGAAATACTTTTTTTTTTAACTTTTCTCCCTTCCTATTTTTTTACATTCCTCCCTCTCTCCCTTCCTTCCTTTCTTTTCCTTTCTTCTGTTCTTTCTTTTAAAAAAAAGCCAGTTCTCTGGAGTTTTCATTGCTCTCTTCAACATTAATGTTTTTTTAATATGCATTTATTTAATTTTAGTTGTTAATATTTACTTCCACAAGATTTTGAGTTCCAAATTTTCACCCAGTCTCGCCCCTCCCCCCTGCCCCAAGATGGTATGCATTCTGAATATCCCTTACACTAGTCTGCCCTCTCTTCTATTTCTCCCCACCTTCTCTTATCCACTTCCCCTTCTATTTTCCTGTAGGGCAGGATAGACTTCTGTACCCCATTTCCTGTATTTCTTATTTCCCAGTTGCATGTGAAAACATTTTTTTTTAAGCATATGTCTTTTCAAACTTTGGGTTCCAAATTTTCTCCCTTCCTCTCTCCCCACCCACCCTCATTGTAAAGCAAGCAACTCAATTTAGGCTATACATGTGCAGTTATGCAAAACACTTCCATAGTAGACATGTTGTGAAAAACTAACTCTATTTCCCTTAATCCTATCCTGAACTCCCATTTATTCTATTCTTTCTTTTGACCCTGTCCCTCCTCATAAGTATTTGCTTCTGGTTACCCCCTTTCCCAATCTGCCCTCCTCTCTATCATCCCCCTGCTCTCTTGTCCCCTTCTCTCCCTATTTTCCTATAAGATAAGACAGATTTCCATGCTCAATTGAATGTGCATGTTATTCCCTCCTTAAGCCAAATCCTATGAGAATAAAATTCACTCATTCCCTCTCACCTTCCCCCATTTCCCCTGCACTGTAAAAGCCTTTTCTTGTCTGTTTCATGTGAGATAATTTATCCCATTCTACCTCTCCCTTTCTCCTTCTCTCAGTATAAACCTCTCTCACCCTTTAATTTTATTCTCCTGATATGACATCTTAATCTTCAACTCAGCCTGTGCCCTCTATCTATCTATATCTATCTATCTGTCTATCCATACATATAATTTTTTTCCCTCCAACTACCCTAATACTGACAAAGGTCTCATGAGTTATAAAGATCATCTTTCCATGCTGGAATGTAAACAGTTCAACCCTAATAAGTCTCTTATAATTTCTCATTCCTGTTTACCTCTTCATGGTCCACTTGAGTCTTGTATTTCAGAGTCAAATTTTCTATTCAGCTCTGGTCTTTTCATCAAGAATGCTTAAAAGTCCTCTATTCCACTGAATATCATTTTTTCCCCTGAAGGATTATACTCAGTTTTGCTGGGTAAGTGATTCTTGGTTGTAATCCTATCTCCTTTGCCCTCCGGAATATTATATTCCATGCCCTGTGGTCCTTTAATGTAGAAGCTGCTAAATCTTGTGTTATCCTGATTGTGTTTCCACAGTACTTGAATTGTTTCCTTCTGGCAGCTTGTAATATTTTCTCCTTGACCTGGGAACTCTGGAATTTGGCTACAATATTCCTAGGAGTTTTCCTTTGGGGATCTCTTTCAGTATGAGATCAGTGGATTCTTTCAATTTCTATTTTGCCCTCTGGTTCTAAAATATCAGGGCAGTTTTCCTTGAAAATTCCTTGAAAGATGATGTCTAGGCTCTTTTTTTGATCATAGCTTTCAGATAGACCAATAATTTTTAAATTGTCTCTCCTGGATCTATTTTCCAGATCAGTTGTTTTTCCAATGAGATATTTCACATTGTTTTCTAATTTTTCATTCTTTTGGATTTATTTTACAGTGTCTTGATTTCTCATTAAGTCACTAGCTTCCAATTGCTCTATTCTAATTTTTAAGGAAGTATTTTCTTCAGTAATCTCTTGTACTTCCTGTTCCATTTGGCCAATTTTGCTTTTTAGGGCATTCTTCTCCTCATTGGCTTTTTCGACCTCTTCTGCCATTTGGTTTAGGCTGTTTTTTAAGGTGTTCTTTTCTTCAGCATTTTTTTTTTGTGTCTCCTTTAGCAAGCTGTTGACTTGTTTTTCATGATTTTCTTGCGTCACTCTCATTTCTCTTCCCAGTTTTTCCTCAGCTTCCCTTACTTGCTTCTCAAAATCCCTTTTGAGCTCTTCCAAGGCCTGGGACTGATTCATATTTTTCTTGGAGGCTTTGGATGTAGCAGCTTTGACTTTGTTGTCTTCTCTTGGTCAGTTACTTGAGTTTTAAACTCTTTGATAAGCTAAGAGTCTGCTTCCAAAGTGGAGAATGTACTGTCCCAATCTTTGGGGGTTTGTACAGCTGTTTTCAGAGATACTTGTAGGGACCTGTAAATTTTCAATTCTTCCAAAGTGGTATGATAAGCAGCGAGGTGTTTACTCCCTTCCTGGCCTGTGCTCTGGTCTATTAGTGACCACAAGCACTCCTTTCTGTCCTGTAACTGTAAGGGAGGGTTTCTTCTTCACAGCCAGTCAAGCTCCACCATGCCAGCACTCCTCCTCACCCCAGTACCACTGCACAGAACTGTGACCGAGATCCAAGCACGGGGAAAGAAAGAGATTCATGCCTCAGCACTCACAAAGAGGTCCCTGCAGTCCATCTCTGATCAGCCACTGGATTCCCCCTGAATCTGTGGGCTGGAAACTCAGGACACAGCTCCCCTTACTCAGCGCTGCACTCTCAGGGAACTGGAGGTGAGACCCCACGCTCCTCTCTTAGCACTGCAGAAACAGACTTTTCCCAATAACCTTCTAAGTCTTTGCCATTTGTGGATTGAGGAGTCTGGGAACCACCACAGCTGCCCAAGATTCAGTACTCTGAGGCCTGCTCCAGGTTCCCTGTGGCCTGCTGCACTGCGCTCCTCTCACAGCCCGGCAGGATATACCTTTCTGATCAATCATCCAGGTTGTCTTGGGCTGGAAATTTGTTTCACTCTGTCTTTTTGTGGGTTCTGCTGCTTTAGAATTTGTTTAGAGGGATGTTTTATAGATATTTGGAGGGGTTTGCGGGTAGTTCAAGCAAGTCACTGCTTTCACTCAGCCATCTTGGCTCAGCCCCCTGGTGATCAATTGTGAATTCTGATGGCCTTATTTTCGTTCTTCCTCCTTCTTTATGTCTCTGCACACTATTGACCATATTGTCCTATTTTGGATTTTGTTGCTTTCTTCTCTCCTCCTATCTGTGTACCTTTTTCATTTCAATATTCTTTACTGGGTCATGAATTGTATCATGTCCACTGTTTTAAAGGAGGACAAAGGGAATGATCTACATTTCCCAACAGGTTAAAAATTAAAGCAATTTCTTTTCAGCTACTCCATATCCCCTCACTCCCTTTTAGTTTCAGAGAAGAAGCAAATATGACACAAAAAGCATATTTTTTTTAATGTTAGAATAAAAGATAGAAAAAAATCAGCTGCTAAGAAATATATACTTTTGAAAATTATTTTTTCATTATTTTAATTTTAATTGCCAAGTAAAAACACAACCATTCACCGTTTGTGAACCAGCTGGCATGTGGAGTACCCGGGGCATTGGAATCTGTACCTGAAGGAGCAGCTAGTCCTGGTCACCTAGTCCAAACCTCCTGTGTTTTGCTCATGAGAAAGCTGAGTGTTCTGGGATTGGCTTCCCCAAAAACCTCTTGAGCCTTCCAGGCTCTTTGTGATCTTAAAAGAGCTTAGGAAAAGAATTAAAGGAATTAGTTTATGTTGAGCAATGAACCTGTTTAATCTTTTTAATGGAATATGCTATGCTACAGATGGGGACTTCTAAAGTTGGGAGGACTAAGTTGAAGGGAGGGTGAACAACAACAACAAAAACATACTTGGGTGGGAGTGCAGGTGTGCACACGTGTCCTAATCTGGTATATCTAAGATTCCATCAGAAAGGTCTATGTCCAATGCTGTCACTAGATTGAAAGGAGTAATGATGATAAGATTAGAGATTTAGAGCTAGGAAGGAGCTCAGAGCCCATTCATTCCAGTCTCCTCATTTTACAGATAAGAAAAGTGAGGTACAAGAAGATTGAGTGAATTTCCCCAGGGCACAATCAATACACATATTCTTCACAGGCAGGCTTTGAACCCATGCCTTCTGACCCTGGAGCTATGTTCTTTCCTCTGCACTCTGCCTCCTCACACAAATGCTTCAGAAGGATGTCCAGGAGAGAACTAACCCCTCTGCTTGGTGCATTGTTACACCAAATTTTCCCCTGTTCCTAGATTCATAGGGTAGAACCCCTGGGCACATCAGCCCTTCATGCAATTCTTGATAGCTGAGGGATGCAGGCATGGGCTTTACAGGGAAAGGGAGGCTCTTATCCAGCTGCATCCTTTTGACTTTTCACTCCAGTATTACAGGTAGGGATATATCACTGGATAGCAGTTTCTGGAACTGAATTGTCTAGGCATAGACGATCCCTCCTATTTAACATCCTTAATTCTAGGATAAATATAAAATCATCTCTTTGTCATTTAAAGTGCTTGATGTTTTGTCCCCTTCTGACCTTTCTAGGCTTCTAACATTATTCCACTGCCCACATTCTTATAACCAGTGAAACTACAACACTAAAATAGTCCAGTTTGAGTTACTAACACTTTAATTGTGGGAGAACTATTCTTCTAACCTAATAGAGCATCCTCCCATCTGTATCAGAGATGATTCCAAATCAAGAGAAGGCACCAGGAAGAAACATGGCTCCAGAGATTTTAGGGACATCAGAGGACAGTGAATCCAATCTTCTCACTCTACAAATGCAGAAGTTAAGGACCAGGGATGTTAAATGATTGGACCAGTGTCATACAAGTCAGGTGAGAGGTGGGATTTGAAACCAGGCCTCTCATTCTAGAATCAGAAGAAGGCATCATGTCTAGAGGAGAGAGAGTATTGAGGAACATGCTATTTTCTCCTCAAAAAAAAAAAGAGATATTTTTTGACTGTCACAGCTAGCAGAAATCATCTTTGGCTTCAGGTCCTCTGACATGAGTTCTTAAAATCCCACTCTACCTGGCATTTGCATGACAAAGGTGAGATGACAGAGCATATCTGGAAAAATGAAAATTCAATGACTGTTGGATTCTTTTTTTTGTTCTGAGATAATTGGTCTCATATAAATTGCAATCTACAGACATGAAGCACATTAGTTATACAAGGCAAAGAGAGTTTTCTGTTAGAAGGTCATAGAATACGGGTTGGTACCTACTCATTACTTTTTCCAACATTGCATATATAGTACTACATTTATCTCATCACCTCACATTCACACTGACTATTTGGGCTTCCCACTTGAAGATTTCTCATATTTTTTTTCCAGAAATAATCAATCATTTGATACATTGGGGTATGAGGGGCATGGGTCATATATGGTCTCACCTCCAAATACTACTTTTCATAATAGCAAGGTACCTGCATAAGGAACTGACCCACACATCATAGAAATGTCCTGTGAAATTGGTCCTCATTCACTAGAACTTAATTGTTTTTAAGGAGACATTGGTTAAAGCCTTTTTCTTTGTAGCAATAATAGTGGGAATAAAAATTCAGGACAGCAAGCATAATGATTTTATATAGTGTTTAAATTTTGCAGCACATTCGAGCTTGACTGCTATTCTATCATATCAGGGATTATTAAAATCTCCATTTTGTTATTAAGATACAGGTTGCAGAGGGGAAATGACCTGTGCACAGACACAAAGAGAGAAAATCTTAGCGGTGGAATTGGAACCTAGGCCTTCCTGAGTTCACGCACTGATTACAAAATACTATTTTTGTGGCCTTGGGAACATTATGTACTTCTTGGGCCTTATACCTTATCTGTAAAATGAAAGCTTAGAACTAGCTGACCCCTGAGGTGTCTCACAGCTTGAAATCTGTAGTGCTAACAGATTCTTCTGGCCTATCCACACTTGGTGTTACATTTTCCCAGAAGCTAAGATGAGGCCTGTGCCCTGTGCCCCAGCAATGCTTGATAAAAATGTTTCAAATTTTTTAAATAAGGTTTTATGAAAATTTTAATATTTAGAGAGGCAGGATAGATGGAGGGCTGGCCTTAATGTTAGGAAATTCTAGGTTTGTAGGATCAGAGATCTAGAGTTGGAAGAAAATTCAAAGACCTTTTAGTCCGTACTTCTCATGAGGAGACTAAAGTTAAGTCAAATGATGTCCCTAATGTCACACTGTTAATAATTGTCAAAGGCAACAGAATTCAAATCCATTTGCTCTGCCTCCAATACCAGATTAAGAACCCCTACTCAATCACTCTCTCATTCTGTCTCTCTCTCTTTTTTCTCTTTCTCTCTCTCTCTTTCTCTGTGTCTCGCTTTCTGTCTCTCAATCTCTCTTTCTCTCTCTTTCACTCTCTCTCTCTTCATATATACTTGTTATATATAAAATATTGTGTATTACATCTACATACATCATCTGTGTACTGTATTGTGCATATATGTATACATGTATGTACAGGCTATAATTACTAACGTTTTATAGAAAGACAATGTAGTAGAATATTTTATATGACAATGATATATAATAGATGCTAATATATGATATAATAAATAGAAATTAGAGGACTTATATTTGAATTTCAGCTTTACTGCTCCCTATTTATGTAAGCTTTTGGAGATCACTCACTATCCTTGGGCGTTGGTTTCACCATCTATTAAATCCAGGGTTTGGGTGAGATGATTCTAAGCTCCCTTCTAGTTCCAGAACCATGAGCTTATAAGATGTTCTGTCAATATTGTTCCTTTCAACAACATCCACATACCAGGACAAATTGAGTGTAGATATGCTTTGTGAGTAGGCAAAGACCTTTGTGCAGCCAGGACATTGGAAGCAGAATCGATTTTCATGCTGAGAGATGGAAAGAAAGGAGAGAATGTGTTTCTGGATGTTAAGGAGCATGTTACGAGGCCTGTGAGGATGGTTTTTCAGGCGAATCTCTGGGAAACGATGTACGCTCGTGAGGCAGCCGAGATGCTTTGGGAATGAGTATTGGAACTGCTGGAACAGCATCTGAGTGCAAATTCCAACATGGCTTATTCCTTACCTTTTGACTTCATGGAGGTACCTTAACCTTTCATGGCCTCTCTTAAATGAAAGGGCAGAGACCGTCTTGTTTTGTCTCCATATTCAGCATGTTGCATAGAGACTTAAACATCATTTATCATAATAATAATAGCAATAACGATAAAGCATTTTTAGTGTTTTTAGCCATTTAGAGATTTTGTCTCATTTTTAACTCATAATCAAAGCTGTTACTATCCCCATTTTACAAATGAAGAAACTGAGACTGAGAAAGGTTAAAAGACTGCCCATTCTGTGTCTGAGACAAGATTCAGAGGCCTTCTTCACTCCAGGTTCTACACTCTGTCAAATGGGCCACTTAGCACCTGTACTCATTGAATGTATTAATGAAAATAACATAGAACCAGCATCATACAATTGGGCCAGAGATCCACAGACAGTTTCCCTTATTGCCCACTAAGCTTAGAGGAAAGTCAGTCTTTTCCCAGTAAATTCAAAGAGTACATTATGACTTGGAGGCAAATGATAATCCTCTTTGCTATATTTCCTCCTTTCCTGAGTGGACAATAAGATCTAATGAGAGAGTTAGAGACATACAGAGAGATGCAGAGACAGAGAGAGACAGAGACAGAAAAACAAAAAGACATAGAGAGACAAAGAGAAAAAAAATGATTGAGTCAGAGAGTATTTGAGAGCCAAATAATCTTTCTGAACACATTAAGGACTGATATTTTGACATGCACACACAAAGAATAATAGTCATTATAAGCAGCAGACAATATGCCAAAAGTGTGTTTACTGAACTAAAATGGAGGAGATATTTTGGTAGAGGATAGGTCTCAGGATTTAGAACCAGGAAAACCTGGGTTCAGTTCCTACCTCAGACACTTATTCACTATGTGACTCAAAGAAAACCACTTAACCTCTCTGTGACTCAGTTTCCTCTTTGGTAAAGTGAGGCAGTAGGGCTTGATGGCCTCTAAGTTCCCTTTGAACTCTAGATCCATTATTATATAATCTTACTTTCTAATGGAATCAATTATTGTGTTCCTTAGGCAACCATGAATAATACAATAATAATAACAATCCAAGACAATTGTTGAGTAATTTTCAAAATGCATTTATTTCTAATATATACTAAGTATCCTTTCTGTACAAGGTATGGTGCTAGAATCTTGGTATGGAATGACAAAGGCTCAAGGGCATATATCCTACTAGGGTCGTTGGCCATGGACTTAGATGTTTATGGGTAAAATCATTTGAAGAAAAAGACGTAAGTGGCAACGCAGATGATCAGGGATGGCTTCTGGAGGAGCTGGTGTTTGATTTGATCCTAAAACAGGCAACGACCTATGTAAATGCATGGAGGTGGGATATGAGTCGCTAAGGTCAGGAAATAGCCAATGGTTATTGTTCTTGGAACAGTGAATGAGGATGGGGATCACTGTGGATTCTTGTGCAGGAGTGTGGTATGATCACACCAGGAAAATCACATCTTCAGGAAGATGACTTTAACAATTATCCATAGATTGTATCAGAGATGAAAGAAACTGAAAAAGTAGAGGCTGATTAGGATGTTATTTCAGTACCCCAAATGAAAAATGTCTCAATGAGAATGGCATAAGGGACATCGTTAACCTACAGTATTCATTTCAACAAGCATTTATTAAGTACTTACTATGTAGAAGGCCCTGTGCTAGATACTAATGAGAAATGACCATCTTTGTTTCTTTCTTTATAGTGACTAAAAAAAAAAAAAGTCTGGCTTTTGTTTATTTTTCACATTGATTTCTGAATTTATTCCTTCTCCATTCTCTACCCAGGGAAGCCAGAAGTCAAAGTTTAAAAATTTACTTTATTTCAATTGCTAATTTAAGTTTAAGATATTAAATAGATGAAAATATTCTGAACCTCAACAGTAAATGAGGGGATCAGATAAGAAACCATGTAAAATGACTCCAAGGTAGGAGGTTTTATATTTTTTTCTTTGATTTTGTGGGTAGAATATCAGAGCTTTGGTACAAATCAGTGATTCTTGCTAAACTTAAAAAAAAAAATCTGAGCAGTCACATGGGCAAGAAATGAAAATTTAAAAACCTACATCAACTTTTCAAGAGTGGGTTTCCTGAATATTAAACATTTGAAATTGGTAGTGCCCAGGGCACTCCAAGTCTCTATTGTGTATGTCAATTTTGGAAGGGTGCTTTCAGAACCCGGGTTTAATAAACCGAGAACAGGAGTGGGAAAGATGCTTATTAGACTTTATTTTTATTTCTAGTCATATATTCTTCCCTAGCTGTGCCATCTCTGGAATTTAATATATTGTAATTATGAGCCTATGATGTACTTTGTACAGGGGGAAAACTGAGTGCAGGGGTATTCCTGATTTGTTTTCGATTTTAAAGAAATAAAATTCCGACCTCTCCCCTCCCCCTTTAAGTGCAAGGCTCACCTTCCTGTGATTGAAAAGTTGTTGGAATTGCGTGTGGGGATGTGTGTTTGTATACAAACATGTGTACGTAGCACACGATTTTCCATGAGAGCATGGGGACCAAATTTGCCAAATGGGGATCAATAAGGGCTGACATTTAGATAATAATTGTATTAACAACTGACATTTATGTAGAGGCTGAAGTTTCGTAAAGCACTTTAAATACATTCTTTCATGTAATCTTAGTAATAATAGCAGACATTCAGAAAACTCTTGAGGGAATGCAAAGCACTTTGCATAATTCCTCATGTTATCTTATTAATAATAGTAACTGACATTTATATAGATCAATTCAACAAGCATTATTAAGTGTGTGACATGTTACAAGTTTTGTGGTATGTTCTGGGAATGCAAGGAAAGGGAAAAAAAGAGCAGTCCCTTCTTTCAAGGAGGTAATTGTTCTTTCTTTTTTGTTCTCAAAGGCGACCATGAGATCAGGAAGATGATGCTGTGACTTGCAAATTAATTGGATTTCAGTGAGGCAGGGCTGTGCAGGGTCACCAGCCTCACTTTCTCCTCTGGAGCCATCTGGGTCCAATGGCCAGATATAGATCAGGATGACTGGCGATGGCCCTGTCTTTCAAGGAGGTCACAGTCTATGAAGACAACACAAATCCACCTATGTACAAACTCTCTATATACGGGGTGAATTGGAGATAATCACATAGGGAAGAGTAGAATTAGCTGGCATCTAAAGAAAGCTAAGAGACAGATGCAGAAGAAGAGAATTCCAGGCCTGGGGTACAGCCCGTGAAAATGCTTAGACCGGTGAGATGTGGGGTTTTATATGAGGAAGAGCAAGAATGCCAGTCAGTATCACTGTGTTGCAGAGTGGGATAGGTATCAGAAGCTGGAGAGGCAGGAAGAGTCTGCATGGGATGGAGAGCTACTGGAGTTTGCTAAATAGGGGGGTGACTGGCTGAGACTTGCTCCTTAGGTTGATGGCTGTGGGGAGGGTGGGCTGGAGGTAGGAGAGACTTGAGGAGGAGAGACAAAACAGAAGACAATGGTTCAGGGGTAAGAATATGAAGCCCCTATGGGCCAGCTAGGTGGTGTGGTGGATAGAGCACCAGCCCTGAAGCCAGGATTACCTGAGTTCAAATCCAGCCTCAGACCTACACTTCACACTTACTAGCTGTGTGACCCTGAGCAAGTCACTTAACCCCAATTGCCAAAGAAAAGAAAATAAAAAATATTTCTAAAAAAAAAAAGGAGAATATGAGGGCCTTGGGAAAGGTGATGACAGCGTCAGCAGAGAGAAGGGACCACATAGGTGGACCTCCTATAGGTGAGATATTTAGAAGGTAGAGTTGACAGGACTTGTGAACATGAGGAGGTAATGATAAGTTGGGAGGTTGGGTGACTGGGTTTCTGGTAGTGCCCTCAATGGCAATAGAGAAATTAAGAGGAGAAGAGGTTTCTTTAGGGAAAGAGAGTGAATTCAGGATTGGATAAATTGAGATGAAGATGTCTACGGGACATCCACTTTGAGATGTTCAGTAAGCAGTGCCTGGAAGTCAGGAGAGATGTTAAGGGAGCTCTGAGAATCATCAGCACAGAGCTGAAAATTGAATCCATGAGATCCTTAGGGTTTTCCAAACACTTTGCATACTTTAGTTCATGAGATCGCATAAGTATTAATAGCTGACACTTCTGTAGTGTTTTGAGGCTACAAAACAATTTACATACATTATTTCATTTAAAACTGGAAATAAGTCTATGATGTAGATACTACAAATAATTTCCATTTTGTAGATGAAGAAGCTGAGGCTTTTAGAGGTAAAATCACTTACCTTTCGACACACATCTACTTCATGTGAGGTTTGATTCAAATCCAGGTTTTCCTGATACCATGACCAGTCCTTTATACACTGATCCAGAACAGTTTTTGCTCTAGAGGGAATCTGGAGAGAAATGGAAAAGCAATCAAATAAACAAAAGCCCAGACAGGGTTTTCCACATGTTAGGAAGTCAGATTATTGCTTCCTGAAAGCAAATTGTGCCCTTTTTAAACACGCTATTAAATGATTAAATGTATGGATGAATGAATGAATGAATACATAGCACATGCAAGGATTGGGAGGGCTCCTCCTGGCTGAAAGTAATATCTGTGAGAGACCATTTCTTTTTTTCCCAGCTCAAGGAAAAAGGAATCAAATGGAAAACTCTCTAGTTCTTTTCAAAGTTTTCAAAATCATTTGTGCATGCGTGAGAGAGAGAGAGAGAGAGAGAGAGAGAGAGAGAGAGAGAGAGAGAGAGAGTGTGTGTGTGTGTGTGTGTGTGTGTGTGTGTGTGTGTGTGTGGTACTTGACATCTGGGATCAGGATGCTTCCAACTCTTCAGTCTTCCTTCGGATCTTCAACAATGCCCAACTTTCCGTTTGATGGTTAAGGGAAATTTTGAGTGAACAGAGCATTGGAGCTGGAGTAATGAGTATCTAGATTCGAATGCCTCCTCAGACTGTTGACAGCTGTGTGTCCCTAGGCAAGTCATTGATTTTCTCTCAGCCTCAGGTTCCTTTTCTGTAAAGGGGGGATAATATTGCACCAACTCACAGAATTTCTGAGAGGATCAAATGAGCTAATAGATGTGAGATGCTTCGCAAACATCAAGCATTAAGTTCATTTTAGTTCTCATTATTGTGAGATATGTTTATTTATTGGGTTTTTTTCTATTTGTTGCAGTCTTGGTGTGTATACTTTTGTAACTTTGAGAAACAATATGGGTTATTCTGAGTAAAAACTAGTTGATGAAATATCAGTTTATTCCAAGGAAAATAGGACTTATTTTTCATAATGTATTAGAGAGGATATTAGATTATTTTCCCCTACCCCTGTTATGAAGTACTTTTAAGGAAATGACATTGACATTTTAAAATATGAGTGGTAACATGGTAAGTAGAAAAAGGAACTAGACTTACATTTTAAAAACCTGAATTCGAATAATAGGATCATAGGGATTATAGGATTTGGAGGCAGAGCGGGTCTTAGTGATAATATAGTCTAATTCCCTCCATTTACAGGGGAAGTCGTTGAAGTTCACAGATGGAGAGTTACTTGTCTGATTCCACTCTAGTAATAAATCATAAAGCTTGTATTTGAACTCCAGTACCCTGATTCTAAATCTATTTATATTATCGCACATCTTCCTAACCTGACTCCTCCCTAGCTTTCCAGTTTTCTGATGCTTGGCTTCTTTTCACAGACTCTATAATATAGTCACAGTTGTTCATTCATGTCCAATTCTTCATGACCTCACTTAGGATTTTCTTGGCAGACATACTGGAGTGGTTTGCCATTTCCTTCTCCAGCTCATTTTACAGATGAGGCACTGAGGTAAACAGATTTAAGTGATAAGCCCAGGGTCATGCAGGCAGTAAGAGTCTGAGGCTGGATTTGAACTTGGGAAGAGGAGTCTTCTTAACTCTAGGCCCCCAGCATTGTATCTACTGCACCACCTCACTGCCCATAATCCAGCAACACTGGCTTTATTGCTGTCTCTCACATGTAACGCTCTAATTCTTGTTTCTGGGTCTTTGCATAAGACATCCCCAAAACCCCAGAATCCTCTGCTCTCTCAACTCTACCTCTTTGTTTCCCTGACTTTCTTCAAGGCTCAGCTCCAATCTGACCCTGTGCAGGAGGCCTTTCCCAGCCCCAAAGCTAACTAATGCCTTACCTTTCATATTGTCTTAGTCTGTTTTGTATTTTTTTTTGTGAGTTCCTCGTTATGTTCATGTTTGTATCAGAGTATAAGAGCCTTGAGGGCAAGAACGGACTTTAGCCTTTCTTTGTATCCCCAGCACTTAGCACAGTGCCTGTCATGAAGCTGTTTGATTGGTCATTGTCCTTCATTCTTGAAGAGGACCAGAATAACATCAGTATGCTGGAGTCAAGTTTCAGTGTGTCTGCCTGTGACTGATCAGACCAATACAAACTCTGAAGGTTCTACCGCAGGTCGGGCACAAACAGCCTGTGTGAACATTTGGGGAGGATTCTCTAAATTTGCATATCCTGCATTTCTTTTGAGCTCCTTCAATTCTGCTTTGCTCATAGAGCTCTGCACCTTCTCTGATGAGGGCACGCCATGCTGGGCAGTCCTGTGCCAGTGTCTCCATGGCACACAATCAATTCCAAAGTTCATAAGAGAGACCTTTAGAGTGTCCTTGTATTGCTTTTTCTGACCACCATGTGAACACTTGCCCTGTGACATCACCGATACCATTTCACGGTCATATAAGTAAGCACTTGACAGAACCCTCTGGAAAGATTGAATGACTGATCCTGATGGAATGAAAGTTTGTTAATGTTTCGTTTTTGCCTTTGTATCGCCAAGTCCTGGTACAGTGCATGGTTACATCACTGAAAGCTTTTCTCTACTTATTTCACCCACATAGCCTTTATATAGATAGATAGCCTGTACACACATGCATGCACACACATGTAAGTATATACACATAGGTGCACACACAAACATGCATGTGTATACATGTATGCACATGCATGCATGCTCCTATGCATGTGCATATATGTTTATATGTTTTAAACTTACCATGTATAGAAATTGTTATTTGCTCTGCAGCTGCTCTGTTGCCCAAAAGAGTTAGTCTTCAGAGATTCTTTTTTAAAGCAAGGGGGAAAAAAAAACTCATTATCTCTGATTTAGAAGGGATCTCAAAGGCCAAGGAATGTAACCCATGCCTGAGCAAGAATGCCTCAGAAGTGGTCTAAGAAGCAGTCACCCAGCTCTTTCTTGGATACCTTCATTGTCAAGGAGTCTCTACTTGGGAGGCAGTAAAATCTCCTTTTGGACAGCCCTAATCATTCCAAAGTTTTTCTCTCTCACTCTCTCTCCTTCTACCCCCACCTAATAAGGCTATACCTGGCTCTTTGGAACTTCCACCCCTTTATTCCCAATGCAAAAATGATGGGATGGTTTATGCAGAATAGCTTCTAAGGATACAGGTAGCATTATTCTGCTGACTTTTCCCTATCTATGATTCAATTTCTATTGTTTACCTGCCAGAGAAGCCACAGTTTGCTGTTTGTTCTGGTCTGGCTTAATGTTGGCAGCTTCATTCCTTATCTCTAAGGCAGGCGGGGTGACAGGGTATGAAGCTAAGCTTTCCAGGAATAAATACATTTTGATCTGCGTGCAGAAGGTCATGATGAATAATGAAGAGGGAGGCTGGTCCTCAGAGAAAGAATGCCATAGCTAGAACCAGCCAAGCAGGAAGGGAAAAGAGAGTTGAGCAGTTGCCCAGGACAAAGGAGGTATGAATTCAAAGGGAAATGAAAAAGTCCAGAAGCAGAAAAAACAAGAGAGTCATTACCTAAGTCCCTCAGAAGTTAGTAATGGAGGAAGCTCAACGGAGGAAGAAAGGGGAAGAATCCAACACAAAAGTCTCAAGGGTAGTAGGATTTAGAAATGGATGGATACTTAGAGTTAAAATAGGCCAAGACCTCCATTTCATAGAGAAGAAAACTGAAATTCAGGGAAGTACGATTTTATTGTTGTTCAGTCTTGTCTATCTCTTCAGGACTCCATTTCTCAGCAGAGGAGCAGGAATGGTTTGCCCTTTCCTTCTCCAGCTCATTTTACAGGTGATGAAACTGAGGCAAACAGTGTTTAGTGACTTACCCAGGTTTACATAGCTAGTAAGTGACTGAGGTGGGATTTGAACTCATGAAGAGGAGTCTTCCTGATTTCCAAGAGCAGTACTCTATCCACTGTACCACCTAACTGTCCCTGCATTAGAAGATTTGGGATCAGAATTATTGGAATTATCAATAGGGTATAGAGAAGGTTTTTATTGTTATTCTGATTATAGTTGTGGTTATTGTACAAGTTAGATTACATTACCTTCAAGGTCCCTTCAAAATCTGAGATTCTATCTGTAGTCAGAGAAAGAAATGAGAATTCATAAAAATACTTTAATGAAAACAGGATTATCATTAATGTTCTAGGCTCTCATAAAGCACTGCTTTGTTTATGTGCTCTTTTGTATCTTCTGAATCTTCTTTGAGTGAAATAAAGACTGTCATATATCTGACATGCAATTGGCTTTATTACTTTGAGGACTTACAGAGAACCTACAGACCCAGTCAGACAAATTGATATAAACCTAGAATAAGCTCGCGCTCTCTCTCTCTCTCTCTCTCTCTCTCTCTCTCTCTCTCTCTCTCTCTCTCTCTCTCTCTCTCTCATCCTGTCTCTTGCTCTCTCTGTCTCTCTTTCTCGGTCTTTGTCTCAGTCTCTTTCTCTCTCTGTGTCTCTCTGTCTCTCTGTCTCTCTCTCTGTCTCTGTCTGTCTCTCTGTCTCTGTCTGTGATTATGTCATTATATCCATACAGTCAGTCAGTCAACAAGCATTTATTAAGCGCTTACTGTGTGCCAGTCATTATGATTTGCACTGTGCTTATCATTGGATTTTTTTTTTTAAAGCAAACAAATGGTCCATGCCATCAGGGATTTCACACCTTAATAGGAGAGGTAACATAAAAATAATGATATACAAACTAGATTTATGTTGAGTGCACGTGAGGTAATTGTAGAGTGGCAGTCACTAATAGTTTGGGTTCTGAGGAAAAGCCATTTCCAGTAGGTCGGATTTTAGGTGAAATTTGAAGGGACCTTGAGATTCTAAGATTTGGAATTTTAGGAAGAAGATTGTTCCAGCATTAGGAGAAAGCCATGGGAAAGACATAGAGTGGAATGCAGTGTTAAGTTAGAAGAATAATTTCCCACAACTAAGCCATTAGTAACCCAAACTGGATTGTCTTAGTAATGTAGTTTTGCTGGTTATAAGAATGGGCTGTGGAACAGCATTAGAAGCCTGGTAGGTCAGAAGGGGACAAACCATTAATCACTTTAAATGACAAAAAGGTGATTTTACATTTGATCTGGGAGTTAAGGATAATAAAAAAGGAGAGTGATGTGGTCAGATATGTACTTTAGGAGAATGAGTTTGGCAGTTAAATGAAGGCTGGATCAAAGTGGGGAAAGACCAACCGTCAGGCTATTGACATAATTCAAAAGTCAAATGCTGAGGGTCCCACTGGGGTGGTGGCTGTGTGTTATGCTTTGTGCTTCATTCTTGAAGAGGATCATGACATCGGGGAGGTGATGACGTGGTTTGCAAACACTGTGTGAATAGACAGAAGGGAATGTATAGGAGAGGAGTTATAAGAGTAGATGTGACAAGGTCATGATGAAAAATTGGCTATGTGTGGTGAGAAAAAGTGAGGAGGCCAGGATGGCCCTAATGTTTCTAGCCTGGGTCAATTGGAATAGGAGGGTACTTTGAATAATAATAAAAAAAAGTCTGAAAGAAAAGAGGATTTTAGGGAAAGAGAATGAGTGTGATTATGGACACATATTCGTAGATTTCCTCAGACAAACACTGGATTAGGAAAATAATGAGACACATCTAATGATCTTTTTGGGTAACCTCAAGACTGGCCTATTCTATCTGAGCCCAGAGCATGTGGGCTTTGAGCCACTGGTTCCATATCATTCCATCCATATTGTTGGCATGCTTTTCCTAGAGGAAACAAAACATTAAATATGCCTTCTTTAACCCAGTGTTCAGAATTTGTTCTTTGCACCAGAGCCATGAGTTTAATATCCACCCAGTAAATAGAAATGGAATTAGAGACTCTTCATTTTGGGTTCTGAGAGTGAAAGATCTGGTTAACAATTCAAACATGGGGGGAAGAGATAATTCCTTGAGCTAATTACTAGGTGGCTTCCCGCTTTGCTCTTGTGACTAACAGGGCACGGTAAGAAGGACCCAAATTATAGCACATTTCTCTGAGGAATATTAAAATAATGATTTTGAACATAATCTGCCTTAATTTTTATCAGTGGGATTAATAAGAAAGGATGGCTCTGGTAATTTTGCCTATATAACATTTTACTCATAGTAATCACTTCTTGATGTTTCCCTTGTGAAATAATGAAACTCCCCCTAGATCACTCACTCCACTGAGCTCCCCCCACCCCAACTACCACCAAAGAGCAGATCTCGTGGAAGGTGGGGGGGAACTCCTTTAAATCTCATCCTCATTTGTTGAAATTTTCATCCTAATTGTTGATTTGGAGTGGCACTTAAAGCCTACCCAAAAGTCTTTATGCCTGGCACAGAGATGACATCAAATGTAGCTTTGTGGCAGTGCATTCGAGTCAACAAAGATTTATGGTAATTTAATAACACATTCTAGTCTTCAAAAATCCAGACACGAATCTCCGTAACAGTAGAACCAGAAACAGAAAGCTGGATATGGGAGGAGAGAGAGTGAGAAAGAGATGATGATGATGATGTTTTAAGAGGATGCATAACATTAGAGGCAGGGAGCTTGCAAAAGTCAGGAAGACCTGGGTTCAAGTCTTGCTCTGACATCCTGGCTGAGTGATACGGAGTGAGTCTTTTCACTTGTCAGGTCCCCAGGGGACTTTTAGACACTCTAAATTCCATTTGAAGGCTGATCTTTGTGCATGGGTTGGAGGAGGGAGTTTCTCCACACCAATAAAATCATAGGCCACCAACAACAGCAACAAAATAATATCATTTATGAAGCAGATTTTGGTTTGTTTTAAATAACATGACAATAGTTTCATTCTTTAACCCAAGGACCCCAATCTGGTCTCTTTCCTACAAATATAACTAGAAATGGATACAGAGATAGATGCACATGTTATGGATGCAGATATAGGAGGAGCAGTTGTGGGAACTAAGGGAGTTTTAGCCTGAAATTGCTAGAAAATTATATATAAATGGGAATCTATATCTTTAGCTAAAATAATAGCTATCAACATACAAATACATCTATAGATACATGCATATATAAACACATTGTACATATACGAACACTATACATATACATGTGTACATGTACACACATGCGCAGATATGTGCTCAGACACATATATGCATATAATGTATAAACATTCCTATATATCATTTATAACTATCTATATAATGTATACCTGTATCTACAATTATACCTACACTCAGGGCAGTTAGGTAACATGATGCATAAATTACCAGGCCTAGAGTTAGGAAGACTCATCTTCATGAGTTGAAATCTGGCTTCAGTCACTGCGTGATACTAATCATGTCACTTAATCCTGTTTGCATCAGTTTCCTCATGTATAAAATGAGCTGGAGAAGGAAATGGCAAACCACTACAGTTTGCCTGCAAGAACACCCCAGAAAGCAGTCATGAAAGTTGGACATGATTGAAAACTGAACAACAACAAAAAAACCTATACTTATAGCTATATACCTTTATCTATATCTCTATCTACATACCTATATTTATCTAAATATATCTATAGCCATAATCTCTCTCTGTCTCTGTGACTGTCTGTCTCTCTCTCCCTCTCTCTCTGTCTCTGAGTTACACTAAAGTGGAACAGGCTAACGTGAGAGGTAGGGAGGTTTCATTGAAGGTCATAAATCTGGATACAAGACAACTTGGCCAATATGTTGTAGACAGGATTCTGGCTTATATGTGAGAAAGACAAATTGGACTCAAACCTGTTTTCTACATGTGTAGATCATATCCCTCTTGTGTAATCAGCTGTTTCTGGCCACCTACACAATTAAAACATGATAAGAGGGTATCTAGGCCACCCCTTGAGTTCCTTCCAGTTTAAGGATCTAAGTGTGTTTAAATGGAAAAGAGAAAACATAATGAATATACTGATGACTTGGTCTTCATATATTTTAAGAACTGTAATGTGCATGAAGGCAATACTCATTCCCCTTATCCTCCTGAAAAGATAGATTAATGGATAGGCATAACCAAGAAGCCGATCATGGCTTAATAGAAGAAGGAACTTCCAAATAGCCAGGGCCATGTAAAAGGGAGATAGGCTGTCTCCACAGGCAGTGGGTTCCTGTACAGGGGAGATCTTTAAAGATAAACTGGATGATTACTTGACAGGCTTGTTGAGGAGTCCTTGTTTTGGAATGGTCTGGACTGTATGGCTTCTGTGGCTCTTTCTCCTTCTGTGGTTGTGTTCAGAGACAGGAGTACTGATAGGCAGACAGTATTTTTCATTACAAAAACTTGTGTGTTTTAAAATAAAGGAAGGTCCCTCTGAGTCACCATTCCCATTTATTGTATGCACGATGGCACAATTTTGCCCGGGACAGCTATTCTACATCAACCTCCCTCACCCTAAGGAGACCATCTTCTCTACGCATTTATATTTTAAAATAATTCATCACCTCACTTATCATTTTGTTACAAGTAGAAGGTATCATCATGCTTCTATATGACCCTTTCTCTTTGAAGTTCTTAGAAGGATTTCTCTTTGATCAACAGTAAACCATCAGTTCTTTCAAACTTGCTACCCACTTGTTACTGTCTGAAGAAGACTTAGATGTGATTAAATAATAAACAGTGTCAGAGGGATATAGAGGAGGAAGTACTTTTGTTTTTCACTCTTCATTTTTTCTGAAAAATACTCAGAAGAATCAAGACGGTTGTGGTTATAACCTACAGAATACAGGACAGCCAGTCCCCAGAACCTAGAACCCTGGTGTGAACAAACAATCAAACAGATATTTCTTTGACTCTTCTTTGGTGAACTGGTTTAGAAAGTGAAACAAATTCACTTTTATAATGTTTAGTTGGCTTATTGATGGAGACCCGTCTAGCCAGCAAGAAGATGTAGGGTTAAGGCTTGCTTCTGACATGGACTATGGGGAAGCTTTGAACTCTGGAGTGCTGTTGAATCTAATAATTCAATCTAATGATTTAAGTCTAAGGATTTAAGTTACATATATGTTGGTATTCTGTATCAGTGAAGGACTATTTCATATTGGGAATTCATGAATCACCAATGAAATCTTAGGACTGAATCTCACCCCCAAAAAAGTAACAAAGAATAAAAAATAATGATAGTTTACATTCTTATAGCTGTTAGGTCTAAGTCAAGGTAGTTTTACATACTGGAAGGAGTGCTGGAAAGTGAGTGAGAGGAACTGTGTTCGAATACCGTGTCTTCCATTTAGACTATCTGTGTGGCCATCACAAGTCATTTCACTCTGCTGGCTCTCAAGTTACCTCACCTGTAAAAGCAAAGGGTCAGCCGCAGTGGCCTCTGAGGTCCCTTGCAGTGCATATCTATGAATCTAGAATTGCTTTAACGCTTATAAACCTTTCACATATATCCATACAACCACCATCTGAGGTATTACTGATGTAATTATCATTCTCATTTTATAAAGAAACTGAAGCTTGTGAAGGTTAAGTAACAGCTAAGCAATGTGAGGGGGCACCTAGTTTGTGCTGTGGATAGAACATTGAGAGCAGAATCAGAAAGTCTCATCTTCATGAGTTCAAATTCAGCCTCGGACACTTACTAGCTGTGTGACCTTGGACAAGTCACTTAACCCTGTGTGCCTCAGTTCCTCATCTATAAAATGAGCTGGAGAAGGAAATGGCAAAGCACTCCAGTATCCTTACCAAGAAAACCCCAAATGGGGTCATGAAGAGTCAGATGTGACTTAAAAATAAAAACAACAAATCAGTGTGAGAATCAGGATTTTTAATTCAATTAAATTTAACAAATATTTAAGAGGTTAATACTGTGTGATAGGTATTGTTTATTGTTGTTTGTCCTGTGTTCTCAAAGAGGACCATGACATCAGGAAGGTGAGGCCATGACCTGCAAATGAACTGGATCTGAGTGAGGAGGGCTGTGCAAAGTCACCAGGCTGTCCCGGAGCCACTCGGGTCGAGTGGTGAGATATTATAGAATAGGATGACTGAAGATGGCCCCATGATGGGAATTGCAAAGGTAAAGTCAAGAGAGTCTGATGATGAGGTTGCTTACCTTCTACTTTACAGACACAGTTTGCCCACGGATCAATAAATACAAAATGTTTTGACAAAGAAAAGAGCAAATGACTAGGGCTCTCCAGAAAGGCTTGTTCTAGTTGAGCATTGAGAAAATGTTTGGATTCAAAGAGTAGAGAAATATAGTGAGTCCATTCCATATATGAGAGGTAAATAGCCATCACCAAGGCCCAGGTGTTATTATTATAATCAATAGTTTACACATTCATTAGTATAATTAATATTTGGGTGTTAAATATTCACATAAGTTAATATTAGTACATTAAGCTATACCCAGAAAGGTAAGCCTGGGACTGACTAAGGAGGTCTATAAAATGCCTGGCTGAAGATTTTACATTTCATCTAAGAGGCAAAGGGAGCCTTTGAAGATATTTGAGCAGGGAAATATTCTGACTTAGGAATCGAATCCAGGGCTTTCTTAACTCCAATTGCAATGCTCCGTATGCCATTGTAAATACTGTCATAATATACATGGTATATATAGATAGGACTTTGAACATATTTAGTACATTAAGCAGCATAAAATGATTCCTTACAACATGAGTGATTTCCATTATTGCAAGTATTTATATTAATAATTATCCTAATTGTTCAGATAAAACACCTGAGCTTCAGAGGAGGATTGGGGTCTGTCTAGGACCACATGAGGCATTCTAAGTCCTTAAGTGTGGCCTTTTGACTGAATCCAATTTTACAGAACAAATAGCCACATACCTCCTTAAGGCCAAAGGTTTGCCCCCTGATCTAGGATCTCACAGCTAGGAGGCACAAAAATTGGGATTTGAACTCGATATCCTAACTCTGATGTTCTTTCCATCACACCCAACTGCTTCTCAATTGTGATGTTTTGGATTCTGTTAAAAACTCCTTTTCAATGCCTCTATGTATGAAATCAGTTCCCATTTTGAATTAAACTGTCAGTGTCCTTTTGGATTTTGAGTTGGCTCTCTGTGTCAGGGTTAGGTAAATGTCACAGTCACTTTCATGGCAATGCCTGACTGTCAACATTTAAAATCATATAATATTCATTCACTCTAGTGAGGCAGTGTGGTATGATGAAAAGAACACAGAATTTAGAGTCCGTTGTGAATACTTGCTCTGGAATTAGCCACCTATGTAATGTCAGACAAGTCACTCAACCTACATGGGCTCCAATTTCCACATCTGTAAAAATATATGAGCTGGACTAGATAACTCTGAAGTCTCTTTCTGCTCTATCTAAATTTTTGGATAATCACAATGCTGCTGTGGAGCAAGGCTCTCTGTTTAGGGGTACGGAAAGTGAATGATCATAACTTTTATTCCTAGTACTTCATATTTTGCTAAATACTTTCCTCCCTCACCTATGATTTTCTCAACTTGGATGTGGGTGTTATCATGCCTAATAGCTTTTTTTATGTACTTTCAGTGGATTGGAAGCTAAGAATGTAAATAAAGAGAAGCATTATATGTTCTGACCTCCAATAACTTATGTTTTACTAATTATGGAAATTATTGTAATTCTTATTTTACAGATGAGGAAGTTGAGGTTCATGACTTACCTGTGGTTACACAGTTATTGGGGTAGCAACATGGGATAATGTGGAGAGTGAAAGGCTCATCACCAGGAAGTCCTGTGTTTAAATCCTGCCTCAGACACTTGCTAGCCAGATCACTTTGACACGTCGCCTAACCTACCTGAGTCTTGGATTCTTCAGGGTCAAAATGAGAACATTTAATGCACAGCCATCATTAGGTCCTTTTGAGCTCTAAATCTCTAATCCCATGACCGCTAAGGTCCCTTTTGGGTTTTAATCTATGGTCCTGTGATCCTAAGTGTTGGCACGGGGAAGGTTGAACCAAGATTTTCCTAAGATAACACACAGCATTTCACATAATAAGTCAAGGGGCTTAAATTCCATCATTGAAAGCAGACTTTGTTGAAAAAATAATGACTATATAAGCTATCATGCTAGATACTGAAGGGATGTAGTGTGATCCAAATTCCAAGGAAGCTGATATTATTTCTAGCAAAAAGGAAAAAGGAAAAATAGCTGGATTATGTAGCATTCTAATTTGGCCTTGAAAGATGAGTAGAATTTAAATGGGATATAAAGGTAGATGCTATTTTGCTGTTTATATACATGTGTTGATGAAAATCCAAAGTAAATTACCTTGAAAATGATTTGATGATGAAATGAGATGTCTATACAGTGCTTTGAACATCTCTAAGCGTATATATACATGTCAGCTATCATTTCTGGCACTAGTTGTAGCAGTAGTGATGGACTTTTGTTGGTGAACTAGATTACAGATCAAGAGGCCTCACACACCCCTGAAACAGCGACCAAGGGACAAATCATTTAGGAGGAAAATGGTCATTCCTTTTATGTGCTTGCAAAGTACTTTTAGCTTCTCTGATAGACAGCATTATGTTACTGCCAATTACAGTGTTTTCTGTAAAGAACATCAGTTTTTGCAACATCTCTCATTTTCTGTTTAGATTTGAGCTGGTTCATTGTCCAGGTGCAGATTCAATTCTTTGCATTGACCTTAAAAGATTCAGGGAAATTATCTGTGTTTTGCCAATGACATGAACTAGCCAATCAAAGCAGATTTCAGTGGGCTGAGTTAACTCAAATGAATCTTCTTACTTCCTGCTCTAGTGTCAAAAAGCCTTGGATAAGATGCATGCATCTCTTATTTGTTTTCCCCTAAAGACACGACCATGAAAGTTTAGCTAAAGTTGCCACTATAACACGTGATGAAGAAAGAAAATTGCATTCTCTCAGTTAAAAATGAAATTGTCAATAATTCTCAGATAAATAATTATTGGCCCTTTAAAAATAGTCACCGGTAATTTTCCTAAGGGAAAGAGGAGCCAAAACTTAGATTTAAATTTTATGTTTCCATATTTATTCTTGATTTCTACTGATTACATTATTTTTCTAGTTTTTTTAACATTTGTTTTTTAAGATCATTGTCTCTCTTACCTACTTATCTACTGATACCTCCTTTACAAAAAAAAAAAAAAGGAAACGAAGAATGAAAAGAAAAGGGAAAATAAAAAAATAAACATTTAAATTTAAGCAAATTCAAATTTAACATTTTATATTTTTCATCCCAGTTAATCCAAATTCATAGTTCTCTACCTCTCCACTGAGATTAGTAAGGTTTGTATCATTATCAGTGCTGAAGTGAGACTGTGATTGCCCATCATGATTGTTTAAAGAACAGGGTTTCATTATTATTTCTCAGGGAATATGAACAATCCTGCCATTCGCTATTACTCACATTGAAATCATTTGCAGTCATTGGACAGGTTCCCCCAATTCTGCTTTCTCTACTCTTCCCCAGTTCATGAGAGATGACTACAGTTTGTCTGAATTCTTCGTGTTCATCAGTTCTCATACCGCAATGATACTCTGTTTGGACCGTAGTTGTTCTAATGTTCCCCATGGTTAATTCTTCAAATGCAACTCTTAGAAAATGATCGTCTGTAAGTTAGACAGGTCATCAAAAGCCTGAGAAAGGAGTCACATACACCACGTTGTCATCGTTGTTGTTGTTTTTCCTCTTTCAATTGTTCATCAAGTAGAAGCTGTACAGATTGGGGAGGGGGGAGGCAGAAAATAAGGAAAGCAAAGGAGTCAGGTTCTAGCTGTAAATACTATCATTGGTTATTAAAAGAAGGAATATTAGTTAACATCCCTTATTCTATTTCTAATCTCATAAGATGCAAGCCTTTTGCCCAAAAGGCACTTTGAAATGAATAATAGGGCTTCTTGTAGCTGTTCTGACATTTTTGTTATCAGCTCAAATCAGTCCAGAGCTGTCTTAACCCATCCCTTATAACACCAAAGTTTGGAACATGCACTAGAGACAATGGTTTATAATGACAATTTTTCAATCTCTTCAGACCCAGTCTTTGCTTTTTTTTTTTACTATTCTTTCCTTCTTCCCTACTTCTTTTCTTCTTTCTTCCCTTCCTCCCTCCCTCCTTACTTTCCTCCCTCTTTCCTGTTCCATCCTCCCGTCCTCTCTCTCTCTCTCTCTTTCTTCCTCTTCTTCCTTCTTCCCTTCCTCCCTTCCTTCTTCCTTCATTCTTTCTTTCTTTTTGTCTTTCTCCCTCCCTCCCTTTCTTTCCTTCTTTCCTTCCTTCCTTCCTTCCTTCCTTCCTTCCTTCCTTCCTTCCTTCCTTTTTTCTTCCTCCCTTCCTTCCTACCTTCATTCTTTCTTTCTTTTTGTCTTTCTTCCTGCCTCCCTCACTTTCCTTCCTTCCTTCCTTCCTTCCTTCCTTCCTTCCTTTCTTCCCTCCTTCCTTCCCTCCTTCCCTCCCTCCTTCCTTCCCTCCTTCCTTCCCTCCTTCCTTCCCTTCCTTCCTTCCCTCCTTCCTTCCTTCCTTCCTTCCCTCCTTCCTTCCCTCCTTCCTTCCCTCCTTCCTTCCCTCCTTCCTTCCTTCCTTCCTTCCTTCCTTCCTTCCTTCCTTCCTTCCTTCCTTCCTTCCTTCCTTCCTTCCTTCCTTCTTTCCTTTTTTTCTTCCTTCCTTCTAAAATTTGTAAAGTTATAACTTCTGTTTATTTGCAACACAAAATGAGTATGTCTGGGCTCCTTTCCAAAGAGGTTTATCTATTTGATTATCCTCCAAAGCTAGCCCCTTATATAGTGGTCCCCATTTAAGGAGGTGCACATAAATAATGAAGTTTTAATTATGTTTATTCCATTGTGATTTCAATAAACACCAAAAGGAAAAAATGGATTTTTATTAGCAATGACTATCTCCTTATAACCTCAAAGTATTAGAAAGCTCGAGGGAAAAGTGTTTGGACATGTTATTTTAGCTTAAATTTTGTTAAGTTACTAACCATATCTCTGCTGCTTTGCTCTAGTCTGGCACCAAAAAGAGGTGATTTGAGCACTTGATTGGGAATGAAGAAACTTCTAGGAGCATCACGACAGTCAGTCACCATCATTTGTTTCATCACCATCATCATCATGAACATTCACATACTGCATGAAGGTTGAGAAGACACCTTTCCAGTCCTACTAAGCAGATATTAAGAGCATAGACCTGAACCTAGAAGAACCATGAATGATGTGTAATCCCATTCCTTCATTTTAATCTGAAATGACTGATGTGTTTAAAAAAAAAAAGAAAAAGAAAGATTTCTTGGTGTAGGGAGTTCAATTATTAGGTTGTACATCTTACTGATGAGGAAGCTTAGAGACTTAGAGTTCTTCAATGGCTGATCTATTATTAGGAAAGGATTGTTGTTTACCCTTTTTTGGCTATCTGGTGAGGCAGTTGGGTTCAAATGACTTGCCCAAGGTCACACAGCAAGTGTCAAGTGTCTGGGGCTAGATTTGAACTCAGGTCTTCCTAACTCAAAGGCTGGAGCTCTATCCACTGCACCACCTAGCTGCCCCAACCCCTCCTTTTGGAAGAGGATCAATGACATCACAGGAGGATGTCTTGACACATTTAAATGAGGCATAGTTGCACCGTCATCAGTCTTACTCCCTCTTCCAGAACCATTGAAGTCTACTAGCAAGACAAGAGTCAGGAGGACTAACAATGACTCAGATGCAGTGGATGACCTTGGTGTCTTTGCTGTCTGACCAATCTCAAAGCACTCAGCAACTCCTGCTTCAGTTACTATCATGGCCATTGGAACAAATTGTCCTCCTCCACTCATTCCACCAGGGAAAATCTTCACATGCTTGGGCTAGACTCTACCCTAACTCACCAATGAGTTCATGGCCCATTGCTTACCCTGAACCTGGTTGAGCCCATCTGCTGAGAGAGTTTACCGGGATGTGACTGCTGTGCATGTGACAACTAGTGAAGGAAATAAGAAACAGGAAGGAGCTGGTTTCTTTTTGTCTGGATTCCTATAAATTAACAAAATACTAGCATATCATTGCTTAATAAGTATTTGTCGAATGGCTGATTGATTGATCAAAAAGGTCTAGCATTATAAGAAGAAAATACTTCATAAATTAAATAAATATGATAGAAAACAATACTTGAGTGTTGCTTTTTTTCTCTCTCTTTTATTCAATGAATCTTATAACCGAATTTCAAAGGTGACATTTTAAAGTCATGACTACAGTAACACTAATAAATATGCATTAAACAGCTATGTTTCAGGAACTGTGAAAATACTAAAGCCGTAGGGTCAAAACCAAATCAATCACACTCTCAAGGAATTTAAATTTACTGGGGGACAGAAAGCAAAATTAACATCATATTTTCAATGATATTTAATTAAAAATATATCACTTCAAATTAAGAGTTCATATTCCCCCAAAAAATGACTTTTGACTCATTGACAATTGTGTCATTCTATGGGGCAGCATGGCAGCTACGTGGCAAAATGGATGGAGTGCTGCCCTTCTGTTTTGTGGCTGCCCTTAACTTTAGAAAAGTTGTAAGTTCATTAACAAGGTCTTATTAAGTGTTTATTTTTACCCAGCACCAGTTGGCTAGGTGGTACAGTACATAGAGTGCTGAAGCCAGGAAAATTTTGTGTGGGAAATGACAACTAAGCTGAAATACAAATAAAGATAAAAAATGTCAGAGGTGGGTATGAAAAGGGAAGATTTACAGGGATACAGACTGACCTTTTAGAAAGTACGGCCCTACCTGGTGAGATGTTGAATCTCAGGAATAGCTAGTAGCCCGGTTCAACTGAAATGTACATTATGTGAAAGAACCATGAGATCTTAGAACATACAATCATAACACGATAAGGTCATAGATCATAGGATCATGAGACTTAAATTTTATTCAGGAAAGAGCATGTAAGCTATTGTTTCCAACCTCCTTCTGAGGCTTAGGAAACTAAAGCTCAGAAAAATCAAATGACTTGTCCAGGGTCACACAGCTAGTAAGTATTTGAGGCAGATTTCTGACACTGATCATTCTTACTCCAATTCTAGCATTCTATTCATTACACGACACTGCATCTCAAAGTTGTGCTGTTTTAAATGGAGGGTCTTATGAGATATTATTGAAAAGATGGTTTGAAGTCAGTGTTTGTTTTTTTTTAATCCAGACTGAGCAGATTATATTTAATCAAATTGAAATAGGGAGTCATTGATTATTTTTGAGTAAGGGAGAAGTATTGGAAGATCTGTGCGTAATTACTGTGCTGTTCCTCTTAAATCATGTCACATTTTAGCCTGTACATAGAATCTTTGTTCATTATTGTTTGCATGTTACCACTCTCCTGAGACTACAAGCACATCAAAAACAGGGGCGATGTTTTCTCTTTCTTCTTATTCCTAGCTCTTAGCATATAGTGTCTGGTATAAAATTGATGCCTGGTAAATGCTTCTTAACTTGCTTGACGTATTTGATAACTATATCAAGGATAGTTAGAGAGGGAAAAGATGGGAATTGAGGATGCTTAATTGGGAAATCATTACAACTATTCTGGCAAAAGCTGTAGGCAAGCAGGAATCATTTCACTTTTTTTTTGTGTCCACAGCACCTGGCACATAACAGCAGTGTAATAAAGGCTTTTTGCTTGACTGAAGGGCCATGGATGGAAGGGAAAGGATGAAAGGGATGTTGTGAGAGTTTAATTCAACAGGAGTTATAGGGTTATGGTGAGGTGGTAGAAGAAGAAAAGAGAAAAGTCAAGGAAGACTGCCTGCTTGCATCTCTCCATGGGTGACAGGAAGGATGATTTTGACCTCACCTAAGATTCAGAAATATAGGCAAGGACAGCTTTACCAAGAAATATCCTATATCAGAGGATTGTTTAAGAAACAGAGCAGTTCAGATGCAGGTAGCACATTAAGGTGTCCAATGTGTTTTCCATATGTTATTTCATTAGGCTTTCAACAATCTTTTGATTTCAGTGCTACAGCAATTATAAGACTGATTTTACAGATGAGGACATTGATATTGTGAGATTAGGCTTGTGTAAGGTCAAAATGTTATTAATGATATGAGATAGGATTTGATTTTTTGCTGCCTACTCCAAGTCCAGAGCGTTAGTCGTTGCACCATGATACTTCTCACAATATCACAAATATTCCAAGAATCTGGATAATACAGTATGTGTGCCCTCAAAATTGTATGGATTGAATTCCTATGTCCATGTATCCTCTTTCAGCATTTTATCAGAGTGCCTCAGACTGAGTAAGTACTTGATAACTGCTTTTGGAGGTGATACTTTACAGCTGCTTCCCTTCCTATCTTTCCAGTCTTCTTTTATTTTACTTCCTTCTACATATACTTTGGGACAATCGTATTGCCTGCTTCGCAATTCTTCACATGCTCTTCCCTCATCATGTCTGTGCATTGGTTGTCCTACATGCCTAGAATGTGATCCCTGGAATGTTCTACTGAAATCTCACTTTAGGGGGAGGGAGACTTTCCTAGTCTCCCCAGGGCTAGAGCCTTCCTCTTTCAGATTATCTTCAGTTTATTTTGTATTACTCTTGTATGCACATAGGTATTTGCCTTCTGTCATCCTGGTTAGAATGTAAGCTACTTGAGGTCTAAGTCAACTTCCTCCCAATGACCTTTTCTTTTTTCCCCTCATGGCTGAACAGCAAACCCACATCCTATCTCCATGTCTATGGGAACCCAGAATTCCTCTCACTTCTGATTTGAGCCTCACTACCTCATAAGTGGTTGTTAGATTCACCTGTGGGACAGAAACCAGGATGCTTCCCAAACATTCCTGAGCCTTGTAGGTGAACACTCACAACTTTTATACATTTCATCTCTCTAGGAACTGATCTCCTATTTGTGTTGTCATCCCCAAATAGAGGGTGAGCTCCATGAAAAGAAGGGCTATCATATTTAAAAAAAAATTTCTCTACATATCTTGGAATAATTCTTGAAATATAAGTGCTTAATAAATAACGAATGATTCATCTAAAGTCTCCATGAGAATCTTTAATAGTTATTTATCTTAACAGTTGTCAGAGGTCATGAAACCTGCAGACAGGGGAGAAAAAACACAATGCAGTCCCAGATACCATGCTTGTATCTACTGAGTGATTCTGTTCACCCAATTTCCCAGGATCCCAGCGTGGAAGATACTAAAATATAAATCCTGTGGATATTACCCTGAGCAGCCTCACTCAATTCTTTCCCAACGTCGTTTCAAGTTCCCTGTTGCCATAGCTGCTGCTAAGAAAATGCATTTTTCTAAAAGATTTATAAACAATGATTGCAATGATTTTAGCTCTTTGTGGTGAAACGCACTCTCCAATGCCTCTGAGAGGAATATAAATTCCAACACCAGGGAGCCATTCAGGTCACACTTGAGTCTTGTTACATGTCGGACAAGAATAGTGTCTCACTGGTGTCCATTAATGTATCCTATTCTGACCACTTGGAAGATAAATTTCATGTAGATAGATTCCAAAGACATAGAGAACAGTTTCTTCAAAATGTGGACTGGCTTCTTCTTACTCCTATGCCTTGGTAAACTGAGAAAAATTCTCACGGCATTGTGTCTGTGTTTGTACATGCATTCATTATGTCTGTATAAAAAAAAAAAAGGATAACATACACAAATCTATTTCAATCTATTCAAATAAGCCACAGATTCAACTCAATTCTATTGAACAAACATTTATTAATCACCTCCTAATTGCCAGCCACTGGGCTAGATATTGAGAAAAAGAACATAAACAATGAAACAGTCCTTTCCCTAAAGTATCATACAATCTGATGGGAGCTGGGGCATGAAATAGGCACAAAGACAATTTTAGTACAAGAAAAGTAGAGGAAACAGCCAATTACTTGGGAGGGTGTCACCTGAGTGATCACTGAATAATGAGAAAAATGTAAAGAAGTTAACAGCCAGGAATGTTTTCATAACAGATAAAGCAACTATAGTGGTTTTGATGCAACTATGAAGATACTCTCATTTGAAAGAAAAAACACAATGCAGTCCCAGAGACTGGGACTCACTCCATAAACTTTTCTGAACTTTGGCTAATTGTGCTTTTTCATTGCAGCTGTTATAAGATTTTGGCACTTTTTTCATTTGTCACACATTTTTCCTTTCTCTCCCTTCCTTTGCCCTCTCTCTTTCTCCTTCTTTATTTGTCTTTATTCCTTTCTTTTTTACTTCTTTTGTCTTTCCCTTCTTTGCTCCCCCCTTCTTTCCTATACTTCAATCTTCATACATCAGACAACAGTAGTATCTCACTAGTTCTATGCATATATCTTATATTCCCACTCAGAAGATGAATTCCATGTAAATATATCTGAAAACTATTGCTTCGAAACAGCATAGTAAGTTCTTGGGAGGTGGGGGAGAAAAAAGAATTTAAGGAAGCTTGAAGAAAATGAGGTTTTATTAATCTATCTAGTGTTAGGTGTAAGTTTCTTTATGCCATAAAACAACAGTGAAGAGACAAAAAAAAATGCAGTACAGTGTTGCTGTGAAGACAAAAAAAATGGTTGTTGTGCTCTTTTTTTTTTTTTTCCTTTGGTTTGTTTTCCCTAGGAAAGCCACTATAAATATTAGAATTCTGAACAGTGGAAAAGATGATCTGTACAAATGAAGTTCTCTTTCATCCAAGACTATACCAACTTCATTTTCATAAAAATCCAGTTGAACCTATATAATATGGGCATATTCACCAGAATAAAAAATGATTCATCACCCAAAAATGATTTTTTTTCCTTCCAGGGAAATTCTTGTCGTCAATAAGGGAATGATGAACTCTGATAGATATATTACATTACTGAGATGCACAATTATTCCAGAATTAGAAAATATGCCAAATGGAGATTGATTTCTGCAACATGACATTGTACCTTGCTATATGTCATGAAAAATTAAGAAATTTATCTGAGAGATGGAGATGTACATGCTTCAGTGCCCTGGGAGCTTAACTGATCATAAACCCCACTGAAAACTGGCAGGGTAAAATCAAAGATAGGCTTTGAAAAAAATGGCCTTTCTGTCAAAGGTATACTTAATGTACAAAGGAATATATGATTTCACGATAAACCATTAACTAATGTGTCAACAGATCTTGAAATTAATGACAAATCATGTAAAACATGCAATTGCAACAAAGAGGACATATTTTATATAAAATGTTTTATAAAATGTCAAAATTGTAAGGTTTATTGCATATCAATAAATACCATTATTTTACTTTGTCCCAGAAATTTTGCACATCATTATAGGATCTCAGGTCAATGAAACCACAGATCTTTTTAAGTACTGAAGTTCTATTTTACAAAAGGGAAAAATGAACTACTCTGCCAGTGGAAGAAAAATCTGTCTTGGTCTACCATCCTGAAACTTCAGTTTTATTAAAGGGCAGACAGTGTTTTAAACTGACATTTAAAAAAATATCAAATGAGTTGATAATTATTGCTTAAGATTTGGATCAATCATTGCATTAGAGAATAAATCCAAGTAGATCATTAATATTATATATGTAGTTTTTAAATAACCCCTTTGTACTATTTCTCAAAATTAATATCACACGAGATAATTTATAGTACCTATTTAATGTAGCGGTATTGACTGATTTGTATAATGTATATGTGCCAACACATCCTTCTTCTATTAGGTTTTATTTATATGAATGAAGTTGAGGTGCTGGACACGTAGGTCATTTCTCAAGCTAAACTGCCAAGCATTGAAACCCTACTGCAGAGAGAACAACTCCAATGAGCTGGCCATGTTGTTTGAATGCCAAATGTATGTTTACCTAAAAGACTATTTTATGGAGAACCCATGCAAGGCAAGTGCTTACATGGTGGTCAAAATAAGTGACACAAGGATAATCTCAAGGTGTCTCTGAAGAACTTTGGAATTGACTATGTGAAACGGGAGACACTGACACAAGAATGCTCAGCGTGGTGTGACCACATCAAAGAAGGTGCTGTGCTCTTTTAGCAAAACAGAATTGCAGTGGCTCCAAAAAAATGTGAGATGAAGAAACTTAGAGCCATCTCCACTCCAAATATTCATATGGAGTATTTGTGCTTGACCTGTGGTAGAACCTTTCAAGCTCCTGTTGGTTAGATCAGCCACAGTCGGACATGTTGTACCCTGACTCCAGCACAATGATGTCATTTTGGTCCTCTTCTAGCACAAAGGACAACAACTAACCATGAAGAGCACCAGCTTGGTGCAATTAACTGAGAACCGACCTTGAAGTCAGAAAGTCCTGGGTTTAAATTCTGCCTTTGACACATCCTAGGCATTTCACCCTGAGCAAGGCATTTGTCCTCTCACTGTCCCAGGCAGTTCCTCAAAACTACAAGTGGCATATCTTCATGTGAAAATGAATTTTCTGCACTTTAAAAAGTCATATATGCAAACCTACCTACAAAACACACAGACACACACACACACACACACATACACACACATACACACACACACACATGCACGCAGAGAGAGAGAGAGAGAGAGAGAGAGAGAGAATTAAGTGGAAACCATGATGCCATTACACCTGGAAAATAGCTTAGATCTTTATGTGTCTAAGTGAATTGATGTGACTGAAATATTTGTTCTACCCCATTACTCTGGGAGCACCCTCTAAAGCTTTTCAAATGGCCAGAAACATAGGGAGGACTAGTTCCTGAGATAGCAAGGCTGTCAACTCTCCATGGCTAATTAGACAAGCCAAATGTCTGGGTGACATCCAGTTCAGCCAAAGCCCATTGAAACATACCAACAGATATCTGCATAATTATTCAGGTGGATCAGTTTATTGGTTGTTCTGCCATGCAACTCTGTAGGCTGCTTCCTAGAAGTTTCATTGTTTTTGGAAATGTTTGATCAAAATGATTCTTCCCCTCACATATACTGAAAAGGAAAAATGAGCAGAATCTCACTGGGGCAGAATCTCTTTGATCAGTTTCTGAAGATGAAATGAACACTGCCAGGAGGGGGAGCCATTTAGAACACTTTCTATTGAAAGAGAAGAAGGATCATGAGATTAAATTAGTTTTCCTCGATTGTTCAATTACTGTTGTTAGAAAAATCTGAAACAAAAATCTACTGCAGGGGTAAATGAAAGAAAGCCTTTATTACACAAGAAGCAGGCATGTTGCCCCCAAGTAGCGTGTGAGTGCTGGTACACTGGTAGAATCAACTTTTAATGGTTAGTAAGATCCTTGCCCCAGCCACGTGAGCCTGGGATTGAACCGCCCATCCCATGTTCCTCCATGTTCCTTCTCGTCATGTTATTTCATGTGTCTGATATTCAAAAATGGTGGCTATCTCTGCCCTCGAGGCGTGTCACTTAATATTTAATCAGCTTATTAAGGACAGTAGAGAAGAGCCTTTGCCCTGTCCTTGACCCCAATGGGTTGCAACTGGCTTAGGGCTCTTTCTTAAGGAACTGATTGTTTGCAGAATGTTTGGGGCACTTTCCGATTGGCTGAGGGACTATCCACAAGATCTTAGGAATCCTTCTCAGGATCCCCTTGTTCCATCGTGGAAGCCTAATTTCTAATCCTTTCTCACAATGTTGTTCAATAAACTTTTATTACACATGTCGTGTATTACTGTGTAAGGGTTGCTTCATGAGATTGAGTATGATGTAATGGAGAGAAGAAAGACATGGAATTCAGGAAAACCCGAATTCCAATTCTGAAACTGACACATATTTAGCAGTGTGAAAAAGACAAGTCAATCAATATTTCTCTCAGTTTCCTATACAATTCCCCAAGACTATAAGTTACAGGCCAAGTTACTCACTTGGTCTGCATTCACAAAAACAAAATGTCATTGTCCTCAAAAACTTACTATATGTGAATGGGCACAACATGGATTGATGAGAAAATGCTAGATATTTGTGGGTTGGGAGAGTGAGATACAGAGTAAGAGACAAAGAGACAGAGAGATAGAATGAGAGACAGAAAGGCACAGAGATAGAAAAAGAAGGAACTATACACCATATACCAAAAAAAAGTCAAAATGGGTACATGATTTAGATATAAAGGCTGATACTATAAACAAACTGGGAGAGCAAGGAATGTTTTACTTATGAGATTTATGGAGAACAGAATAATTTATGACCAAACAAGAGATAGAGAACATCATGAAATACGAAATGATAATTTTGATTACATTAAATTGAAAATTTTTGCACAAAGCCAACACAACCAAAATTAGGAGGGAAGCAGAAAACTGGGAAAGAATTTTTACAACCATTGTCTCTGATAAGGGCCTCATTTCTAAAATATGTAGAAAAATGAATCAAATTTATAAGAATTCCCCAATTGATATGAATCAAATTTATAAAAATTTATAAGAATTCCCCAATTGATAAATACTCAAAGGATATGAACAGGCAGTTTTCAGATGAAGAAAGTAAAGCTATCTATAGTCATATAAAAAAATGCTCTAAATTACTGTTGATTATAAAAATGCAAATCAAAGCAACTCTGAGGTACCACATCACACCTATCAGATTGGCTAACACGACAAAGAAGGAAAATTATAAATGTTGGAGAAGAGGGAACTTTGGAACACTAATGCATTGTTGGTGGAGTTGTGAACTGATCCAACCATTTTGGAGAGCAATTTGGAGCTATGTCCAAAGGGCTATCAAAATATGCATACCTTTTTATCTAGCAACAGCATTTCTAGGGCTGTATCCCAAAGAGATCATACAAATGGGAAAAGGACCAACATGCACAAAAATATTTATAGCACCTCTTTTTGTAGTGGCAAAGAATTGGAAATTGAGGGGATGCCCATCAATCAGGGAATGGCTGACTAAGTTGTGGTATATGAACATAATGGAATACTATTGTGCTATAAGAAATGATGAGCAAGCAGACTTTTGAAAACCCTGGAAAGACTTGTATGGACAGATGCTGAATGAAGTGAGCAGAACCAGGAGAATGTCATACACTGTAAAAGCCACGTCGTGTGATAACTAGCTTTGATAGACTTAGCTCTTCTCAGCAATGCAAGGATCTAAGGCATCTCTAAAGGTCTCATGACAGAAAATGCTATCCACATCTAGAGAACAAACTATAAAGTTTGAATACAGATCGAAGCATACTATTGGCTCTTTTTTTTCTTCTGTTTATTTCTTCTTTCTTGTGGTTCCTCATATTGTTTCTATTTCTTCTTTACAACACGAGTAATGTGAAAATATGTTTAAGAGGAATATATATGTAGAACCTATGTCAGATTGAACACCATCTAGGGGAGGGAGGTGGGAAGGGAGGGGAAGAACATTTAAAACTCAAAAGCTTATGGAAATGATTGTTGAAAACTCAAAATAAATTAATTGATAAAAAAAGAAAAGAAAAGGAGAAAACTAGTACTTTGGCAGAATCAAGAAAAGATTCATGTAGGAAATGATACTTAGATTAAGTCTAAAAGGAATTTGGAATTTGTAAGCAGTAGGGCAATTGTTTTCCTGTCAGGGGTGGAGTAGAAATAGGAGATTGAAGTTTTTGCGAAAACAATACAGGCAAGAGGTGAGGAGCCTTGAAGTAGAATGATGGCCCTGTGAGTGGAATGAAGGGGATAGATGAGAGAAATGATGGAGACTTAGATCAATTAGATGTGGCAGCTGGTTGGCTGTGGGGAAATCAGGAAGGAAGAGGGAAGACTGTTTTCTGGCCCTGAGTGTGCTAACATAGTTGAGGGAGAAAGAGTTTTAGAAAGAGGTAATGGTAATAGCACGCTTTAATTTCCTTGCATTTATTTGATCTTGTGCAATGACAATCATTCCTAGGCCATAGAGAATTTCGTGTACTTGCCATCATTCTAATTGGGCTTAGAGATATCGACCAACATTGAACCGTACACAACACAATCTCTTGGCTTTATAGATGACAGAATCTTGTCTCAGTGCCTTGGACGATTTATGGAACTTCTTTGCATCTCAGGTCTTTCATCTGTTAAAAAAAATGAGGTGGGAGAAAAGTAGATTTCTCCAGCTGTAGATGCAAATATATATGTACCTCATTTCTGAGGGGGAAAAAAAGGCAGAAGCAGGAAGAAATGTGTAAAGATAGATGATGGTTATGGCTCAGTTCTGCCCACACTTGAGGCTTATTTCATTTGACCTTTTGCTTAAGTATCTGGGAACCATGGAAAGCTAGGCACCACACCAGAAATAAGTAATTTTGCTCTGATGATTATCAGCCAGACAAGATCGCTAAACAGCTCCAGCCTCAGCTCTCAGCAATGGGTGCTCTCTTTAATTCTTTAGCACTTGTAAGAAGGTGTTTGATCTGTATATTAAATTTCCCTTTCCCTAGTTTCTCTTTCCCATCTTTGTCTCTGCTGGTGCTTTCTGCATGGATTGCCTGTCTAACAGTTCAGTCATTCTCAGTCACATCCAACTCTTCATGACCCCATTTGGATTTTCTTGGTAAAGAAACTCAAGTGGTTTGTCATTTCCTTCAGGGTGAAGTGACTTGCTCAGTGTCACATAGCTAGAACATGTCTGAGGCTACATTTGAACTCAGAAAGATGCCTGTTTAGATGCCTGTACCTAGCTTTGGAGGACTGTTTAGAGTATTAAAATGCTGCTTAGCTTAAGCCCTATATTCCCTGATTTCTTGGGCAACTCCTAACCTCTTGAGATGCTCCATCTCTTAAGCAAGCAGCATGGAGAAGAAGGAAAGATGCTCCATCACTTAAGCGAGGCTAATCAGCCCTGCAGACAGGCTACGTGACTTCGGACAAGATGCTCTGTTTGTCAGTGGCGTGGAGAGAAGACACAGGCATGGAAATGGGAAACAACGTCGTGAAGAACAAATGCTCAGAAAGGTAATGGAAGCACACATCCAAAGTGAGTAGCAGGCATTTGAACCCTGGTCCTTGGATTCAAAAACCAGTCCTCTTTCAACTATGTGTGCTGTTTCTTCAGTTTGCCCATCTCTGCATAGTTGTCCTAGGGTGGGTTTCAAGACTCCCAGAAGGTAAATATTGAACCAGGTGATCTGGAGACATGGCCAATAAGTTCCAATTAATTCCCTAGTGAGAAGCATGTTTTATTTCTAGGAGCAGGAAAGGAGGAAGAAGATCAGTTAATCACCAGCAGCACCACGTTTCCAAAATCAATCTGGCCCGAATGCATCAAGGAGCAATCCTGACATGGCCCCTCATTTTAGCTAGGTTTTAGGAAGAGACCCTACACAGATAAGATGCCCTATTTAAAATTCATGTCAGGAGTGTAAGTCATCAGACACATGTCACTAACTTTATGTTTAATCATTTCACACAGCAAGGCAGTCAGCAGGGAAACTGGTCTATGCTGGCTCATTGGGCATTCCCTTCTCTGATTCTTGCTACCTCTGATGTTTCTGTCATTTTGTTTGTATATATCCCTCAGAAGACTCACCTGGGCCAAAACCCATCTCTCTCCCCTTCTCATGTACCTGTCAGAGGGGAGAGGGACATTCTTGAAGCACTCCATATCAGTCTAGATTTGCCCACAGTGTCTTATATCTTTCCTCTTCTCTCCCCTCAGGTAGTTACCACCACAGGTTGGGCTTTCATGATCAGAGGCTTGAGAAATTATCATGGCCACCTAACTGAGAACCCTACGTCCTTTAAATGAATTTTCCACCAAGCTACCAAAGTGATATACCTAAAGCACAACTCTAAACCGCATCACTCCTGTGCTCAAAAAGCTTCGGTGGCTCCTGATTGTCTCTTAAATAAAATGCCCACTCCTCTGTTAAAGTAGTTTGCCATTTGGTTCTAATCTCCTTTTCCAGCCATGTTACGTGACTCCCTTCACACATTCTCTGTTTCAGTTTATGTACTCCTCTTGCAAAACATTTCTCCTTCCATTAGTCTGTCTACTCCATTACAGGCTGCCCTCCAGTCTTTGAATATATTCCCTCATCGCCTTGGCCTCTTAGTACCCCTTTGTGGACATTCAGTCCCGTCTGACTCTTTGTGACCCCCTGGACCGTGGACCATAGTACGTACACCAGGCCCTTCTATCCTTTTCTATCTCCCAAAGTCTAAGTGCATATTCATTGCTACTATGACACTATCTATACATCTCAAGCTCTGCCATCCCCTTCTCCTCTTGCCTTCAATCCTTCCCAACATCTGGGTCTTTTCCAATGAGTCTTGTTTTCTCATTATGTGTCCAAAGTATCTAAGCTTCAGCTTCAATATATGTCCTTCCAAAGTAGAGTCTCAATTCATTTCTTCAAATATTGACTGATTTGATCTCCTTGATGTCCAAGGGATTCTCAAAAGACTTCTCCAGCACCACAGTTTAAAAGTGTTGATTCTTTAGCATTCAGATTTCCTTATAGTCCAACTCTTATAGTCATACATTGATACTGGAAAAAACCATAGCTTTGTAAACCTTGATCAACAACATAATTTCTCTACTTTATGGTTTGCTGTCCAGATTTGCTACAGCCTTCCTTCCAAGGGTCAAATGTCTTTTAATTTCATGAATGCAGTCGCCATCTGCAGTGATTTTTGAGTCCACGAATATGAAATCTGACACTGTTTTCCATTTCTTCTCCTTCTATTTGCCAGGAAGTGATGGAACCAATGACTATGATCTTGTATTTTTTTTTTTTGTGTTAAGCATCCCTATCTCTCTTCAAAACAACTCAATTATAACTTCTTACAGAAGGCTTTCAGTTGCTAGAATTTCCCCTCTCAGTTTTATCACAGATATTTGTTATTTACGTGTGTTTATGCACTTCCATATTTCACCCTTGTCCACATATATGTTCCCATAACAGAGTAGAAAACCTCTGAAGACAGCATTTCTTTGTTGCTATTGTTGTTATTTCCTTTTTCTGTGAGTAGTAGCTAGTGCAATGCATGGACCGTAAGAAAATTTGGGTGAATACTTGTTGATTTATTGATTGACTCCTGTTTAATTCTGTGTTTTCAACTGAGAATTCCAACCATAGTCATAGTTAAGGTTCTTTTCTTTCTCCTTACATCCTTAGTGTTCTGCACATATTAATTGATTTAATAAATGTTATTGACTTGAATTAATATGGCAGGAATTTGGAGTTTACCTTAAAAAAATTCAGACAGTACCTTTCTTCCTGGGCTTCTAACCATTCATGATATTGACCTATCAAGTAAGTCTATGTTGTTAAGTGAAAGTAGCCATACTCCAATACCACCCTCCTATCATTTCCTCAACTGTAAAAAAAAAAAAAAAAAAAAAAAGGAGAAAGAATATCAACTTTCAGAGTTGTGTCAGGAGAAAAAAATTAAATAATATCTGCAAAATGCTTTACAGATTTTTAAAGAATTAGATAAATTCTAGTAGTTGTATTTTTTTTCAGTGCTAACATCTAGTAAAAACCAGGAGCTTATCAGTACTCTCTAGGCAGGGCATGGTCAGACCAATTACTACTCTTCACTTATTCTAAGTTCTAGTCAAAGTAGGCCTCATACCATCCCTTGCCCACAACATTCGTCTCCAGTCTTTTTTTTTTTTAATTTTGGCACAAACTGTCCCTCATCCCTTTAATATTCTGAAAGCTAGAAAACCCCTATTTCCGTTGAAGGCTCAGTTTAAAAGTCACCTCCTATAAAAACTCTTTCTATATTCCTAAATCATTTGTGCTTCCCTGCAAAAATTGTATTGTATTTACTTTGAATGTATTTTATATTTGGCTATTTTTTATGTGTTTACCTTGATAGAATATAAGCAAAAGTGGGGGAAAGTGATTGACTCTGTTTGTCCATGAGCTGACCCTAGCTTGGTGTAGGAATCATGTAAGCTACGGAGGAGAATTTGGCTAAGGAGTAATTTCTCTTCATCTTTCTGGAAGTACAAGGAGGCACTTCCTACAAGAATATGCCTGCTTCTGCCCACAGGGCTTGGCTTTAAATATTACCATCTTTCAGGTCGCATTTCTCATCTCCTCTCTCTTCATAGAGTGGTAATCTTGCCTCTGGCATAGTAGATCGTATTAGCCACACCTAGCCATGAAAGAGGGCCCTTAGCTATCCGGTTTCAGCTCTGAGAAATTTATCAATTATACTAGTTAATGATAAAATCTTAATTTCTGAGGCCTCTGTCTATATGGAAATCTTCATCATGTAGCTAGAAGTACAACTCTTCAATCTTAAATATATTTCTGTAGTTTTTGTTTTAGTTAATCACCAACTTCTACTAATTCCCCTTTAGTTGCAAAGATTCACAAACTCCAATAACACAATTAAAAGAGAATTTTATCTTTATCTGGAGAGATCTCTTATTGGTACTAATTAAAACAAAATAAATAGTATAAGTACAGTTTTGAAGAGGAAAATCTTTGGAACGGAAAATCAGAGATTCACTCAGGTGAGGAGAGAGACAGACAGACAGAGACGAACAGGGAGAGAGACACAGAGAGAAACAGAAAGGAAAAAAAAAGAGAGACAATGAGATATAGAGAGACAGAAATACAAAGAGAGGAGCAGAGACAGAGCGATAAATAGAATCAGAGACTGATGGACAGAAAGGAAATAGAGTGAGAGGTGGATGTATCCAACTCCTCTTTGTTCCACTTCAACAAAAAGTTCTAACCTCCCAGGCTGGCATTGCTCCACTCGGTCCAAAGTACATACATAATAAAGTCTGCCTTCTCTTCCCAGGCTGGGGAAAGGCTATAATTCCCATAATGACTGATACCTAGATACCCTGGTGTCTAGTGGCAGCTTGATAAATGTTTGTTGGTTAATTAATTAAGTAAGCTCTAATAGAACAGAATAATAATAGTAAAAGTTGACATTTTTGTAGCTCTATTAGTTTTGCAGGAGGTTTTACATACAGTATCTCATTTAATCCCTACATCAAACCTGTGATGTTGGCATTCTAGGTATCTTTGTATTTTAATCTCAGCAACAGTGATGCATACAGGAGAGAAAGGGGACCTCAGAGTTAGGAAGACCTCCTCACACCTCCTGGCTGTTTAACCTTGGGCAAGATATGCAACTTCTGAATGCTCTGGGTGGTGCTCTATGTTGCACAGAAGTGCCAACTGGTGTTGGTACAGAGGGCATTTCATCCTCTGGGAGTTCCCTATATTAATAAAATCAAAGCTTTCACGCTCTATTCATATCTTAATGATGGTGAAAACATGGCTCACAAAGATTAAATAAGTTACCTTCTTATAGCTATACCAATAAGAATGAGTATCACCAAGAAAGTTCAAACAGATTTCTACTGACTCTAATCACTCCATTGTTGTTTCTGCTACACTGTGCTCAGAAACTAGGAGGAAGATTACATTTATGGGAGGAGGTGAAGAAAGTATCACATTTTCTTATCAGAAGAAGTATATAATTGAAATGGAAAACAAATCTTAGTTCTAGAGAATATAAAATGTCCCTCCTAACTATAGAAGCAGAGTGGGATATGGCATATATTATCACATGTGTTTCATTCTTGGTCAGATATGTTTAACTTTTTATAATTGTTAAAAGGAAAAATTCAGTGTTAGAAGGGGAGAAAGATTGGGAAAAGACTTGGATGGAATAAAAACAGAAAAGGTACCAAGTGAAAAATGAGAAGTTGAGAAGTAAAACAAAAACAAAAGAAAAAAACAAACAAAGAAAAAACAGCATGGCTTAGTGTAAGTACCTTGGAAATTGAGTCATGAAGACCTGGGTGCAAATCCTCCCTCCTATTTGACCATGGGCAAATTACTTAACTTCTCTAAGCATAAGGTTTCTTTTCTGTAAAAGAGAGATTCTGATGTCTACGGTATCTGCATCAACTAGGAAAAAAAAACCAGAACTAATTTTGTGATGAAGGTGAGGATGACAATGATACATTGGGCTAAATCCCCCCGCCGCCTGTTAATCTTTGAAGTTGAATCAACATAACTCACCCCTATACTTTCATCTCTGCCTCAGATGGACTTGTGGGTCAGTAAAAAGTCCTTAGACATAAACATAAAGGATCATTAGCCTCCCCATAAAGTAAGCCTTTTGACTGCATTACCACCTTTTACATTAATTCTGGTCAACTCAGGACCAGCATTTATTAAGCACTTACTATGTGTCATGTACTGTGCTAAGTGCTAGTTATACAAAAAAGGCAAAAGACAGTCCTTGGTTTCAAGGAAGTCACAGTCTAATAGAAGAGCCTATATGCAAGGAACTGTGTATATTGAACACATATGTGTATATGTAGATAAACATGAATACATATGTGCATATATGCATATTCAAATATGTGTGTGCCTGTTCCTGTGAACGTGTGTGTGTGTGTGTGTGTGTGTGTGTGTGTGTGTGTGTGTGTACTGGGAGTAATTTGAAGGGAAAACACTCTCATTAAGAGAAATTCAGAAATAAATGCTCTCTTCTAGAAGGTGGAATTTTAGCTCACATTTGAAGGAATGGAAAAGTACTCAGGACAGAGCCTTGAGGCAAACTCATGGTAGTGTCTGACTGTCTCTGTATCTGTCTCTGTCTGTCTTTCTGTCTTTCTCTGACTATCTCTGACTGTCTTTCTGTCTGTTTCTGTCTCTCTGTGCCTCAGTGTCTCTCTCTGTTTGTCTCTGTCTCTCTGTCTCTGTCTCTGTCTCTGTCTCTCTCTCTCTTTCTGCCTGTGTGTGGGTATGTGTGCCTCCCTGCTTTTCCTTCACTCCCTCCCTTAACTTCTCCATCTCCATTGCTGGCAGCTTGGTGACACAAAGGATGAAATGTTAGACCTGAATTAAGGAATATCTCATTTTAAATCCAGTCTTAGGAACTTGCTAGATCTTTGGCCATGGGCAAATTATTAAACCTTCCTCTGTCATTGTTTTCTCATCTGTGAAATGGAATAATAATACTAACAATAATCCCCTTCTAGAGTTGTTGTGAGGATTATATGAGATAATGTTTGTAAAGTTCTTTGCAAACCTTAAAGTGCTACACAGTGCTACCAAAAGTCTTAGTGTGGTTTTAAGCTACTAAAAATTGAAACTGCATTAAGACTTTTGGGTTACCCTGTATAAATGGTGTCTCTGTCTCTCTCATCTATCTTTATCATCACTATCTCTCTTGCTTTTCTGTCTCTGTTATGTACCTTCAACAGAATCACTAATCCTTACCCTAAACCAAAACCCTACCTTTCCATCAAAGGACACATTTAGGCCTTATAACAAATCTATAAAGCAGCCAGAAATCATGATGATCATCAGCTCCATTTTATAGATAAGCAAACTGAGTCTCCCAGAGGCAAAGTCACTTACCCAAAGTCACAGCTAGTTCAGTGTAAAGGAAAAAGAAGAATGGAGAAATCACCTCCCTCATCATAGATCTTTTCCTGCTCTAATGCCTCGCTCAGAAATTACTCCATGACTGATTTTGATTCAAATATCACCTTTATGCACCATACAAATGTGATAAAAAAAAAAGAGAGGGAGCATGAAGGACTCTGAGGCCGATACTTCATGAGATTTCTGTTTTTTTCTCCTATTTTTCAAGGGAACATCTCAATTGACCCCAGTGACAGAGGTTGGTCAATTCATTTGTTCTTTTGCTCTTCGTACAAAATCAGGTTTGAAAACAATCAGGAATGAGTAACATCAGCTTCCCCTTTACTCTGTCAGGTAATCCTACTTGCAATGCTGTTCTTAGTGACAATGCAAAGTGACTTTGACTAGCAAATATAACTTCCATTACACATGTCCTAGACAAGCACGAATCATTTGTAAAGGGCACTACAAAGGAATTATACCAAGCCTAATTCATTTGTCACAGACAAAACAAAAGGAACTTGAGAATTTGCATGGGGATTGGGGAGCTAGTCTGGGAGAAATCACAGGTTCACAGATTGAGAACAAGGGTTTAGGTTAAACCTACCTTTTTTTTTTTCAATAGAAAGAAACTTAAGCCCAGAAGGTGAAGTGATTGGCTGACTTCAGAAAAATAGGAAGTCACAGAGCTGACGTTGGAATCCAAGTCCCCTGTTTCTTAGCCCACTGTACTTTCTACTTTGTCGTGTGATAACATAAGCCATGGCTGAGAAATCACAATTACCTTAGTTATTTAAATCTATCTGGAACTGGAATGTGATACTTCTGGGACAGAGTGTTTCTAAACAATTTCAAGAAAAGCCTGTGTGGCTGATTTTCTGGTATGCAGTAGAGGGGATGTGTTTGCTAAGGTGGATAGGACCAGACGGCCTGTGATTCTCTGAGACATCTGGACTATGTGACTTCTAGGGTCCTTCCAAGCTCTAAATTTCCCAGCTATGAAGGTTTGATGGGATCACACAAGTCAATGGAGGCTAGTCTCCCACATTAGACCAAGTGGGACATGGATCTTTATCAAGTCCTGAAGAGAACATGTCCATAGGTCTATCTAAAAATTCTTCAAGAGTGGCAGTTATACCTAAGGTCAGCATGGTACTTCAGCCTGAATAGAACTGAATACCCTTCCCAATGCACAGACACACACACACAGACACACACACAGACACACAGAGACACACACACACATGCACACACATGCACACACATGCACACATATGCCAAATAAAAACTTCCCTTAAAATTCAGCTAGATATTATAAGAGAGAAAGCATGATAAATAGCATATGGTAAAACTCCTATTAGCTTTAAAGTCAAAATATGTAAGTTCAAGCCTTGCTTCTTGTTCTGTCAAATTTGTGACTTTGGGCAAGTCACTTGATCTCTCTGGGACTCAGGTTCCTAAAGTGTAAAATGAGGGAGATTGAACTAGATAGTGTTAGGTCCTTTTGATTCTCTATCTCTGAATCCATGTTCTTCCTAGGTGGAACATTTAATGTGATATCCAATTACGACACCTGATACATTCATATATGTCAATGTTGCCATATCTTCTATGAAACTATCACTGTCTTTTTTCGAACACATATGTGTATATGTGTTCAATATACCTTATGCCAATAAGGCCATGGTTTGGTCCTCTAGGCCCAGAACATCAGAAAAAAAAAAAAGATTTCTGAGAATTTTTTCAAACAGTGAAACTCTCAAGACCTACTGTGTGGAAGGTAGTGTGTCTAGAGATGTTTCCAAATGATTGGAGCTGAAATAAACTGGGAAACTTGCATTTTATCTCCAGAAAACATTTCCACAATGGTGGCATCATTTGGAAGCCAAGCCATGTTAACGTATTCCTGTTTCCTCCAAAAGGAGTACCCTAAATAATTCTAAATTATATGTCATGGTGATATGGAGATTCAGGTTAATTTGGTAGGAATAAATCAGTTACAAAGTATTTATTAAGCAAATACTGTTCAATACACTAGGGATGTAATGACAAAAATGAAATATTTCCTGCCTTCGAGAACGTTACGCTCTATGGGGAAAACATCTTGTATACAAATAATCCATCAAGAACCACTTATCAGTACCTATTATAAACTAGGTCCTTAAAATACAAAAACAAAACAAAATTAAATGGACCTTTACTTCAAAAGGCATAAGTTCTTTCATTCATATGTTTTATCTTTCCCAGGAAGTTGGGATCCAAAGATCAGGGCTCAGGTCAGGGTTCAGATATTGAACAGCCCAGTGACTTAGGACCAGTAACTTAAATTGATTAAACCTTATTTTCCCCTTCCATGTAGGTCAGTCAACACATATTTATTAAGTACCTCCTATGTGCCAGACATTGGGCTGAAAAGAAAGGTGAAAATAGTCTCTGACCCCAAGGAGCTTACATTTGACTGGAGGAGAGAGCATGTGTATAGTTAGATTCATATAAGACACATGAAGAATAGATGAATGACTGAAATGAATAGGGAACGAAGCATTCCTTACGTTTTTTATCACATTGTAAGTCCTGAGCTACAAAAAAGGCGTGGAAGACTTTGGCCTCAAAGAGTTCATAGTATAATGGAGTGAGAGGATAATATAGAGGAGGTCTCAGCTGCAATTTAGATGGAAAAGCCCCGTGATCCTTAGGTTGCAAAATTCATGGTAATTCACCATCTTTTGTGCTATCTCGTTGGATAAAACCAGTTTTTGTTTCTGGCATTGATCAATGGGAAAAGGACTTTGATGAGAATTCATTTTTTCCTGGTTCTGGAGTGGAAGGTACTGCTACAGCTTCAGTTTCCAGGTTGTATTTCCACAAAGGATGGTCCCCTGCATGATGACCATGGAGCTAGATATTGACCTGATGTCCGTGTTGGAGGTAGGTGCGATGGAAAAACTGTTATCAGAGAGGAAGGCACTGACTACTGGGGCATGGGAGGGGAAGAATAAATTCCTGTTGTACTTAACCTTTCAGGAATCTGTTGTGGTTTAGATGAGATAATGCAAGTAAATAGCTCTGGAAATTTTTAAAGGACTAAAAATGCCAATTATTGTCAAGTGATACCTCTACTACATAGTAATTGTATGTCAGTGAGCCATTTAAGCTCCCTAAGCCCCAGTTTCTGCATCTGTAAAATGGGCATAAAAGCATTTGTATTTCTTATGGTTCAGGCAAAAGCATTTTGCATGGTACTATGGTAGGATGGGAAGTTAAAGTTAATATTGTAAGAACAATAGCTAACAATTACATAGTTCTTAACAGCTTATAGAACACATTACATATGCAGTCATTTTCCTCCAAAACAACTCTGGGAACTAGGTTACTGTTATTATCCCCATTTTACAAATATGGAAACTGAGGCTGAGAAATTAGATGACTTGTTCATCGCCACACAACTAACACGGTTTTGAGGCAGGATTGGCTGCTTCCTCACTCCCTAATTTTCCTGCCAGCTCCATACTGTCCTTTGCTTCTGAGGTGCTTTACTTATTGTTTGTATGCCCCGAACTTTCATTTAGAATCAAAATCTTTTTTTAGAAATAGGTGTGAGAAAAGCCCTATATCACAAATTAAGAACATGGCACTGTAGATTTAGAGCTAACATGCACCATAGAACTCCTCTAGGCTGGAATCTCCATTTTTAAGATGTGGTAACGTGGGACCTGGGATATGTGACTTACCGAAGTCTCACTAGTATTAAATAGAAGAGCAGAAATTTGAACCTTTGTTCACATAACTCATCCATCTTTCCAATGTACTATGCTACCTCATCTCAGAATCTGTTGGATTTCTGGGTTCCAATGACCAAAAAACCCATTAATTTTCATTTTGTGTTTTTTTATAGAAAGAGTTTGCTTTAAAATGGGTGTGGGGGAGGAAATGTGTGTATGTTGGAAGGAAAACAGGCTAGAACACAGCCACCTGAAAATCCTGTGTCTTATACCACCAGAAAGAGAAGGAATAAATTCCTCTTCTCTCTTATGTGTCAGAATTCTCTTGTCAACCAAACCTGTACTTCTGATTAAATGTAAAAATTGGGAACATTATTAATGAAAAGCAAGCATTATGAAAAATGGCATATTTCTGAGTAAATGAACAATTTTACCAGGGCAAACCTGGTTTATTTTTCCTCCAAACCTCTTCTAGCTCTAACCTGGGCTTTAAAATTGTCTCCCTTTGACCTTTGTTAATTATTTTTTAGAATTAATTAGTTCTAAAAGGAATGAACAAGAAAAAATAAACCTGCTCATAACATCAGAGACAAGAACTTCATCACAGATAGGAAATCAAATAAGCACCTACATGTCTTTCTTAGGTCACTGAATTCACAAATGATTAATGCCTTGTGTATGTGTATGTTTATGTGTGTGTGTTTGTGTATAGAGTAGATATAGCCTTGACTTACTTCCTCCCAGGAGAGACTTGATTTTCTTTTTTATACTCAGTGCCTCTGAAATGTTATTGCCGCATAATACATTCTTGAGGCTCTGAAATTGTCCCGGCATCACTCAATTTTAGGGCTCTTTGGTGAATCAAGATAACAGCTTCCAGATATAATAATGACTACTTGGGTCAGGGCCTCCAGGGATGAAGGGGGTCATGGAGAGAGGGGATAATGTCATGGGCGCACCAAAAACAGTGCTCAGGACCTTAATGAAAACTGAGTTTGCTGGAAGAATGTATGTGTTACCCCCTCATTCGGTAAATTGGTTTCTTCCCAAGGTAGGGCATTTGGGATTTACTTTCTTACATCAAATGCCTGTAACCAAGTAGTTTTCTTTTTCATTTCTCAGCAAATAAGGACTGTGCAGATCTATGATGCCTGGAATAGACTAAGCCTAGAGTCAAATCCTAATGGGAAGGGGACCTGGAGACTCCTTGTCAGCTTCTACCATTAAGGTGCTCAGTTCTGTGTGCCCCTTACAGAGTTTCAAGTGACTTGTAGACACTTAAAAATAAGGAGGGCTACATACAGCCTATCATGGAGTAACTCGGGCTTTGGCCCAAGGGGACAAATCTCCAAGGAAGAGCTGTGTCTTCCAAAAGCAAGGGTATCCTTTTTCACCCTTTTGAGGGCTATTATACCCATATGCCATCTTATAATCTACCAGGTTGCCAATCCCAGGCTCCTGTTTTCAAAGACTCCCTTCTAAGGTGACCTTCTCCCTAACTCCTGAGCAAGTTAACTCTACAGGTGATGGATTGCTCCCTCTGGCACTCTAACTGAACGCATGTATAACCTGTCCTGTATGTCATCCCCCATATTCCCTACCAACTTAATCACCCTCCTTCTGAGCAGGAATCCCTAGCTATTGAACTATTTAAAACACAGCCTAGATAATTTTGTTATATGTATTTGGAATACAATTTGTGTATGCATTTGTAGAGAGAAGAAGCAGGAGGGAATTAGGGAGGAAGAAATGAAGGAAAGAAGGAAGGAAGGAAGGAAGGAAGGAAGGAAGGAAGGAAGGAAGGAAGGAAGGAAGGAAGGAAGGAAGGAAGGAAGGAAAGAAGGAAGGAAGGAAGGAAGGAAGGAAGGAAGGAGAAAAGGAGAGACAAAGGCCCAGACAGACTGAGAGAGACACAGAAAGACACAGAGGCAATAACAGACAGACAAAGGCAGAGATATAAAATGGTAATAAAATAAGAAACTGAGTAGGGAGATGGAGTATTGAGCTTGGATAATGGCAAATACTCTGTGGACTAGGAGGGGAGCGGGGGGGGGAGGAAGGGAGAGAGAGAGAGAGAGAGAGAGAGAGAGAGAGGTTGCATATGTTAAGGGAAGAGAAAGGAGGAGAATAAAAGTGAGTTGGGAGAAGGGGTCAGTAAGGAGATAGAGTCCTCCTCTTTGCATGTACCTGTGTGTTGGGGAGGGGGGGGGCTTGACAGGGTGAGGGGGGATGAACTTCCTAGCAATGGGAGGTATTCCAAAGTCGAATGGGCTGCTTTGGGAGTCACTGGTTTCCTTCTCCTTGGATATCTTGGAGCCGAGACAAGGAGGCACATTAGGAAGGATGTGTTTGCTCCAGGTTTGGGGCTAGATGCCTCTGAGGTTCTTTTCCCCACTTCAAAATCTGTTATTTTATGGGGGTTACCCCAGTGGGATGGCAGGTTCATAAGATTAAGAGTTGAAAAGGACCTTAGATCTAGCTCTCTGGTTCTGCAGATTTGATGGCAAATGTTTAACAACCAACTCCCCAAGGGAAAAAGAATGAGCAGGCATACTTTTAGCTTGAATCTGCTCTGCTGCTGTTTTCTCAAAAATAAATCCCTACAACCAAACAAACAATTCACCAGGCGTGATTTAGAAGATTTGTAAATGTCCAAGCTATAATTCTCACACAGGAAATTTAACAAGCTCTCTCATGACCCAGTCCAAACCATCTCTAGCACACCTCTGAGGGGAGTGGTGCCCAGGTTTTGGGCCACTGATTTCTGGCTGGGGGTGGGCTACTTAAAGAATTATTATTGTTGAGGCCTACAAATCCATACCAGTACCAAGCTTTCCTGTGTTTGTCTTTAGTCAGCTCCAGGATAATAGGCTGCATCTTGTTATTGTTGTTTACTGATTTTTAGTCAGATCACACTCTCTGGTGATTCCTTTTGGTGATTTCTTGGCAAATATACTAGAGTGGGTAGCCATTTGTTTCTTTAGCTCATTTTATAGATAAAGAAACTGAGACAAACAGAGTTAAGAGATTGGCCCAGGGTCACACAGCTAGTAAGTGTCTGAGGCCAGATTTGACTTCAGGTCTTCTGGACTCGGGGACTGGTGCTCTATTCACTGTGCCAACTGGCTGCCCATATGCAGCATGGTTCAGCACAATAAATAACTGAATCCTTTGGTGGATTAAGGAAATAAAAGTATGTTGCACAAATTGATATAGGCCTATTTTTCAATTATTTTAAAATGTTGTTGTGATTAAAAAATATATATAAATTCATTTTCTCTACTACATACAACTTGTTTTTATTTTGTGTATTTCAAATTTAACAAGGCAGCTTTAACAATATTATACTTTGATTTCTCTTATTTAACTTCCTCTTGCTCTCTACTGTTTCATTTACAAGCTCTCCTGAATGCTTAGTATGCTTTGATACTCGTGTGTGTTACCAGCAATTGTACAATTTCTTGTTGTCTAAGAAATTTGTTGGCATCAAAGGGATTCTCATACCCAACAAAATGTGTCTGTGTGTGGGAGGGAGATGACTGATCTAATGCAACCCATCCATTTTTCAGATGGGGAAACAGAGGATGAGGGATCTCGTACTTGCCCCAAGATATTATAGAAGGATCTGTCATAATAAAGTTCAAAGTGCTCCATTTTGCAGATGAGGAAAATGAGGCTAAGAGATCTCATGACTAACCCAGAGGTAGTATGGAGGGGTCCATTACTATACAGCATAAAATCCTCATTTTTCAGAATATTTTTTTTAAGGCAATTGGGGTTAGGAGACTTGCCTAGGGTCACACAGCTACTAAGTGTCAAGTATTACGTCTGAAGTTGTATCTGAACTCAGGTCCTCTTGACTTCAGGGCCGGTGCTCTTTCCTCTGCACCACCTAGCTGCCGTATTATTCAGGATTTTTAAAAGAATTTCTTAAGAGTGGAGGGCAGGCAACATTACGTGAACAGGAAATGATACAAAGGCCAACGAGATCAACCCTTGCCCTGAAGGGTCACATATGCTACTGGCAGAAAACAACATTGATTAAATATTTACTAGGAATAAAAAATGCTACTTTCTAAATTGACTGTAAGGGGGCAGCTAGGTGGTGCAGTGGATAAAGTACTGGCCCTGAAGTCAGGAGTACCTGAGTTCAAATCCAGCCTCAGACCAAACACTTGACACTTCCTAGCTGTGTGACCCTGGGCAAGTCACTTAACCCCAATTGACTAAAAACAAAACAAAACAAAACAAAACATAAATTGACTGTAAGCAGTGGAAGAAATGAGACGTTATTTGGGTCCTTTGGGAATATGAAGTGAGAAGAAAATGCCAAATTAATAACTCACTTAAAAATAATTATTACCTTCTTCACAAATTTAGCTACAACAAAATTCTTAACTCCATTTAAAAAAAAAAAAAGATGGTTAGAGAGGAAAGTATGGATGACATTTATTACCACTTCATGACAGAATAGTTCCAATTATTTCCCTTTTCCTACCCTTCCCCCCACCCAAAAAATCCATTCTAAGTTACCTGGTCATTTAACTCATATTTATGAGAATGTCCATGACATTTTAAGTCCAACAGTCCTTGCATTTTCACTGTGTTATCAATAATATCCCATGAAATCATATGTTATATATAATAGACATTATTGGTTATTTCGTCAAAATCCTTTGCTATCTACTATTTGGGGTTTATTAATGGCCTTTGGAAGTTATCAATGGGAAATCGAAATTTTAGTTTTGAAGTACTCTAGGAAAAAACTCACCAAATCATACACTCTTTTCCATTACCAAATGGGAAACACTTTATTGATTTTTAAATAATTCTTCTGCACATAAAAATAACATAGAAATCTCTCACTTAAAAACTGTGACCTTTTTTGGTCTTGTGAAGAGATCCTGTCCTTCCCTCATTAGGGGCTTTCTCAATGTAATAGATATTCTAGGAAGCAAGAATTCCATTTAAACATCCAAGAACTAAAACAGAGAGTCATAGAATGTTAGAACTGGAAGAGGCCATCAGAATGATCTTATTTTATCTTTTCCAACCACCCCTTTCGGGACTGCTATTGGTCCCCTGGAGATGATTAAATTGGTGCACTTTGTTGTTGTTTTTTTTAATTAGCACTGATCCTAACTTTTTCAAACCTATAACATTTTTTTGTTGTGATGGCTATTGTTTTTAAAGCTAACTCTTGATGGACAAGGTGAATTAATCTATGTTGATATGGTCAATAAGAAGAAGTTTTAGCTCTCAAACAGTTTATTGAGTGAAAGGTCCTGGCTACCATAGCCATAGATGGGGAGGATAACATTCCATGTCTAGGCAAGCACCATTATATATTTATACCTGTATACAGTCCCCTATGGAGCAGAAATGAATATTTCAAGGCATAAGACTAGAATAACTGAAATACAAGTGTTCTGTCACTAAAAATAAATATCATCTTTGGCTTGCTGCTTGGTGCCAGGTTGCCAGTATATGTGACCACCATGGTTCCTCCCTAGACATCTAATATGATTCATTCCAACCATGCCTATGGTCACTTTCACCTTTCATCTAATAAAGTGTTGTCTATAGCAGCTTTTAAAGACCATCTCTTAATGCACCAAGTAATGGAGGAGGTGCCCACACCAATGAAATGAGTGATTCATGAAAGGTGGAAGGATCGAAATACATCTTTTGTTTAAAATTTAGTTGTGTAATCTTTTGCTTGAGAGGCAGTATGTATAATGGATAGAGTCCTGGGTCTAGAGACAGGAACTCTTAAACAGGAGAAATCTGCAATAGCTCCCAACTTTTAACTGATGGCACAAAAAATGACCAGGCTAGAGATTTTAAAGGACATTCATTGTTAGGTCTCAACCAGAAAGGAATTTGCCCAATCCACAATGTGCCATTTGTGGTGATGGAAGAAAAAATGAAAACGTTCAGCAGCACAGCTTTCACTACACTCCAAGACCAAACTTTTAGTATTTGAAGAAGAAAAAAAATAAAACAAAGCTCCATTATTGGAAAGAAGGGCACTTAATGCGTAAGCTCGGTTGTTGTTATTGTTGTTTTTAATTTGGTAAGAAAAAAAATTCCTGGTAAAGGGTGCATGTTTGATTACTGTCCGAAAGGAGACATTTTGACAACAAGAAAATTAGACCCAAGGAATCAGTTGATGTCTTTTCAGTCTACAACCTAAAGTTGCTTATTTAACCCTAAGGACACAAGATGACTGACGGACATGAGAATCATTAGAACAATGATGACATCATCAGCATATCTGGAGCTTATATAGAGTTACATTGGCACATTCAAATTTATTTTAAAAACATATTTTTGTATCCATGGCTGTCATGATCATCATCGTCATCCGTCTGCAAACTTCAAACATGTGTTGGGAGAATCAAGTGAGACCACATGTGTTAGAAGCACTTGCTCAATTTTAAAGATTTACATATCTTTACAATTCATGAAGTACACACACACACACACACACACACACATATATATTTGTGTGGGTATAACACATACTTTCATGGCAGAAAATTTAACCTATAAAATATGCTATATACATACAATGTTAATATGTTATGTGTCTATAGCATATGCTTTCATTGGAGAAAATGGAACCAGTAACATGAACAAATATAATATACATATGCATATCTATATGCATATACATGTACATATATCATACTTTCATTGTAAGCGTCCCCCTCGTCCTACCTTTAGGGCCTTGGGCAGGTCAAGTCATTTCCTTGGTACCAGTTTCTTCCTCTACTGAATCAGGAGATTAGCATAAATAGCCTCTTAGATTCCTTTTACCTTTAAAGAAAGACATTCTTTAATAAATAAATATGCTTTTTCCCCATGTGCCTGTATAATTTTGACAGTAGCAATGGAAGATCTAAGAACTGTAATTTTTATTTTTATATATTTTTCCTGGTTCATAATCTAATTTGAATTGTGGAACACTGGCAAAGCGTAACTCCATTATACAGAATAGAAAATAAAAGCTCAGAGAGGTTGGACAACTTTGACATGGTCACATAAGGTCAAGGGTGTGTTAGTAAATGTCTAATAACAGGCTTCCCCACCCCCCCAACAAAAAGTATACATGAAACACTTTAAGTTTAATCTTCATTAACAACATTTTAAAAATCCCTTTCTTAGGTATAATAATTAACAAAATAATAAATCAAGTCCTGATTTATAGCATTTGTTGACACTGAAAATCTAATGATCACATTTTGAGAGCCACTCTGAGATGATTGCAACACAGCCATGCTAGGGGCTGAGAGCAGAATAGGACCTAGGGCTCAGTAGTTCAGTTTTCCACAAACAAACATGAACGCACAAAAACACACACACATTCTCTCACACTCATATACACTCACATACACACACGCTCTCTCTCTCTCTCACACACACACACACACACACACACACACATTCCCTTTATCATAGTAGCCAGGGTTTATATAGTGCTTTAATGTTTACAAAGTATTTTCCATCTGTCTTCTCACTTGGTCCCTGCAACAATTCAGGAAGGGGGTTGCTATTTATTATCATCCCCATTTTACAGATGATGAAACTGAATCTCTGAGAGGTTAATCAACTTGTCCAGGGTCACAGCTAAAAACATCTTAGGATTCTCCTGACACAAAGTTCAACCTTGCTAAACTACTCTATAGCTGCCCGTTGTTCTCCTCGCTTCATCATGCCTAGGACACAGATTTCAACCTTGGTGATTATGAAGCCGTCTGACCTAGGAGAAGCAGTATGGACTCTGACATCAGAAGATGTGGGTTCAGATCCTGACTCTAATACTTAGTACTTGTGGGACCTTAACTGACTTATTTAAACTGCCCAGGCCTCCCTTTCCTCTTCTCCAAACCAGGAGATTAAATATGAAGTATCTAGTTCTATTTCTACAATCTTAAGGATGCCTAGTATTGAAATATACATATGTGTGTGTGTGTATACACACATACATGTATATGTATATGTGTATGTATGTATGTATAAGTATATGTGTATGTGTAACATCAATAGCAAAAAATCATCAGGTTGTTATTACTACTATTACCACTATTTTCAGTAACATGTTAAGGTTACTGAATTCAATTACTAATTCAAAGTGCTTTCCATTCATGATTCCATTTTAGTCTTATGATAGCCCTTTAAGGTGAGGACTCAGTATGTTGTTATGTTCATTTTATGGAAGAAAGAAACTTGGGCTGGAGAGGTTAAATGACTTTCCTAGGATTTCATAGACAAAGTGTTTGAGGCAGAATTGGAACTCAGGGCTCACCCTATTCTGGGTCCAGCACCCTAGCGCCTATGCATCACTGTCCTTGGTATATTGTGCTCCTTAAAATCACGCCCTTTGTACCCATGTTTAAAGAGGAGGGGTACATTAAAAACATCTTTCCTTAATAATAACTCCTATTATCAGAAGAGGAGAGGAAAAAAAAAGAAAAGAAAATTTATACCTCTTAAAACAATTTGCTGTTTTTACTAATTTTTTCATAGAACTTGATTTGTTAAAATGGAAATAGACACTCTGAATAAACATTAAGGTGCAGTTTATTTTATTCAGTTATCCCATTAATAGCATCATTTATTTAGCACATCCATTACATGTCCATCGTGTTAATTTGGAGGGGGAAAATATAACAACTTCAGAAGGAAATCTTCCGTTAAATTAAGGAAGTTGACTTTAATGGATATCCCAAATAGACACTCCAATTAACATCATGAAAAAATCCTGCACACTGGTTAAAAGCAGTCCCATTAGAATTTCTGTTATGTCAAATAAAATTAAATATCAAGGTTTCCTTTGCTACAATCCTGCATCAGCCAAAGACCATCCTAGAATCCCAATGCATGGAATGTATTAATTTTTTGAAATCACAATTATAACATATCCAGCAATCTGAATTTCCATTATACTTTAATAATAATGATGATGATAATCCTTAACTTAGTTGGCATTTATAAAGCAACTTTGTAAATGGGAAAACAATTTACATATATTATCTTATTTGATCTTATCAACAATTCAGTGAAATACATTCTGTTAATCCCATTATGCAGATGAGGAAACTGAGGCTTGGGATTACCCAGGAAATAATGTAAGTCACTATTTCAACCCATGTCTTCTTGGATCCAAGCACAGTGTTCCTTCTACTACACAGTCCAAGGACTGTTTTAAAAAATTTTACCTTATGATAAAATTTGTTGTTTATTTATCTTATATTCTTTTCTTAGTGGGTAGAGCACTAGGTCTGGAGTGAGGAAAGCCCAAGTTCAAATGTGATCTCAGACACTTATTAACTGTATGGCCCTGCACAAGTCACTTAACCTCTGTTTGTGGAAGGAAAGGGCAAACGATTTGTATCATTTGCTAAGAAAACCCCATGGATGGTGTTGGCAAAGTATGGTCCGTGGGGTTGTAAAGCCTCGAACACTCCCAAATAACAATAATCTCTCCTAGTATGGACCATTGCTTGATACTTTGTACTGTAGTTTCATTTGATTATTTAAGTATGTGTAATTAGGACTCTCTTTCCATTTGTATATGAATAGAATACTCTACTTGGAGGTAACAGAAATTTTGATTACAAATAAAAAACTGCTGTGAAACTAACTTCATCAACAGTGGCCAAATCATGGAACTCTTTGAAACTTTGGTTTCCTTGGGACAAAATAAAGATGGTTAACGATGATGAGTAGCTTTAGTATTTTAAGCGTCGCAGCAACACTGTGTAACTTGCAGTAGTAGCAGTAGTAGTATCATCATCATCATCGTCTCCATTTGGTAGATGAGACTACTGAAGGTGAGATATGTTGGTTTGCCCAGGATCATACTTCCGCTAAGGCCTAAGATAGGACTCATAAGGTCTTTCACCTAATCAAAAACATTTCCTTTATGTAAAAATATTGGAAATGTATATGGAAATACACTGGAAATGTTACTATGCTATTAATGATCTGTTCCTATTGATTGTATTGTTGCTTTCAATCTAAGAATTAGCTGATTGCTAGCACAGAGTCAGGCCCAGTAAGATAAAATACAACCTAGGCCTTGGGAGGATCATAGGTTCAAGGAAAACATAGGTTAAAAAGCACTAAATATAAATTTAATTATCCTCCCTCCTTTCCTTCTCTCCTTCCTAATTTCCTTCCCTCCTTTCATCTTTTCCTCCTTCCTTCCCTCCTTTCTTTTTCCCTCTTTCCTTCCTTACCTTCTTATATCCTTACCTCCTTCCTTCCTTCTTTCCTTTCTTCCTTTCCTTTTTTCCTTTTCCCCTTTTTCTTTCTTTCTTTCCCTCTCCCTTCCTTCCTTCTTTCCTTCCTTCCTTTCTTCCTTCCCTCTGTCATTCCATTTTCCCTCCCTCCCTCCCTTCTATTAAATGGTTCCTATTCACAAAGCCCTCTATTAGAGATCGAAAGACAGACAAAAATCAATAAGAAATGGATCTTAGCTTCAAGAAGCTTGTCCTCCAGAACCAGGAGAATGTTGTACACAGTAACAGCCACATTGAGTGATGACTGACTTTGATAGACTTAACCCCTTTCAGCAATACAAGGATCTAAGACAGCTCCAAAAGCCTCATGATGGAAAATGCTCTCCACATCCAAAGAAGGAACCATGGAGTTTGAATGCAGATCGAAGCAGACTATTTGCTCTTTATTTTTCTTCTGTTGTGTTTTGTTTCTTCTTTCTGGTGGTTCCTCATATTAGTGCTAATTCTTACTTACAACATCACTAATGTGAAAATATGATTAATGGGAATGTATATGTATAGCCCACATTAGATTGCATGCTGACTTGGGGAGGGAGGGAAGGAGAGAGGGGGTGAAAAATTTAAAATTCAAAAGCTTATGGAAGTGATTGTTGACAAATTTTAAAAAAATTAATTTTTAAAAATTTTTAAAAAGAAGCTTGTACTCCCATGGTTATATATAAGACTGCTCCTGTATTGAATTATTCAAATCCCAAGGAGAAGGAAGGGAACAGATATTCCCTTAAATTTTTTCCAGGGGTTAAAATACTGTGCTGTTGTCTGACATGGAGATCAAGAGGGGACTGAGAACTTCCATTCTTTGAAGGGAATCTTGACTATCAGAAAGTTTCTAACCATTTTCATTTTATAGGATTTAGCTCTGGAAGTGATACACAGAACTTTTAAGTCGACCACCCCTATTAGACAGATGAGGAAAAAGAGTATCAAAGAGATAAAATGTTTTGCCGAAAATGTAAATGGTAGAGCCATGATTAAGTATGTTATGTTGCTATTATAAATGCATTTCTCTTCCTCCTCCACCGCAATGCTGTTCACCACACTATTGCCCTAGAACTTGGTTGCTAAGCTACACCAGATATATATACTCCTTAAAGGCATATGTCCCAAAGTAACTCTGTATTCTATGGAAACTTATGCAGTTGTCTGCATATAATGTTGAGGACTGAACCTGTGATTTCACTAGCATAGGGGACTCTGAGGCGAGAAAATACCTCTTTTCCATACAGGTTATCTATCACCTTCTCAGCAACTTATTGTCTCAGAGTTGCCTAAGTTACACTAAGAGGGAATGACTTTGCAAGGGTGACCCACCCAGTAGATGCAAAAGGAGGGTCTTGAACCTGGGTCTTCTTTTCTGTGAAGACTGGATGCTTTATTCCCAACCCCATGCTGTCTCTTGATCCAATCACAGTAAGTGTTTAATATTTGTCTGTTGAATTGAATTGAAATAATTATTTCACTGAGAGTTGCTGCCAGTCAACATGTATTCATTAAGTGATTACCATGGAATCTTGCAAATGGTGTCAGACAGACTCAAAGATAATATCCCAAGGAACACTCTTCTTCAGCAAGAGTAATGAAAAGGCAAAATGATATGATTTTGCAACCCATCTTAGCAAACATGGAGCAAACCCACCTATATTTATTCCCCATTTCCTCCCAATTAAAGATCAAACTATTTTTCTTCTTTTTCCTTCTAGGTCACATTCTTCACTTAACATCAGTGAACCAAATATATAACTCATTAAGTTGGTGTTTTAATTTTAATTTTGTCCAAATGTCTGTCCAGTGATAAAAATGGTCTTTGTCTTTGCAGCCGGCCCAGACGGTTTATCCAAGTTCAAATCTTACTTAGGCATCTTTCAACTTTAGTGCACTTCTATGGTCAGATGATCCCCAACTTGCAACTTTGTCATTATTTCCAGCCCCTAAAGTCAAGGACAAATCAATATTGAAAACATGGAGCTCTGGAAGTCTTCCTGTTGGTTGCTAAGTAACCAAGAATGTGGATGGACATTAGGGAATTCAAACTCCTACAGCTCAGCATGCCTCTTGCTTTTTCCAAAGACAAATCACTTAACTCTGCAGGCCTTTTATTTGGTTGTTTGAGTTGTGCTACTTGGAGAGATTTTGGAAGCTTTCATATGGAATATATAGAAGGGAATTTTAAAGACTGAATGAGAATTCATGGCAAATCAAGGAAGAACAATTAGTGAACTTAATAATTAAGGAGAATCATTACTTGTCTGCCATTATTAAGAATACACAGAAGAATTTAAATTCAAATGTACACCCCTGGTGGTCATGGACTATTTCTTTATCTTCCTTTTTTTTTTTTCTTACTTTATATCTAGAGCTTTTAATGCAGACTTTACACATAGTAGGGACCTAAGAAATATTTTTTGGATCAGATTGGATTCCAAGCTGTTTGTCTTTAGAAGAGTCACTTATTTATACTAGTAAATGAGAAACTCAAATCTTATAAATTGGTCTTTCTTTTGCCTACTTTGAATTTTAGCAAATACCTAGGCTTATTAGAAACTTGGTCATTTTTTTTATATGCTTATAATTATAATGGAATTATAGAGTCTATTAAACTAACAAATATTATGACTGTCATTACCACTTTTAATGATGAAGACAATGATGATAATATCTCATCAATCTGGATTTTGCAATGACAATGCTCCTTCTATACATTATTTCATTAGCTCCTGACAACAAATTTGTGAACTAGGTAGGTGAAGATCATTATTCCAATATATTAGAGGTGAAGAAACAGAATATTAAAGAGTCGAAGTGTTTTAGCCCAAAGTCACAAGTTAGGAAGTAGTAGACATGAGGGAAAAAATCAGATCTCAACTGAAGAACTGTGAGCATAACTGTGACTCATTTATTAGCTCTGATTCTCTGCTATGGGCGTCATCAACCTGTGATAATGATAAGAACTGCTGTTCTTCTCGCATTATGTGGTTTAAAAAGTACTTTTCATTGTATCCTGAAAAGACTCAACGTGAGTTTGGGTTTACTAGTGCTAATGTTCTCATGTTATAGAAGAGAAAAGTGAGCCACAGAATACCAGGTAACATGATCAGGATCAGACTGTTAATACTGTCCCCATCTAACTTCCCCTTTGTTGTGCAGTTCTTTTCAGTCATGTCTGACTCTTCATGACTCTTTTTGTGGTTTTCTTGGCAAAGATACTAATGTGCTTTGCCATTTCCTTCTCCGGCTCATTTTACAGCTGAGAAAACTGAGGCAAACAGGGTTAGGTGATTTGTCCAGGGTCACACAGCTAGTAAGTGTCTCAAGCCAGATTTGAACTCAGAAAGATGAGTCTTCCTGATGCCTGGCCCAGCACTCTAGCACCACTTAGATGCCCCATCCTACCCAGGGACCTGTTATATGGGGAAGAAGTACATCAGCTACTGTTATTATGAGATATAATAATAGGTAATATTCCTTAATACTATGTCTGCAGTCAAGAGGCAAATATTTTGTGTTTACTCAGTACAAATCATTTTGATGAGCCCTGGGAATATAAAGAAATGTAGAAACATAGTTCCTGCCATCAGGAAGCTTCCATTCTCATAGGACAGATGGTGATACACAAACAAGCTATCTTTGATATGATCAGAAGATGATCTCAGAGAAAAAGAAATAACCGTGAGAAGAGTGGGCATCTTGAGAAGGGAGAATTTGAGTTGAGATGTGATGGGAGCTAGGGAAGGCAGACACCTAGTTGGCTCAGTGGATAGAGAGAGTGTGATGACTTAGTATCAGGAAGTTCAAATCCAGATTCAGACATTTACTAGCTGTGTGACCCTGGACCAGTCACTTAACCCTGTTTTCCTAGGAGTTGACTAGGTAGCTGAGTGGATAGAGTGCAAAGCCTGGAAACATTAAGACCTGAGTTCAAATGTAGCTTCAGTTATTCATAGCTGTACAGCCCTGGGCAAGTCACTAAATTTCTGTTTGCCTTCATCCACTAAAGAAGGAAATGGCAAACCACTCCAGTGTCCTTGCCAATAAAACTCCAGATAGGGTCAAAAAGAGTCTTAAGTGACTAAAAAAAAAAAGTAATAGAGGCAGGAGGCTGAGGTGAAAAGGGAGCCTATCATAGGCATTGGGGAGGAAAAGTGAAAATGAAAGGAGTTGCTAAATAGAGCATCCTGGGCGAGGGAGAGAAATGAGCCCCTTTTCATTGGATCATGGAAAGTTAAGTACATGAAAACAGGCAAGTTGCAAAGCAGGCAGGTGGTCAAGGTCTTTAAAAGCCAGACAGAGGGTTTTGCATTTCCTACTGAAGGTTTTAGTTGACATGGCCTGACTCAATGCTTCAGGAATATCACTTTGGAAGCAGAGCAGAAGATGGATTGCAGTAGGGAGAAGCCTGAGGCAAAGCCCACGCAAAAAGCTATTACACTTGATAGGCAGGAGTTGGTGAGGGCTTGCACCAGGGGACTGGTGTGTGAGTGGAGAGAAGAAGGTATCAGTGAGGTTCTGTGAAGGTAGAGACGGCAAAACCAAGGGAAAACTTAGGTGTCGATGGGTTGGTATGAGTGAGGAACTGAGGATGACACGTAGGTTCCAATTCCAAGCCTGGGAGAATAGGAGAACAGTGATGATCTTGGCTGCAATAGAAAGGTTTGAAAGAGGAGGGACTTTGGGGAAAAAGATAATGAGAACTCAAGAAGTGTGCCAGACATCAGTTCAAGATGCTCAGGTAGTTAAAGATGTGAGACTGGAGATCAAGAGAGAAGTGTGGATGTGTACATACACACACACACACACACACACACACACACACACACACACACACACACACATATACATATATACATGTGTATAAGCATGTGTATATATGTGTACATATATAAGTATGAATATATAAGCATATGTTCATACACATATGTATCATATATGAAAAATAAATAATGGATAAGTAGAAATAATATAAATAAGTAATGGTTATAAATATCATCTGCATCTGCACAGAAATGATTATTCAATTCATGGGAAATGATGAGTTCACCCAGAAAGTCATTGGAGAGGAAAATGAGAAGCGAATCTAGTACAGATATTTGGGGAAGATATATAGTTAAAGAGTAAGACGTACATAATGAGCCCAGAAATAGGACTGAATACAAGTGGGGAGACAGGCAGGAGGAGAACCAGAAGAAAACAGTGTCATGTAAATCCAAAGAGGATAAGGTATACAGGAGAAGAGAGTGATCAATAGTGTCAAAGTCAGCAGAGAGATCAAGCAGAATGATGATTGAGAAGATGCTGTTAGATATAGTACTTGAGAGATTTTTTTTTTCTTAACTGTTGAGAAACAGTACCAATGGAATGATGGGATTGTTAATCAGCTTGCAGAGTGTTTAGAAGGGAAGGAGAAAAAAGGAAGTGGAGGCTTTCATTGTAGATGGCTTTCTTCAGGAGTTTTGCCTCAAAAGGGAAAAGAAAAAGGGATCATTGGATCAACTGATTTTTGTATGCTGGCTTTGTTTTAATTGTTTTTGTAGGGATTGGGGCTGGGGTTTTGCCTCCTTGTAGTCAGCAAGGTAGCAGCCAATAAATAAGGAGAGACTGAAGATGAGAATTAGAATGTGGCAAAACAATTCACATATTTTGTTTCATTTGATTCTCTCAATGATCCTGTGAGACATGTATTATTAATATCCCCATTTTATGGAGCAGAAAAATGGAAGAACCTTCGCTAAGTCACAGTGTAAGTGTGTGGAGGCCGAAATTCAAGGCTTAGAGTCAGGAAAACAAGTTTAAATCTGGCCTTAAACACTTACTGGTTGTGTGACTCTGGAAAAGTCATATAATGTCTATATGTCTCAGTTTTCTGATTTGTAAAATAAGGATAATAGTAGCATCTACCTCCCAGGGATATTGTAAGGGTCAAAGGAGATAATGTTTTTAAAATACTAAAAAATATGGGGCAGCTAGGTGGTGCAGTGGATAAAGTACCGGCTCTGAAGTCAGGAGGATCTGAGTTCAAATTCAACCTGACACCAAACACCTGACACTTACTAGCTATGTGACCCTGGGCAAGTCACTTAACCCCAATTGCCTAAAAGTAAAACAATAAAAATTTAAAAAATAAAGTAATAAAAATAGGATATGGTACTAGATATTATATCAATACTAGTTATTATTTCTGTCTATAAGTCCATAGTGCAGGCACTAGGTTACCTAGTGATATATTCTTGACCTGTATCAGAAAGAAAAATCATGCCAGCTAAAAAGGAGGAAAAGGGGGGACAGGAGGAGGAGGAAGAGGAAGAAGAAGAAGAAGAAGAAGAAGAAGAAGAAGAAGAAGAAGAAGAGAAGAAGAAGAAGAAGAAGAAGAAGAAGAAGAAGAAGATTAGGCTGTTGTATGTTCATGCATGAATACACATATTTATATGTCCATATTCCTTTGAATACCAGAGTATTAGTGAGATAAGATACCTCATTGGCCCTCTAGTTCAAATGGTAACCGATTAAGAATCTCCTCTAAAATATACTCAAGAATGGCATGCATGCAAAACGCTTATGTGTGTTAACTAAAGAAAAAAAAATGGAAGCAAATGTTTGTGAATCTTAATGTCCATATATTTGTACATACAAATCTACATTTATGTACATATATGCATATAGTTATCAATGAATATCTCTGCAAAGATAGCTATTCCTTAAAAACCTAAGTGGGCAGATTTATCTCACTCTATAAATACCTATTTCTGCAGGCATTATAGTACTGCTACAGTACTAAATGGTTGTAAAATCCTCTGCATATGATCAGTTCCTTCTGGGATTTTATCACATTGAAAATTCTGCTGGCAATAGTGCAGGTTTGTGGATGATGAGTCTCTATTCGAAGGGAAAAGAGGCATATTTTTTCCATCTTTAATGTGAAGTGAAAATAAAATGATATTATTAATAATTTCAGGTAGACAAGGATGCTCATTTTGTGTGTGTGTTTGGTGTTTTTTAGGCTCATCAATCTTCTCAATCTCTTTTTGCTTTACTCTAAAACTTTGTTTTTCTTTTAGAGATTTAAGAACAATGTAAAGTGCATGAAGGAATGTATCCCTTTATTTTTTTTCTCTGCTGGTGGTCCTTTCTTCCCCAAAGTGCTAAGTTTGCATGAAGCTAGAATATGACGCAGAGATGGCCAGTACCATTCAGAACATTTTTGCATGCCAGCTCTCTGAAGATGCTAAACATCATATTAGTGGCAGAAGAATTTTGCTCTTTCCTTCAAAAAAGAAAAAGAAAAAAAGTTAGAAATGAATCTAAGGAGATGTATGAGGTAATTTCCAGTCGTTGTTTCTCAGAATCAAACGACAATTGTTAACAACCAAAAATAACCCCACCCCCCCCCCACCCACCGCCACCAACAACCATACTCTCAGGAGCTAAGTCATCCAAGTCAGAATCTGTATCTTTCTGAATGGATACTTTCCAAATAAGGTTAATGGAAAAACTTTTCACTCTCCTTTTTTCAATCCTTTCTTCACTCTGCCTCCTCTGTTACCTAGGATCAAAACAATTCTCCTGGTCTTTCCTTAAGCACATTGTGCTCCTTTCTGAAACTATGCTACTATTCTCTGTTTTATTTTTAATGCTGTTATAACTTATAAAAACCATTCATTGTATCTTTTTCTTGGAACTCGGTTCATTATATTTCCTGAGATCCTGTTGTTTAATCATCGTTTGAAACAAATAAAAATGACACTTCCAAGCCCTCCACTAAAACAAATTAAATTTATTCTGGAGAGTTCAGTGAGCAGCATTTTGAATGAGATCCATAATGGGCTTTTTAATTAAATGAATACAGTCATTTCATAGAGGCAATTCTCATTAGTAGTATGGTGCTGTGATGACCATTTCCTTCTAATTGAACTGTGTATTTATATATACAACCTTGTTATAGGGCTGGTTTCAATTGATTTATAGGTAATCATTACTTGACACCTAACACGTATTTGAAAGGTGAGGTTTTTTTTTCTGAATTAAGAAAATGAAAACTAAATGTAGAACTATTTTTAACCATTTGCTTATTTCTGATATTGAGGCTCATTGCCTTCTTCTAATTCTTTTGAGTTACCTAGATTTCTTCCAACCAGTTCACCCAATAGAATATTTTTTTCCACATCATTTTGTGAGTACTGGGAACCAGAGCTAAAAGTAAAAATGGAATTTCAGGTATTTAACCAAATGCATTTAACAACAACAACAAAAATTATGAAACTGTAAAATTTGTCATGTGTACATAACGCTTCTCCTACTGTAGCAGGACTGAAACAGATGGACAGATGGCATATTTCCTTCTCTAGACAAGATTTCCTCACTAGGTCAGTTTTACCCTTCATCCTCTGAGCTACAATTTCCCAGGAATTGTCTAACTGTATGCTGAAGCATCCTCCTCCCCACTCCCCATGAGGCTGCTATCCATGGCCTCTACTATCATGTGGTGATTTTTCAGTTTCTCCTAAGAGAATGGCTTTAAGCTATATCTTTTATCTTAAATCTCAGATCTTGAATTACAAGAATAATTTGAGAGGTCATCTTTCTAAGTTCAAATTAGGCCTCAGACACTTCCTATCTGTGTGATCTTGGGCAAGTCTTGCCTCAGTTTCCTCATCTGTAAAATGAGCTCGAAGAAGAAATGACAAGCCACTTCACTGTCTTTGCCAAGAAGACCTCAAATGGTATTATGAAGACTCAGACGTGACTGAAATGACTAGACAACAACAGAACATTAATACTAATTGTCTTGGAAGAGAGAAAAGCAGGCATTTTTCATTTGAAAACTACAAATCACATACACACACACACACACACACACACACACACACACACACACTTCCTGAAGTAAGTCCTCAGTCAAGAGTTTACACAACTAGGAGAAGTAGTTTTAATGAAGATAATCTTAGCTAAAGTACAGAATGAACCTAGGATCCACGGGTTTATATAAGGGTTTGAAATAGTGATCAATGCAGATTTAATTACCGGAATACTGTGTAGTTCAGGTAGACTGGCAGGGAACAGACCAACCAACAAGGATATCCATGCCTGACACTTTGATCATTTGAAATCTTTGGAATTTCATCAGTACAGACGTTACCTCCAGTGAGAAACCATATGGTGTAGTGTATTTTTTTCATGTACTTACACTGAGGAAGAACTATGTAGTTTAAGTCCAGCCTAAATCTTTTTTACCCTAGCCAGGTCACATTGCCTCCGTGAGACTTAAATTTTTCACATGTAAGATGAGGATTTGCCTTCCTATGTCACAAGACAATTGTGAGGAAAACACTGCATATTCTCATATGATATAGAAATTTGAACTACCACGTAACTCCCAATTACAGGTTAAGGGCTGGGGTTGAAGAGAAGCCAATCCCCTGGTAGATAAAAAGATGTTGGTACTAGAGAGGTATTCTGACTGTCCTCACTGTGACTTTACGCAAGTTACTTGAACAATCTGGGCCTTTTTTTCTCAACTGCATTTGTAATAGAAATGACAGATCAAGTGGTCTTTAAGGTCCTTCTGCATCTAATTCCTGTGGTTTTGTAGCAAATCAGAAAATCAAGTATAAAATTACTCTAGAAAGAAAGAAAGACTACATACCATGCCATAAAGGTCCTGAAATAGGTTTGCTTGTATTCATCCTTCCTAGGGAAACGTTTCACATGGAGAATGGGGTTAGGCTAAACATCCAGGTGGAGGTTAAGTGGCTCCATGTTAGAGGAATGTTAGAGAAATGTTAGGAATGTTAGAGTGTACTAAAGGCCCAGAGCCAACTAGGTCATTCCACACCCCTCCTGGACCTAGACAGTGACACTCAGCAGAATTGCAAAGAGCAGAGCAAAGAGCAGCTAGCACTGCTTCTCAGATAGGTTTACACCCAACCTTGTTTGAAATCCACTCACTCTTTAGAATATCCAGCTGAGTGTAACTCAAGAAGATAAATTCTCTTTGGATCATGCAACAAGACAATCTATTGGAAGAACTGAGAATATTTAGCCTGAAAGAGAATTGATGAGCAGATAGGGAAGGGAATGACAGCTATCTTCAGGTAGTGTATAGGGCCTCATGATGGACCTGTTTCAATTGACCTCAGGATATAGAAGTAGATGCAAAGAGACACATTTAGTCTTAATATAAGGAAGAAAATTAGAACTGTCCAAAAAAGGAATTGGCTGGTTCACAAAGCTGTGGCTTCACTCAACATGGATATCATCAAGGAAAAACCATGACTAGGTTTTTGTGTGTTTCAAAGAGGACTCTTGTTCATGTATTATTTGCCCTAAGTGCCATCCAAAGTCCCTTCCAATGTGGACATTGTATGATCCTGTGACTTCTTTCCAAAATGATTCATCCTTCTATGGGTTTTTCACTCAGAAATCCACTTCACTCTCTGGACTTCTATGTAGATTGTCCTCCCTCTTTACAATATGCTTTATGTTTAGCACAGAATTCAACTAAGTCCAATTCAACATACATTTATTAGTTGCCTACCATATAAAAGGTATTGGTGTTATGTGTTGAGAACACAAAATACCCTTTTCCTCCAACCCCTCAAAAAAGCCTGCCCTCAAGGACATCATATTCTATTGGGAGGTATACTATATACTAACAATACTAGAAAAGACTTAGATAACTCTTTAAATTTTATAATCACATTGTCTTAGTTCCTGTTCTCTGCTCGAAGCAATGTAAATTTTGTTGTCCAAAACATCTTTTTTGTTTTTCCCCTCTTGAGAACCATGCCTTAAACCCAGATCACTCTGACTTTCTTGGATTGGCCAACAATAGGTCCCAGGCCAAACCCAACTTAGTCATTGTTTGTGTCCTGATTGTCTCAGAGTACATGTAAATAGACATTGTTTCTGTTTTGACCAGAAACCCTGAGGGTCTTCCCCATTCAGATTAATTTTTTTTTGACTAGGCAAAGAGGTCATTCTGTGTCTCATTTCTTGCCTTAATCACTTCTTAAGCCTTAATCACTTAATGGGTGTTGCCTCAGTCAAACTGAGACCTGTTAAAGACCTGAGCTTTAAAAAGGCCAAGGTCTCCCACTGCATCCTGGGCCATCTCCAGTTGTCCTAATCTATATCTTACCACTGGACCCAAAAGCTCTGGAAGAGAAAGCTAGGCTGGTGATCTTGCATAGCTCTCCCTCACTTAAATCCAATTCACTTGCATAGCATAGAATCACCTCCCTGGTGTCATGATCTTCTTCTAGAACAAAGACAAACAACAAGTTCATCCTCACCAAACAAACGAACACATATAGTACGTATAGAAGATGCTATTTTTTATTATATGATGAGTAATTTGAGGCTCAGAGAGGGTAAGTGATTTTAGGGTCACACAGCTATTAATTATCTGAGGTTGGATTTAAACTTAAACCTTCTTGATGCTGAGGCCAGTGTTCTATTACCTGTACCACCAAAGTACCTCTACAAATACATAAGTAAATGTGATATCTATCTGTCAATCTGTCTATCTATCATCTATCTATCTATCTAATCATTGAAAGATGAAGAAATTCTAATAGCTAGGGACATCAGGAAAGGTCTAGTGTAGTTAATGGTATCTGAGCTGAGCTTTGAAGGAAGTTACGGAATTTCTTCATAGAGTTGAGGAGGAAGAGCTTTCTACACATGGAGGACCAGTTAGGCCAAAGTGTAGAAGGAGGCAATGGAATATTATATTCAGGATACACCTAGCAGGCCAGTTTAATTGCAACAAAGAGTGAAAGAAGGTCAGTTTTATGAAACAAGACTGGTAATGTAAGTGAAAAATAGATGGTAAAGGGCCATAAATGTCAAAGTGAGAAGTGTATACTTTTTCTCAAAGGCACTATGGAGCTATTGAAGATTTTTGAGTGCTGGGGGTTGACATGGAAACCTGAATGTCATTGCAGTGACACAGCTCCTGTCATGGCCGCCATTGTACAATCCCATCTTACAAATCTTTGAGACCTATCCCAGGCTTGAAGAATAGCGACTATGGTATTCATAAAAATATTCTTGGAGAGAGGATGTGATCACATTTTACATCATCCCGCTGCACCAGAACTGCAGACAAATATTGCAAAACCAGTAGCTCTTTTCCATTCTTCACTTTAAAATAAAAGGCCCATTTCCCCAAAAGTCAGCTCCCTGGCATAAAAATTGTAAATCATCATTCCTGGATAGGTTTCTCATGAGAGACCCCAGACTATCTTTGAGCAGGCCTGGAGAATCCTCATTTTCATGTGCAAATTGGCCTTTTCCATTCCAAATTGGATAATTATATTCCTAACAGCTCACTTGGGTATGTAAATGCCCATTTGCCTGTGAAAATGCTATGTTTTGACTTGTATTCATTGCTTCTCTGCTCAGGAGGAGAGTTGGTATAGACTTTAAATCTTGGTCCAAATTAGTCTCTTATTTACCTTCCTTAATAGCAAGATATATAGAGGGCAATGAGGTCTGCATTTCTTCTGTCATGCTAAACAATGGTTGAATGCATAGGAAACATGGCCAAATCCTCGATTTCCATTGTATGTTTTATTCTTACTTGTATGTGTAGTTCCCTTGAAGGAAGGCATGGGAATGGTCAGGATTCTAATGGCAGCACCACAATTTCCTTCACATTGGGTGAATTGAAGAGGTCTAGGACTTTGGGGGTGCTGCTGGGAACCCCAAGAATGCGACACTGGACCCTGCCTGAAAGAATTCAACTCAAATTTTCTTCCAGCCAGAGGAAAAGTTTATTATTGATAAAATACTTAAGCCAGGTGATGCCCATAAGGACAAGCAGGCATGAGGAAGTTTCAGCCTTTTGGGCATGAGGTTCTCAGCCTCTGAATGGGGACCAGGGTAGATCTTATATACAAAAGTGACTTTGGGTGGCCAGAGAAGGGTCTGGGAAATTGGTCTGGGAAAAGGGTGTGGGTGAGAATTCCAATTGTAATGTCTAAGAGATTGAATAGACAATGGGAATCCATAATGAAGGAACTGAAAGGCATCTGAATGAGATCAAAATGTGGGGCTAGGGCTTTCAAAAGGAAATAAAGGGAGTTGACAAGGGGAGTCCATAAGGAACCTAAAATGAGAGCCAGATTCCTTTTTACGGTAAGAGGCAAAGGGGTATCTGAATAAGATTAAAAGGTAGGCTAAGGCTTTCAAAGTGAGATGAGGGGCTGGGACCTGTAGACAAAGGGGAGCCAGATTCCCTTTGGAACAAAGGGCAAAGACCTTGTTTTGGGCCACACCTCATCAGAACCACGTTTAGCAAATTTAGGCTAAAACCCTGATGAGAGTCTTGCACAGTATGGACAGACCTATGGGAACTCCCAAATTGATGAGAATATAGATCTGTTGAAGTATTTGTGTATTTAAGTATATTAGTGTTCTTCCAATTAAAAGAAAGTGAGCTACCTAAGGACTGTTTTTTTTTTGTTTTGTTTTTGCCTTTCTTTGTATTCCCAGAACTTAATAAAATCTTTGGCAAACAGTAGGTGTTTAATAAATACTGGCTAACTTAATGAAACATTCATTCCTATTTATGTGTATATGGAGCCATATGGTCTAGAATAATGTCTAATTATTAGATCCTAACCTATGGTGAGCTTATAATTAAATTTGAAATCATGGATTTTCTTGAAAAGAGGGTAAAACATTGTCTATATATGTGCTGATATATAGGGCATCTTTCTTAATTATCCCTGAGGATGTCTATCAATTGGGGAATAGATGTAATGGGAAAAAAATAAATTATAAAATGACAAACATGAGAAGAGTTTTGGAAACTGATGGAGAGTGAAGTAAGCAGAACCAGGAGAAAAGGGAAATCATTATCACTATGATATAAATGATCAATAAAAGGAAATGGAGCACTGTGATTATAATGAGCAACGATGGCCCTGGAGAAGAGATGAGGCAATATGCATCCTTCCTTTCATCTGAGAGTCTGGTGGGTATAGTATGGGGGTGGGGAGGACTATGTGGCAGGAATGTTTTAGGTTGCTCCGAGGTAGCTGATATGACAATTGATTTTGGTTAAATATGGTTTATTTTTTTCTATTTTCTTTTTCTCATTACACGGGAAAACTCTGTTTGGTGGTGGGAGTGGGGAGAAAGGGTTGTTGAGAAAGGCATATTGCAGGAAGGTAAATTCTAGGAGTATATTCTAGTAGTAGTGAAAATATTCCCAAATGGCTGTAATATAAAACAATAACTTTAAAACAAAATTTATATAAATAAAAAAGGTTTGAATCAAAAGAGAAAAATACAGAGACACAAATACATATATGCATGAATACTTATTGGCTGACAAGTTGACATACCCTCTTTGTACCATATTGTGTAGTTAATTCTTGTCCCTTATCCCCAGCACCATAGAACATTTCTCCTGTAGGTTAATATAAAATTGATTTAAATTTCTACTTTTAGTTTAATAAAACTTTTATTAGCAGAGGTACAAGGAAAAAGGTACAATTCCACCAAATACTCTTAGTGACCTCCAGTTAATTTACTAATTTATAGAGAAAGCTGCTAACCACATCTCCTAAGATCCAGTAAATTATAAATGTTAACCTCTTTGTTCTCAGAATTTACTTTAAGCTTTTGTGCAAAGGATTAGAAAAGACGAATAAGGCCATCCTTGATTGGTTTATGTGGCCTGGCATTGAAGGCCCTCCACAGTCTGACATCAACCTACTTAAAGTTCCACTTACCCCAGTAATGGTCAAATGAAACAGTGTTGGTAACTGGCCAACAATGTTGCAGGCAGATGGATATCTGGGCTTGGTGTCTTAAGATTTGGTGGAATCTTGCCTCTGACTTCTACTGATGTTATGACATTGGTCAAGTTATAAATTCTAAATGCTTCAAGTAAATCTTTAAGACTATTAAGTTTCAGAGAAAGTACGTTAGGAGAATGATTTTCCACAGTGGGATTTCTCCTTTTGTCTGTATTTCTCTTGTGAGATTTTGTATGGGTTTTGTATATGTTATCCAAAAAGTAACAATAGCTATCACTTTAAAATTTACAAAGCACTTTACAAAGTAGGAGCTATTGTTATCCCCATTTTATAGATGAGAACAATGAGATAGAGACTCAACATGGGTCACAAAGCTAGTATCTGGGGTTGGATTTGAATGGGGAACTTGTTGACTACAGGCCTAGAGCTCTATCTACTGAAAACTTAGTTTCTTCCAATTCTGAGCTGACCCCATTAGAAAGTGTCTGGTTCCAAATAAACTCCTTAAAATTATTATCAAAATTATTATTACTATTATTATCATTAATCATGTTCAACAGGTAATAATAGGGAAAATCCCATTACATTGCATATTAGATACATATTTGTACCTATGTATGTGTATGTTCAAATATGTGTTCATATGCATGTATGTATTATATATGGAATAGCTACATGGCACAGTATATAAAGAGCTTAGCTTTGAGTCAGGAAGACCTGAGTTAAAATCTTGTCTCAGATACTTACTGTCTGTTTGACCCCGGGCAAGTCACTTAACCTTGTTTGCTTCACTTTCCTCATCTGTAAAATGGGCTGGACAAGGAAATGGCAAACCATTGCAGTATCTTTGTCAAGAAAAGCCCAGATGGGGTCATGAAAAGTCAAACACAACTAACATCAACACCACATATGTATAATTTCATTGTTTATAGAGACCTCTCAAATGAGAATATACTGCATTTACCAATGCAGGTCAGCACTTTTTCTAAGCCTTATGGTCTTAGGGAATTGCCTAGCCCCGACCAATGACAATTTAAGTATCATGCCCAGGGTCACAGATCTAATATGTAGTTTTGTGACCCTAGGAACGTCACTTCACTTCTCAGTATTCTAAACAATTTTCTAAAAATATAATTGTGTTTTTTTGTTTGTTTTATTTGTTTTTGCTAGGCAATGAGGTTAAGTGACTTGCCCAGGGTCACATAGTAAGTGTTATGTTCTGAGGCCAGATTTGAACTCAGGTCCTCCTGAATCCAGGGCCAGTGCTCTATCCACTGTGCCACCTAGCTGCCCCTAAAAACATAATTGTGAAGAACGGACTTGGCTTACTTGATGGAGGGAATTGCCTTACCAGGGATGGTACTTGAACCCAAGTTTTCTGAGCTTGAAGGCTGGCTCTGTCTATGAAGCTCTGGGGCTTTCTATTCATCTTGTATTTATTCGCGTCTATGGATATGTTCAAAAAGTTAATAGTCAACAAGTATTTACTAAGCATTTATTATGTGCCAGGCACTCTGCCTTCACCTGAGCATTCACATGCCCAAATGAATTAATCCTATTCTCCTGTAGCCTAAATTTGAATGAGCATGGATACCGAGGGTCGAGTCCATGTATAAGGATAGTAGGAGAATTTACAGTGATTTTGTTGATGTAGAGAATTCTGAGATGAGGAAAATCTCTCTGGATGCTTTTAGCTAGACCTCTTGCCAACCTTAACTATGACTAGAATCAAATCGTTGTTCTGTCTCATAACATTTTTTTTTAATGGAGGCAACCCGAGTTAAGTGACTTGGCCAGGGTCCCATTGCCAGTAAGCGGCTCAGGCCAGACTTGAACTCAAGTCCTCCTGACTTCAGGACTGGTCCTTTATTCACGGTGCTACTTAGCTTACCCTGTGTCATAATTATTAAACTACATGACTAGCAATTAACAGTACCTGGCACATAATTAGTTTTTAATCATTTTTTATTGTTATTTGATGGTGGTGGTGATAATGATGATAAAGATGATGATGATAATGACTATGATGGTGATGGTGATGGTGATGGTGGTGGTCCTGAATAAATCACTTTGAATAAATCATCTCTGAGTCTCCATAAAATAAGAGCATAAGACCATGTGACCTCTAAGGTCTTCTAACCACCCCCCGATTTTAGTGCCTTCCCTCTGAGGTTATCTTCTATGTGTCCTTTTTTTTTTGTTATATTTAAAATTCTGATCTGTCTCCCTTGCCCCTACCCAGCCCACACTAGTGAAGGTCACCATTTGACACAGATTTATAAACGTACGTAAGACCATACTATGTGTACATCTATTTATCAGTTCTTTCTCTGGAAGTGGACAGCATCATCCTTCATAGGTCCTTCATAGTTCATTTGAGTATTTCTAGTACTCAGAATAACTTGGTTATCACAATTATTCTTCAAACAATATTGCTGTTACTGTATACGTCATTCTTTTGCTTCTGTTCATTTCACTTTTCATTATTTCATGCAAGTCCTCTCATATTTTTTTCTAAAATCAACCTGCTCATCATTTCTTATAGCACAATAGTATTCCATTACAATCACATACCACAATTTGTTCAGCCATTCCCCAAGTGCTGGGCATCCTCTCAAGTTCTAGTTCTTTGCCTCCACAAAGGAAGTTGCTATCAATATTTCAGAACATATCGGTTCTTTTTCTTTTTCCCGATCACCTTGGGAAACAGACCCAATAGTGGTATTGCTGAGTCTCTTCCATTTATCCTATCTATATCTTGGATGTACATTGCTTGTATATTTTCTCTACCATTGACTGTGAAGGCCTGATAAGCAATGATCTTTTTTTTAAACTTTTCTTTGTATCCTCAGAACTTAGCACAGTGCCTTAGTAGGAGCAGAGTAGTCACTTAATAAATGCTTGTTGCCCTGACTCCCAGCTCTAAAAGCTTTTTGCTAATGCTTTCCTCAGGCCAGCTAAAGGATTTGGCTGTGGGGCAAAGGCTTGCCAGCTAGATAACACAATGAACACAGTGCTGGCCCTCAAGTCAGGAATCCCAAAGCTCAACACCGGCCTCAAACATTTACAATTTGTGTGACCCTGGACAAATCACTTACCCTCAGTTTGACTCTATTTGCCTTGGTTTCTCTCGTAGATTGGTGCTAATAATAGCACCTACCTCATAGGGTTGTGAAGGTAAAGTGAGATAATATGTTAAGAGTATTTTGCAACTTTAAAATGCTGAATTAATGCTAAATATGTTCTAGAGAGCTGAAGTCTAGAAGCAGAAAGTAAGCAGACCCCTTTCTCTCAAATCACCAGTTTTTCTTCTGTAAACATTTCTAAATCCTCTGCCCTTCTGGAAGTCAGTGTGGTGCCCTGGAAAGAGCGGTCAATTTGGAATCAGAGCCTCTCCATATAAGTTCTAACTCTGTTGCTTTTGACCTGTGGCACTTCGGATCAATCAAGTCCTCTCCCTTGCCTCGGTTAACTCATCTGTAAAATGAGTCGATTGGTCTGGATGGTCTCTACCGTCTGCGCCAGGCTGGAATCTATGAACCTGTGGTTTCTAAGGCACACACACACATACGTGTATGACATATATGTACATGCATTTATATGTACATGTGCATATACTGGAGAAGGAAATGGCGAATCGTCCCTGTATCTTTGCCAAGAAAACCCCCTGAATAGCATTGGTGTGCTATGTGGTTCATAGGGTCACAAAGAGTTAGACACAACCGAGTGACTGAATAGCAACACCAAATGTAGACAGATCAGAAATCAAGTTTCGTGTTAGCTCTTCCTCAATCCCCCTGAACTCTCTTAATTTTCCTAAATAACATGGCTGCCTGATGCAAACAATAAGTTGCTAGAATGAAAAATGGGATGCATTGATTTTCCATAAAGTGAATTTTGGTGCCTTAGAAAATGATAGACTTAAAATGACATTTTATTTCACAAAAAAAGAGGGCTGGGAAGGCCCTGCCACTCTGTTTCATTTTACTATCCTTCTGAGTTTCATTGAGCAAATGGCGAAATGATTAGAATTGCCTATATCCCCTCTGAGCTAATCATTTGAATGTTGATTTTCACTGAAGGCGTAACAATTTCCCCAGTGACATTTGTGTTTCAAATGATCTATCACTGCCGGCACTTCACATGGACTGACACTTCAAAGGAAACAGGCCACCCCGTTCAAGTTGGGAGGCCTTGCTTAGTTCTGTGACGAAGCTGCCAGGATTGGTCCGTGATCCTCCCTGCTTATATCAGTGCACATGTGTTAAAATGCTTTTCACGTTCCCATCTTGGTAGCCAAACCTTTTGACCCAAGAACAGAACTCCATTTATGATTCTCCATGACTATCTTTTTTAAAATCAAAGAATTGATTCTGACTCCAATGAGTCATGTAAACTACTTCCATCTTACCTTTCTTTGGCTTAAAAAAATAATAATCATTGGATGTTGGTGTAGTGCCTTGGACTCTGATGGTATTGAATTATTAGAGTACACCCATTGTTTTCAGATACTAGGTGCCTTTCTAGCACTATATCTTCAAGGCATCAATGGATCTGCAAAATAGCCCTCTTCTGAGTACTGTATATCAGGCACAAATATACCCATCATTTCCTAAGTGCCGATGAAAAAGTCTCTCTTGCTAAGCTCGAAAACAAGAGAAAGCTTTTTCATGTCTCCAAATCAAAAGAAAAAAGGAGCACTTTAGGAAGTCAAAGAGTACTGGGTTTTCATGATCATTTAATTTACCCCCCTGCCAAGTTTTAAGAGAAAGACAATTGTGGGCAGCAAGTTCTATTTCTCAACCTTTTTCTCATCAAATGTAGGGATTTACTTTGTGATGTTTTTGTTTTGTGGTTATTACTGAAATGTCATTGATTTAAAATAATCAGAAGTCATGATAGGCAGAACACCTACGCTATTGTGTGATGCTAGGCAACTCAGCTCAATATTCAATATTTCAATATTCAGTATCATTTACAAAATAAAGATATGAATACCTGTTCTGTAAGTCTTACTTCATAGAGTGGTTGTGAGAATAGAATGAGTTACTGCGCATAATTTGCTTTACCAACTTTAAAATGTTGTAAATTTTCATTATTATTATTAATGGAGGTCAGAAGAGTTCATTTCCAGTCCCAGCTCTGAGCCTTACTATTTGTATAAACTTAGAAAAAATATTTCACCTTCCTGATTCTCAATTTCCTCACATGAAATGAAAGAGTGGAATAAATAGAAGGCCCTGATGGTGCTTAAGAGTTCTAGGCTAGACACTGATGACTATGATTTATTTCTTGTTTATTACAACATGTTAACTATTTGTTGGCTGAAAGAAAGATAAATGAATGAAAGCGATCTTGATAATTCTTCAAAAACTCTAGAGGCATGAGCATGGAGATGGAAATCCCCTCCTTTACCAGAGCCTGTTTTAAGTGAATCCATTACTGGGCATATTTCATAAGATGTCAAGAGACAGAAAGGTCCCACTCATACCAAAATATTCAGAGCATTAAAAAAAAAAGTTAGATTTTATCTATCACTTCATCTATCCATCTATTTATTTATTTTGTTTGTCGGTGATATGAGTATGTGCCCAATTTGAAACTGGGGGTAATGGCTGAACACAGTGGGGAATTTGAACACAATGACCTATTAGTGTATTGTAAGAAACAGCAGTTATACAGAACTAAGGGAACAAGAGAAAACTTGCATCAGAAAATGCAGAATGAAAAAAAGGAGAAAAGAACAATGTATTCAAAAATTTTAGTGATATACATGAGGAGAACTCCAAAAGGCAGCTGAATTTAGAGTAAATATAGTGACCAGTTATGGTCTTCCCAAACAGGTGATATCCCTCTTCCCTCTTCCCTCTTCTTGCCACCCAAATGGAGAGGGGAAATGATAGGTGCAGAATCTTGCACACCCCAAAATATATGATCCATTTGTTGATTTTGATTACTTAAAAAAGAAAGGTAGGTTATCTTTAGGATAGGGATAAAAGTGATATGAAAACAAAATTCAACAAAACAAAGGAAAATTACCAATATTTATTTTACGTCTCTATATGTGCATTAATGTGCATATAGATATGTGCGTGCATATATGCAATATACATATGTAAATGCAATTTTGCACACATGTGTGTTATGTGTTAATAATATATACATACATACATAATAGTATTTCAGAAGCTCTCTCTGTCACTTTACCACTATGGGCACTTATTCAATCAACACCCAAGACAGCCTGTCTTTACTTTAGAAAATGATTTCAGGAGCAGGTAGGTGGTGCAGTGGATAGAGCACTGGCCCTGGAGTCAGGAGGACCTGAGTTCAAGTCTGACCTCAGACACATAACACTTACAAGCTGTGTGACCCTGGGCAAGTCACTTAACCCCATTGCCTACCACCCCCCAAAAAAAAGCAAAAAATTGATTTCATAATTATCATGGACTAATATTCACCTACTGTTGGTTACCTTTCTGACTTCAAACCTCTTAAAAATTTGGTAGTTTAGTCCTTGAATGAGCGATGCAGCATTAGTCACATAGCTGGGAATCACAGCTTTAAAAGCTTGGTAACAAGAACTTGGGGCAGGTAGTTAGTGCAGTGGAAAGAGTGGTGATGCTGGAGTCAGGAAGACTCAACATCCTGAGTTCAGATCTGGTCTCAGATACTAGCTGTGAGATCCTGGGCAAGTCACTTAACCCTATTTGCCTCAGTTTCCTCAACTGTCAAATGAGCTGAACAGGGAAAGGACAAGCCAGTCCATTATCTTTGTTAAGAAAATTCCAAATGGTGTCAGGAAGAGTCAGACATGACTGAAAAATGACTAAACAATAACAGCAATAAAACAAGAACCTGGATCGCCATTAGTCCTATTATTATAGAATTCTCTAGACTGTGAAACTGAGATTCAGGGAAGTGAAGGAGCTGGAACAGACTCATATCACGATAAAGTGACTGTGGCAGAAGCCACACTCAGATTTATTGACTATCTGACCCTTTGTCCACTGCTTAGCACAGCTCCTGATACATAATTGGTACTCAATAAATGTTGACTCATTGATTATCCATTAGAAGACTGTGACTTCCTAGTCACAGTCCTAGATAGAGAAGAGACAGAGACAGACAGACAGAAAGACACAGAGACAGAGAGACAGAGACAGAGACAGAGAAAGAGAGAGAGAGAGAGAGAGAGAGAGAGAGAAAGACAGAGTCAGAGAGAGTCAGAGAGAGAGAGTCAGTCCAACTGCAGACTTCTAAAATCTCTGTCAGATTGTGTCACCTATGTGGTTGTGGTTGTTCATTGGGTTTTAGATTTATAGGGGTAAGAAATCTTCAGGGTTATTTAGTTTCAATGTGGTAGAATGGGTAGAGTAATGATGATGGAGGCAGGAAGGCCAGGCTATGAATCACACCCATGATACTCCTTAGCTCTGTACCTGGAGACAAATCACTTAACATCTGGGGGCCTCTCTTTCCTCATCTCTAAGCTGATGGGAATGTACGTTATGACCTGTCAGATGCCTTGCAGCTCTAAATACATAATCTTGGGCCAACCTCTTCTTTTATTGTTTTTAGGAGATGAAGAAACTGAGGGTCAGAGACTTTATTTATCAAAAGTCACAGAGGTAGGAAGTGGTAGGGGTCAGATTTGAACTAGGAAATGCCTGACTTCCATATTCAGCTCTCAGTCCCCTAAGGCAGGTTGTTTTACCTGCGATTTTTGGTGCTCTATATTCCTCCTTTTCCTCCTCTTTTTCCTCGTCCTCTTCTTTCTCATTCTTCTCTTTCTTCTCATCCTCTAACTGACAGTAGGCCTGGAGTCAAGAAACCCTTAGTCCAAACCCAGCCTCTTCCAGGCTTCCAGGCACTTCCAGATCCTGGCACTTCCTAGCTGTGTAACCCCAGGCAAGTCACTGGATCACTATTTGCCTCAGTTCCCTCAACTGTGAAATAGTGATAATAATATCATCTATCTTATAGGTTACAGGGGGTAGCTAGGTGGTACAGTTGATAAACTACTAGGCCTGAAGGGAGGAAGACTTGAGTGCAAATCCGGCCTCAGATATTTACTAGCTGTGTGGCCCTGGGCAATTCACTTACCCTGTTTGCCTCAGTTTCCTCATCTATAAAATGAGCTGGAGAAGAAAATGAAAAACACTTTTACTATCTTTGCCAATAAAACCACAAAAGGAGTTACGAAGAAGTAGACACAATAGCAAAATGATTAAAAGACAGGGCTATTCTGAGGATCAAATAATTTACTAGTTTTAATGTGATTAGCACAGTAGATACATAATAAATGTTTATTTCTTTCTTTGCCTCTCCTTTTTTCCTTCCCCCACGTCCCTTCCTCCCTGACTTCCTTTCTTCTTGCATTTCTTCCTTTCCTTTTCCACTCCTCTCCTTTCTATTTCTCCATCTTTCTTTCTCTTTCTTTTCCTCCTCCTCCTTTTTCTCCTCTTTGTCTTTGTCTTTATCTTCATCTTCATCTTCTTCTTTCTTTTATGTAGTCTATCCCATTTACAAAGTTCTATGTTTGTATTGTTTGACATTTTCAATTTAACAAGGTTATTTATTAAATATCATAGACCTAGGCCCAACTGTGTTCCCAGGAGTCAAGGTACTATTGTGCTAGGATGCCTCAGCTATTGGTTACTCTAGTCCCCTTTCAAATGATAATACAACATATTCTGGATATGGAAATTCTTCCCTCCTCTGCCCTCTCCTCTCCTCCTCTTTCTTCTCTTGCCCTCTTCTCTATCTTCTGTTTCCTTTTCTTTTCTTTTCAGGTTTAAAGCACCAGCCTCAGCAATGGTGGTGATCACAACACATAGGTTAGAAAAGAGCCAGAGGAGTAATATATTTGAATATATTTAAAACAACAGATCACCTTGGCAAGTTTTCCACTCTCAAGCTTATCTTTTTGACACATCCTGTAGCCTCTCCATTTTACTTATGGTGATATTCCTTTTGAGTTTTCTTTTTCTCCTTTAATTATTTCCATTACTCTGAGCTAATGTACATGATTCCCTTCAGCTGTCAGGCGGATGAAAAGGTTTCAGCCCACTGATTCTGTAATCACATCACCTTTTACAAAGTCCCAACTTAATATGCATTTGCTTTGTTCTGCTGAGAAGGGGAGCCCTAACAAGAGAGAGAGAGAGAGGGAGAGAGAGAGAGAGAGAGAGAGAGAGAGAGAGAGAGAGAGAAGAGAGAGAGAGAGAGAAGAGGAGAGAGAGAGAGGAGAGAGAGAGAGAGAGAGAGAGAGAGAGAGAGAGAGAGAGAGAGAGTGTGTGTGTGTGTGTGTGTGTGTGTGTGTGTGTAGTGTAGTGTATTCTGTATGGAACCTTGCAAGCTGTCAGGATATGTCAGCAGAGATCTGGGGAATGTTGTACATTGAAAAATGTGCCATGTTTTCTAAGCTTCAGGTCATAGTTAAGTGTCTAATCATAAATGTCTTTGTAATTGTGTGAGAGAGAAAATTAGTCTTTTAACCCCATTATTTCTATCATTTTAATAACATGATTTTTTTTAATCTGATTTGGTCCACTCTTAACACATTTAGGTCTTTAATTCAATGAAAAAAATCTCAGCTATTTAGATACTCTCTTCATGAAATACTTTTTAAAAAGTACAGATTTTCCAGTGTATTGTTTCCAATTACTGCTAATTATGAAGGCTTTCTTATCTAGCTCTTTTATGATTCATGGGTTGTGAAGAGAAGCTGAGGCAGACCTCTTCACCTTGTGTGAATGCCCCATGTCAAATTTGAGATGGGAGGGCAGTAGGACAGTCAGGCATAGAGTTCTGTATTGCTAGAGCAAATTCATGTACAAATGAAGTGTTAGATCCACTTCTATAATCATTCCCATCCAAAGGATGGCTCATTTTCTGGAAGACTGCAGAGTTTCATGTCTAGTCCACTGAGATGATTTCTGTTAAGTGCTTTGGGAATCTTGAGCACAATATAAATATTCAATGTTGTTGTTCCTGTTCTCATCATATTCAGTGAGGCTCAGATAGAAAGTCATGGAACAAGTCACTACTTTGCTAGTATTCCTCTATGTTCAGGGTTTTTTTTTTTAATGGACTACTGCACAGAAAAATACTTTTTAAAAAAATATATTAGAATACAATCTCATCCTCTTCCATAGGCTCACCTAGAATATTATCAATAGAATAGTAGTAAGACATAGGACAACAAGATGTAGTTTATTCTTATCCCACAAGATTTCGATGAAATTGTCCCATTCTCTATATTTCAAAAGCTCTTTGTTCCATTAGGCTTGAAACCTATTAAGAATGTATCTGATTTTTAAATGAATCAATATGTCTTTAAGATGATGGAAAGCATTTTAGTCTGTGAAAATGGCCCATTTTCGATACGGTATTACTATCATTGTAACAACAACAAAAAATAGTTATTATAATTATCTTTGTTTTCTCTTCTGTTAAAGTTCAGATACCCATGGTCCTGAAAAAAAAAAAGATTAATAACTTACCACTGCCATTTTACCTTAATGTTTTGATGAGTGATTATAAAAGCAGTTAAATGAAAGCTTTTTTAAAATAATTCAATCGATAGGTAAATTAATTGATTCTAGACTCATTGGAAGCATTGTTGTTACATCTCCAACAGCAGACAGGACCATGGTGATTATAGGGACTTCATCTCATTCCCTCATGATTTGATTTTTTTCTGCTGTCTCATATTGTAAAGTTTTTTTTTTAATCCATACAGTTTGAATATTATGAGTATTTTGTATGGTGACATCTGTTAAAAACGATGATCATAAATTTTTTGGAACAATGTAATGTGTGGGCAATTTTGGAAACAGTTTTCCCTATGCAAAATTATACTGTTTATTTGTGAAATTCTCAATAATATTTCCAGTTCCGATAATATTTCCAATAATCTTTGTTGCTGGTTAACTTATAAAAGATGAGTTTCTACTATAAAATTCAAACCACTAGGTGGCTTCTTTCTAGATCATGCCCTTTAGCCATAGGTGTCCTTCAGGGTTTTTTCCTGGGCCCTCTTCTCTTCTTCCTTTATACTGCTTCATTTGGTGATCTCATCAGCTCCCAAGGGTTTAGTCATCATCTCTAGGCTACTGATTCTCAAATTCAACCATCCTGCCCCAAAATCTCTCAGCTGACCTCCAATCTCAAATCTCAAACTACCTTTTAGACATCTTGAACTGCATGTCCAGTAGACTTCTTAAACTCGACACATCTAAAACTAAACTCATTATTTTTCCCCTAACATGCTCCCCTTTCCCTATTATTGCAGAGAGCAACCACGTGCTCACAGTCTGTCAGGCTACCAATCTAGGAGTCATCCCGCATTACTCAGTATCTCTCCCTATCCCCCACGTCCAATCAGCCTGTCCATCACCCTTTCAACATACACCCCCTTCCCTGCTCTGGCACTGCCACCTCTCTAGTGCAGGCCCTCATCATGTCACACTTTAATTATTGCTGCAGTCTTCTGGTAAGTCTGCCTGCCTTAAGTGTCTCCGAACTCCAGCCCATCCCACCTAAGTGATTTTCCTAAAACACTTGTCTATGCAGCCAATTGGAATTGAAACATCCTTCCCTTTTCTTCCTTATCAGTACAGTTTGGATCTGTGTCACCAGAGTATCTCACCTAAGTTGATTTCCTCTACAGTGTTTAAGTATTTGATCACAGATCACAGAATGTTAGAGTCTAAATAAACCTCATAGGGGTCTAGGATTTTACATTTCAGAGGGTTCTAGTTCAACCTATACATAAACAAGGACCCCACTCTATAACATGTCCAATGATTATTAATCAGTCTTTGCTTGAAGACCTCAAATAAAAGGGCCCCCATTATATCTTGACACAGTATATTCTATTTGGGAATACCTCAGATCTGCTCCATTCACTATCCTTTCCCATCTCCCAAAAGATACCTTTCCTGTGGAATCAGGAAAGATTAGTATTGCCAGTTGACAGGCCTCCAAATGGATGGAAATTATTACATTTTATCACTGTAGAGTATTTTAGGAATCCATTCACATAATATAGTTTTATATAAGTTTTACAAATAGGTCACACCAGGCCATGACTTCTAATAGAATACAACTCCCTAAAAAGCAAAAAAAAAAAAGTTTCAAGTTACGCACTGAATACAGCATCTTAACATATTTAAGGATAGAATACATATAAAGATCTGACATCATTAGAACAATAAAACCAAGGTCAAAAAAATAGAATGATTTGAAGTGAACATTTAATTTCTTTTTAAATTATTATTATTTTGGTTTCTATTGTGTTATGAACTTATAGATTTAGAGCCAAAAGGGATAAAGTAAGATGATCAAAACCAAGAACCTGAGGCAAAGGGAGATTCAGTGACAGCCAGATCTAGATAGTTAGGAGGTGTTAATGGCAGGTCTTTCAAAGTCCAAGCCCAACAATCTATCCAGTGACCAATTAGATGTGGCCTCTGGAATTTCAATGGAGTGCCCATGGACAAAGTCCTGAGACCGTGTCACTAGTCTGTCACTATTCTATTATACTCAGCGTACAATTGACTTTTTCACATGTGATTTAATGAAAGTGTTTCGATGCAGGTTCATTTTCAATAGTGTCACTTAAAGAATCTTTGGGCCAGTTTTAGTTTTAGGAGTAAACAGTATAATAGGAATGCTTTGTCTTTCTTCCTGTTCCCACATAGTTTTAAATTACTCAGGTAGATCTTTATATTTTGAGTTTTCATTCCTCATATAAGCTGGAGATAATATGTGTTTGATAAAAAAAAATGACTTTTTTTTTTAAAAATGGCTTGTAGTGTGTGTGTGTGTGTGTGTGTGTACTGCTGGACTTAAGGAAGACCTGTATTTTGATCTTATCTTAGACACCAGTTGTGTTACTCTAGAAAAGTCATTTTTTCATTCTTGGTCTCAGTTTTTCCATCTGCAAAATGATGTGGTTGAAATAGATGATCTTTAAAGTTACTTTCAGCTTTAAGTCCATTATTATACATTAAGAAAACATTTTCCAGGTAGTTCGATTATGGACCATGGTTTTATCTAGTATGATGTTCCAGTTCCAATTAAATTTATTTTTAGAATATATATGTGTGTGTGTGTATGTACATATGCATGTATACATATGTACGTATGAAAATCACGTTTGATTTATATGTATGAAAATTCTAATAATGAACTCAGTGGAAATATATGATCTAATTAAATATGGTAATTCTAAACACACTCAATTGGAATATGTATGTATATGCAGTTATCCTCATCATTATTGGCATCATAATCATTTGTTTTTATTAAAAAAAAGAGCAGCCTGACTTTACAAGGAATAGGGAAGTTGAAAGGTAACAGCACTGTTGGATGGAAACATCAATTTAAGACACTAAACTTTAGTGAGGGCACAAAAAGAGCATAAATAAGCAGAAACCCCAAGGTCACTGGCAGAATCAATAACCAAGCTGAGAAGAGAATATGGGCCTTCCAGTCTCCAGGCCTGTCTGTGCATTAGGCCGTCAGACTGCAGGAGCCATTTAGCAGCAAAAGAAAAACAGAATTTCCTCTATCAAGGAATAATGGCTTTTTCCTTTTGAGATTGTGAAGATTGAAATCACAAGGGTCTGGGAAGAAGCAGTTATCAGGGCCCAGGTAGCCTTTTCAGTAGGCCAGTCCCAAGGATGGAGTTTTCTGGGTCTTCACTTCTGCAAAGGGATTCTTGACCGTTGGCTAGTTTTAATCTGATTAATTAATCACTCAAAGGGAATGTATTAAGTACCTATTATACCCTAGTACTATGCTTGGTGCCATAGATAGAAAGACAATGGTGAAAATAGACCCCAACTCGGGTAATTTGCATTCCATCATGGGAAACATGCAAGCATATATAAAGTAATTGCATACTCTCCGTAGGTATGGACTGGATAGTTAGGGTATAAGCTCATTCAAAGAAGGAATTATTTAATTATTGTCTTTGTACTTCTCGTGCCAATTAATAACTGGTGCATGGTAGATGTTTCATAATTATTTGCTGAATACTTAATCATGGTTTCATTGATGTAAGGAATTTTCAGTGAGGAACTTCCTTCACCAAAGTGTCCACTAGATACCTTTTAGTCTTAAATCATTATCTACATTGAGAGATAAAGTGATTTTCCGAGCTTACATAGTCAATAATATGTTCATTTCTTTGTTTGTTGGTTGGGGGGGATGATTTGAATTCAGATCTTTCTGGCCCTAAGGACAACTTCTATCCACGATGTCATATCATCAATGCGACTAAATGTTTTAGTTATTTAACTCCATGCAACTGATTAAGCATGCTTCTCTCGGGGGAGAAAATTGTTATTTGGGGCTAAGGGAAAGTCTTCATGTAGAACAGTGCTTGAGCTAAGCTGTGGAGCAAGCTAAGTATTCTATGATGTAGAGGGTGGGAAGTACATATCAGGCAGGTGATACAAGCTTGTAAAGTCCAAAAACAAGAGATGGAAGACAAAGAGAATCACTGAAGAAAAGAAATGGAAAATGCTGTTTTTATAAAAGTACAAATGCAATTTAAGTTAGTAGGGAAATAGGTAACTGGGAAGGCAGGAGGGGGACAAAAATCTTTGCATGATTTTTTTTTCTGAATGATCTCCTCTCTAAGATAAAAAAGGAAATGATGAAAACTCATAAGAAAAGGAATCATTACGTAAAAAGAAGTAATGGAAGGATATGAACAGGCAGTTTTAAATGAAGAAATCATACAGAAACAATGCTCTGAATCACTGAAAAGTAATGAAATGAAAATTAAAGCAATTCTGAGGTTCTAACACATGGCTATCACAGTTTCAAAGACAAAAATGACAACAAAGAAAATGATGAACATTAAAGGGACACAAGGAAAACAGATACAGAAATGCATCCTTTGTGGAGTTGTGAATTGGTCCAACCATTCTGAAGGACAATTTGAACTATGCAGCAAAAGCTGTTAAATTGTCCATACCCTGTGATGCAATACAGCTGGGCCAATGCTCCAAAGAGATCAAATAAAATAAAGGTCTTATATGTACAGAAATGTTTGTAACAAGTTTGTTTGTTTGTTTGTTTGTTCATTGTACCAAAAAAGGAACTGAATATTTAGCAGATATTGACCTATAAAAAATAAGTTATTAAATATTATTGCACTATAATTAATGGTGAAATGGACAATTCAGAGAAAGAAGGGGAAGACCACTATGAACTGATGCAGAGTGAAATGAGCCTAATTGAGTGAACAGTTTATAAAATAACAACATTCTAAAGAAAAAACAACTGAGAAGGACTTTAGAACTCTGACCAATATTGACAAATCCTCTTGCAGAAGACCAGACATGAAGCACACTAACTCATGTCAGAGAGGTAATGGACAGAAATGCAAAATAAGAGCTATATTTTGGGACATGGCCAATGTGGGAATGTTTTTTTTTTTCTAAACAATTCGTATTTATTAGGAGAACTTTTTTTAAAACTTTCTGTTGGAAAAGGAATGGAAGAGAGAGAAAATAAATGCTTGCAAATATGAAATGGAAAAATTTTTAAATTAAAAAAAAAACACAAGATGGAAATACCTTGTATAATGATAAGCAGGTAGGCCATTAGGGAAGTACCGCAGACCAGGTGAAGGGAAATAATGTTTAAAAGTTTGGATAGGTAGTCTAGAATGTCAAAGGTTTAAGATGGCAAAGTGAGGAATTCGTAGAGAGGTTATGGGCCCTGAATTATGTTGGTGGCTGTATGAAAGGAGAAGAGGGAACATATTGGAAAGATCTTGTGGAGGAAGAAATGACAGAACACATCAATGGTGATTCAGAACTGGAACGGCGCTTGGAGACAGATGAGATAAGTCATACTCAGAGAGAGCAGGGGACTTGACCAAGGGCTTACAGCTAATAAGTAACAAAGAGTGGGATTTGAACCTAGGTGCCCTGAGTGTCAATCCAGTTTCTTTCCAATGAGATTGAAGAGGAGTCCAATCTTCAAAGAAGACATTAGAAGCCTTGTTTTTATTAGGATCATAGACCTAGAAGAGACCTGAGGCATCATCTAGTCCAACCTGACCACTTAAGAGAAGAGGAAACTGAGGAACAGAGGGCACTAATATCACAAAAGTCAGAAGTTCTTGAACTGAGATCCCAGGTCCTCTCATGCCACATCATATGTTCTTTCCTAGTTTATACTACAAGTATCCATTTTCAGTGAAGGAATGCAATTTAAACACATATAAAAAATGAATCAAATTCCAACCTATTAAATAATACAAGGCAATTAATTTGCTTAAAATTAATTTGGCTTTTATTAATGATTCAGAAACCACTCCAAGACATTTCAACTTGAAAGGCAGCTGTATCGGCTCATTCCTCATAATTAAAGTATCTATTTCATCACTAATGTGTCCCTCAGATAAGTCATCACAGTGAGGAAGGTGACCCTGAGTCTTTGAATGTTAAGCCAATGGAGGACAAGCCCTGGAAAACTGCACCTGGAAAGAAAAGCTTCCAGTTCAAATCTAGTAACAAAGCCCAGGTGTGGCTGTCAGCTGAGAACCATCTTTACTAAGCTCTCAGCGGCTCAGGGATTGATGCTTATCTACCAGGGAAATTTTTTTAGGGAAATAAAAATTAACCCATTTACTAATTTACTAACTGTGTTAAAGAGGGAAGTATACTGGATTTCGAGCCAGACCAACTGGGCTTGAATCTCACCTGTGACGGCCATGCCCAATCTGAACACGGGTGAGTCACAGCCTTTCTGAGCTAGTTCCCACCTCCGTAACATTAGGAGTAGACTAGGATATTTCTCAGCTGCATTCCAGCTCTGAATCCTACAGCCTAATGAATTCCAACTCTGATATTCACACTACCTGTGTGACATTGGACAAGTTCCTACACTTTATGGTCTCCAGTTTCTCTCCTGGTAAGATGAAGGGGTTGGGTGAATTTAGGTGACTTAGGTGGTCCATTCCAGGGTGAGACCTGGAACCTTTGTGGATGAGTCTGTGTTGTCACAGTGATGAAGTCATAGGTCACTGGAATTAATAAGGAAAGAAAGAAAGAAAAGAAGACACCAGCCCAGCTTGGGAATTGTGAGCCACGAACCCTATGAACCCCACAAACCCCAGTTTGAAACAGAGTCTGCTCTAAAAAAGAGACAAACAAAATTGAGGTATATATGTCCATGGTTTAATTTCTCAAAGTGGCTTGACATGCACTGCAATGGGAGTTCTGTCCAAAACTAGGTCCCCCTAAGACGGCCAGTTCAGAACTGCCTCAGCTTGGAATTTTGGGGTACAGCCTTATATGCCTGTCGAAGAGTAGGTGTTCCCTAGGGGTTCCAATCAACCACGGTCCACATATTAGAAGGTAGGTCATATTAAACTGAGGTCTTGAGTACGTGCTTTAGATCACCATCCACTGGGGCAAATATTGCCCACCGACAAAGGAAATACCACCCCCAGCCTTGGAAGTCTGTCTCCACCCAAACCTGAGTAGGATAAAATCAATTTAGTCCTGTTTGGAGTTTGCCCAAAATAAGAAGATTTTGATGCAATCTCATTATCAGAGATGTTCTTCTGAAAAACTTTGGACAGAATTCTGGTAGGGTGGCCCTCTGTCTCTAAAACACAGATTACCAAGAGAAATCATTATTATTCTTTTTCTTAATTTTTTTTTTTTTGGTTAGGCAATGGGGTTGAATGACTTGCCCAGCTAGTAAGCGTTATGTGTCTGAGACTGGATTTGAACTCAGGTCTTCTTGAATCTAGGGCCGGTGCTCTATCCACTGTGCCACCTAGCTGCCCCTGAGCAATCATTTTTAACAAAAGCATAAATTCAAATGTCAAATTCAAATGTATTCAATTACAAAAATTAAAACCTTAGTATCCAAAATGCTATTGAGTCAAAAGATTTTTTTAAATGATAACTTAACATCCAACTACTTATTTATGCAAAGCAGATAAATTCAAGCTGAAGACATGCTATCATTTGTGGAGTAGCTGAAAATTAAAAATTCACTACACACACCTTCTCTTTTTTGTGTTTCATTCTCTCTGTCTCTCTCTCTCTCTCTCTCTCTCTCTCTCTCTCTCTCTCTCTCTCTTTCCTCCCTCCTTCCTTTCTTTCTTCCTTCCTTCTTTGTACTTCTCTTTCTCCTTCTACTTTCTTATATTTTTTTGCCCTCAGCTCTTAAGCCCAGGATCTCTTAGAGTCCTTCTGATATGGCTTCTGCTGACTCATCTATTAAATTATGTTTTTAAACTTCTGAAGTACTCTCATTCATGTTAAATCTGTTTCACTCTGCATAATGCAGTGGCAGTAATATTAAAAGGAAGTAAATGTAAAGTGCAAGCTCCAGCAATTCTGAAAATTTATCAGGCTGCAATTTTCTTCCCTCATCTTCATCAGAGACAGACAGACAGAGACAAAGAGATAGAGAGACAAAGACAAAGAGAGAGATAGAGACTGAGAGACACAAATAGATATGGACAGGCACAGAGAAACAGAAAGAGAGAGAGAGAGACAGAGAGAGACAGAGAGAGAGAGACAGAGACAGAGAGAGAGAGAGACAGAGAGAGAGAGAGAGAGAGAGAGAGAAGAGAGAGAGAGAGAGGAGGAGGAAGAGGAGCACAGAAAGAGACTGAGCAAGGAGGAGGAGGAAAAGAGGAGGGGATGAGGGAAGAGGGGGCAGATAGTGGAAGAAATGGAAACTAACGGTTTATTAAGTTCTCCTTTTGGAAATGGGCCCTTGGCAATCGTGGCTGAGACTAAAAATCCAAGTCAAGCCCAAGATAATTGATATTTTAAAAGATTCTCCTTAGGGCAAGGCCTAAAAGACCCAGCATTTGGCATGGAAAAACTAGGAAACCAGGTGGTGAGGCCATTAACCCAAAGCTGGGATAGTCTATGGAGATGCTACAGAATAACTACCAATGAACTGTGGATTTAATTAACTTTCCTCTCCAGCATAGTAGAAAGAGATACAATAGAAGTCCAACCCAGAGCACAGGGACAAAGCTCTTTGCTGGCTAAATGGGTGAGTGGGGGCCAGATCACAGACACCTCATGTAGTCGGCATTGTGACTGCAATCCCTCAACTACCAGCCAATTAGCCACTTTACCTCTGTGGACAGTTCTGTTTTCTGACTAATGATGGGGCTGACTGCTAGCCTATTTATCTGAAATAGGGCCTCTAAGAACACAAAGGAGTATTTTTTTTAATAGGTATTAGCCTTTCCAGCACAAGAGTAAACATAAACTCCATTTATCACTTGTTAATTTCACCACACATTGTCTGGATGAGAATAGCTCCCATTCACAGAGAATTGTCAACTTTGCAAAGTATTTTTCCTCTTGACAAAAAGGGCTGATAGACAGGCAGTGATCATAGCATCATAGCGTCCTAGTTAGGGAAGTGGAAGGGACCTTTCTTTGGATCTTTGTTTCCCTCGTCTGACATCTTGCTGTGTGTCATTTTATGTTACACCCCAAAATTCCCATTTCCTCAGTTTCCTCATTTCCCATGACCTACTGCTATACCCCACCCCAGCTACCCACCCCTACTTCAGCCCACCCTCGGCTCAATACAGAAATGGGTCATAATCTTCAACTTGCCATTATCCCCATGTGTTTCACTTCCATGCTCATACATTCTGAAATTCCTTTTTCTGATCATAATTGGCTGTCATTGAAAGTTTCCCTCTATCTTGTGACCCCCAAACCTTCTGAAAGCTACCACCAATCCCTCTGTCTCTGTTTTTTTCTTTTTTCTTCCCTAGGGTATCATCCCTCAACTGACTATATTATTTTTTCCTCTTCATTTTGATCTCTTGACGAACCAATTCAATTCGACATTTGTTCTCCTTTCTTTGAGTACCCTGTCCCCTTATCTAATCACGTATCTTTGTCTGTCAACTCTCAGTTTTGGATTACTCCCATTGTCCAATGTCTTTGCTCCTCTTCATGTGCTGCTTAATGGAGTTGGACAAAAATCACAAAATAGTGCTAGTGGTTTCACTAAAAAATATATTACATAATCTCCATTGGACTTTCACAATGGCAAGACAAACTTTTTGTATCTCCCTAATCAATTCACTATTCCACTCACTGTCTCAAAATCATGCCTCCTACCCTATTAACCTTGCCTCATATTTCACTGAAGAAGCCAGTTTTGCGAGTTTCCTCTTCTTCTTTCCCTCTCATTTCCTATCACTAAGATTCCTTCCATCATTATCTCTTTAATTCCTTGCTTACATGAAGAGGTGGCCCTTCTCTTTGCCAAGGCCAATGCCTCTATATTTTCAATTGATCATGTCCAATCCATCATATCAAGCAGACCCCTCCATCATTCCTATTTTCCCACTAATCTTCACTTTCTCCTTTTCTACTGTTTGCTCCCCTATTACCTGTAAAACTTGTATTTCCCTAATGCTCAAAAAATAAAAAGAGCCTCAGTTGATCCATCCCTGCAAATGTCATTCTGTATTCCTCCTCCCTTTCTGCCTAAACTTGAGAAGGAATTTTTAGATTGGTACCTGCACTTTCTTTCTTTTCATTCTCTTCTGATTTCTCTAAGCCTGGCTTCTGACTTGACAATCCAACTGAAACTACTCTATCCGAAATTAACAACGACCTCTTAATTGTCAAATCTATTGGCCTTTTCTCAATCCTCATTCATGTGATGGCTCTGCAGCCACTGACTGTTGACACCCTCTTTGATATTCACTTCTTTCTTGGTTTTCATAATAATTCTCACTACTGACTCTCCTCTTTCCTTCCCCCCCCCTTTTCTTTTCTTTTTTTAAATCTCATTTGCTTCCTCCACTGCACCCAGATTCAATGGAGCTAGCCTGTTGCCCTGTAATTATTTTCACTAGTCTGATCACTGCTTCTCAGTTTCCTCTGCTGAATCTTCATTGAAACCCTAGCTACTAACCATGGATGTCCCCAAAGTCTGTCTTCTAGGACCTCTCCTTTTCATAACACATCCTTCTCTCTCCTGACAGTGGACCACCCTGGTACAGACCCTCATACCCTCACACCTGCATTATTGCAATATCCTTCTGGTTGTTTTCCACTCCTAAAGTCTTTCATTTCTCTGTTTCATTCTCTACTCCACTGCTGAACTGACATAGCTAAAGTGCAGTTCTGTTCATGCCACTCCCTCTTCTGTGAACTCCAGTGATTCCTTATTGTCTCCAAGATCAAATTTAAAAACCTCTTTCATCACGATTCTTTCAGAAACCATCTCTCCAATATCATCCACCATGGAGAGAAGCCATCTGAGCAAGTCAATGGGCTCTTCATATGTACCAGATCTCCATTATATATAACATATTTACAGTATTTTTATAAAATTGACTGAGTTTAATTAGGTTGAATTGAATTATTTTCAGTTCTATAGGGCAGAAGTAGGAACAGTGGGTAGAGGTGGCAAAAAGGGAGATTGAATTTGGTACAAGACTGGAGCAGAAACCTTCTTAAAGAAGAGCAACCTCCTAAAGGGGCAAGGGCTACATCAGGGAGGAGTGGCTTCTCCTACAACAGAAGTGTTCAGGCAGACACTTGATGTTGACCTGGTTGTGCATTTTAGAAGGGTTCGGGCGCATTGTAGTCAATGGCCATTAGGTCTGAAATTCCAGCTTTGAAATTCTATGATTCTTTGAATCAACAATTTATGAATGAATCTCAATCATCTGCATTAGCCCCTCAGCTGAAAACTGTCTCATCCACCACTGGGGCTTTAGCAAAAGCCCTTAGATGTAGAGGATGGGATTTCTTCTTTGGCTCAGCCTTTGGGGCCAAGGCTCACCCCCTTGCCTCAAGGAGGCATCAGAGGAATATGTATATGATAGTTTAAAGGCTCAAGCACATTCATTTGCTTTTGCAGCTGGATGCTACTAATTACAAATCAGACTTATGCATTCATTAAAACAAGCTCAGCAGGCTTCCTACTTGGAAAAGGCTCCATTCACAGTGAGCTTGAGTTACTGCATTCATATGAACATATTAAAGTCACTTTTGTTTTAAAATATTCTACAATTCAAATTTTCCACTGATTAACATGATCGTTCAATGCGAAAGGAAAAAAAAAAAACTTGAGCCCAGTACTATAAAAAAGAGACAGCATTACCTATATTTTGCATGAAGTACTACCCCCCATACCCTTTCCATACCTAGAGGTTCATAGATGAAGAGATTGAAAAGACATTAGGAACAATCTTGTCCAATCTCCCATTTTCCAGATGTTTAAACTGAGGCCCAGGAAAGATAAAAGATGTGTTTAAGGTTCTGGAGGTAATCAGAAATGGTGCTTTCACCCAAATCTCTTGACTCTGGAGCTAATACTCTTTCCACACTCTGCCTTTCCCCCTTCCAATTCTAGGGCTCAGCTCAGTTATCACCCTCCTACATGAAGCCTTTCCTGATCCTCCTGTTGCTGTGCTCCTCCCACCAAAATGTATTTTTGTTTAAATATTGTGCATTTACTTATCACTGTATGTGTTATTTATATCAATAGAATTTAAGCACTTTGAGAGCAATAACTTTAGTTTTTGCTGCATATGCAGTGCCTAAAGTCATTGCTGTCATACAGAAGGAACTTAATCAGTGTTCTTGGAATTCAGCCAGGTTAACTAAATTGAATGTCGGTCAGGTAAACTTTGGGTCCTGGAACCAACCATAATGAAATAGTTTCATATGGAAAATAATGTGGATTGAAATTTGAACTCATTTCTTATTGCTGTTAAAATAGAGAGAGGAGTGGCATGTGGTTTCATGTAGGGAGGGTTGAAGAGCCTTCATCCAAATCCCACTTACTTTAGTGATGAGACTGGTGAGTCCCTAAAGTCAAATAAATAGAATTTAACAAAACCACAACATGAATCCAAGTTCTTTGATACCAAATCTCTTTCTCCTCCTACTCTCATCCCTGACTTTTCAGTTTGATATTAGGGACATATCTTTTTCATATAGGATTCTATGTCTGATCTTAGATCCCAAATGGAGTTTAGGGTCCTCAATGAATCATAAATAAGACATCATAGGGAAAAAGGAACTATGGCAAGAATAGAGAATAATCAAGTTCATAAAATAGAAAATCTGATTTTATTCAATCTAATAGAGTATAGACATATTACATGTGTTGTTTTGGGGGGAGAAAAAATGAGAGAGATTAAAAACATAACTTGTAGTAGAAGGAAAAATATACTAATTCTGAAAGGAGTAAAGAGAAATCTGTTCTATTAGAGTGAGTGTCTAACTCAGGAGCATCCATTTAATCTGAAGCAAAGCTATATCCCCAGGGAATTAGGAGGAACTCTCTTTTTCAGATAGAACAGGGAACAGATGGCTGGTGGGGGTAAATAGTCCACAGCATCTAAGTTACAGGAGGCTAAAGAAGTTAGACAAAGTTGATCACCATCCTTGACTTCATCCCCTTAGATGAGAATGATCAGGGAGAAGTGTGAGCATATAAGCACCATGTGCAGAATTTTGATTCATAAAGCAGGTTGGGGGGGGGAGGGAATAAGCATTTATGTAGCATCTACTATGTGCCAGGCACTATGCTCACCCCCTTTTACAAACATTATCTCTTTTGATCCTCAAAACAGCCCTGGATGGTAGGTGCTATTATTATCCCCATTTTACAATTAATAAAACAGACAGAAGTTAAGGGACTTGCCCAGGGTCGCACAGCTAGTAAATGTCTAAGGCCACATTTTAACTTAAATCTTTCTGACTTTAGGCCCACTAGCATTCTCTCCACTATGCAACCAGCTGCCAGGAATACTCATATTATCTCAGAATCATTTGCCCCCAACCCCCCAAATTGGCAAAGATGTGCAACATACCAGAATATGCCCAAGGGCATGCTTAATACGTCATAAAATATCTCTAAATTAAAAATAGCTTGAATTTATGTGGTTCTAATCATTTTTGTGGGTGTAGAACTGGATGGGTTCACAAATGTCACTTATTCCAATCCCTTAATTTTGCAGAGAAGGGAACTGATGTCAATGAATTGCAGTGACTTGGTCAAGGTCACACAGATTATAAAGGTCAGAGCATTTTATGTACATTATTGGATTTGGTCCTTATAACACCCTGAAAGGTATACGTTGCATATATGTTAGCATCCCCATTTTATAGATGAGAAAACAGTCAGAGAAAGAAATTGGCCTATTAGCCCATGATCACAGAGCTAGCAAGTGCCGACATCAGGACTTGAGCACAGATCACTGTAAATTCCAAGTCTTCACCTTGTTACTAGGTACTCATGGGATTGTGAAGGAATGCAGGGAAGAGATATGAGTCAATGATCCAATGAATAGAACCTATTGAGGCAAATTGAACTCATATCACCACATTCTTTCATGTAGGGATAGGAGAGTCTGGAGCCTGGAGGATGACATGGAAAGCATCCTGCTCCTAAATGACAGGCTCTCTAGGTCTATCAGTGGTACATGCAAGTACACCAATTATAGTTGTATGTATCTATTTATCTATCATCTATCTATCTACCTATCCTTCTATCTATCTACCTATGTATCTATCTGTCTATCCATCCATCTATCCATCTATCTATCTATCCATCGATCAATCGATCTATCTTCCTCTATAAAAATGAGACATAGTATCTTTTTTTATCAGTCAATATGAGTTTATTAATCACTCACTTCAAATTAGGCAGTGGAGATAAAAGAAAAAAAGCACCTCCCTGTCACCAAGGAACTTCTGTCTGGAGAGACAACATACACATTTGTAATAATATTTGTATACACAGATATGTGCATACACATATCTGTGTATATTTTGTGTGTATATGTACACATATTATATATATATATATATATGTATATATATATATATATATTTTTTTAGAGAAAGGGAGAGGGAGTGTGTGTGTGTGTGTGTGTGTGTGTGTGTGTGTGTGTGAGAGAGAGAGAGAGAGAGAGAGAGAGAGAGAGAGAGAGAGAGAGAAAGAAAGAAAGAGAGCACTAGCCTTACATAAATTAATCTCTAAAGATTATCATTGCCTATTAACTTTGGGCTACGCATAGCCCCTGGGTCAAGCAAGATGGTACCTTCTGTCCCTGACAAGGTTAAGAGACTTTATAAAATCCCTTCCCCTCTGGCAAATAGGAAAATTGTTGGATTATTTTTTTTCTTTCCCTGGGGTTAAGAATTGCCTCTGGGGACCTGGAAGGCAAAGAGTTACTTAGAAGAAGCTCAATTGCAGAATGAGAAGTCAACCCCATAGCTCTGTTGTCCTGAGGTACTGTTCAGCAACTATTATTCAAAACACAGGAACTGCTGTTTTTACCTCACTCACAGTCTCTCCTAATGACTTTTCCAGAGAAAGAATCTTTTTGTTGTTCTGTTATTGAGGTTATAGCATTAATTACACTTTTTTTTGTTCTTTCTGAAAATGGGTTAAAAAGAAGGTAAAGTGCACTCCTCCAGAAATCACTTCTTTGGTTGAAAGTATTCAAGTTATAATAAATGGCTGATTCTCCAGCTTGGTTGGACATTCTTGGATGTATAACTTTATTGAAATCATGTCATTGCCAGTAACCCCAAAGCACTCAGATACCAGTGATGACTCAAAGGGATTTCCTGGTTCTTTCTTATGCTTATATCCATATTTTACATCCCTACTCAAGATTCCATCCATGGGGACTCCCTTCCGATAGAGCAGATCCTAGTGCTGTCAAATGCCCTTGTTCTCAACCAATTTTATCCACACCCTTGTTTAATACATTGCCTAATATGTTTTACCTATGTCAGGAATTTAAGACAGCCATCATCCCTCTACTGCAGACCCTTCCCCAAGTCTTCTGTTCTCCAGGCTAAACATAACAGGATCCTTTAACAGATATCCATATGTCATGGATTCAAGGCCTTTCACCATCCTGGCTTCCTTCCTCCAGACACTGCAACTAATTAATTTCCTTAAATTCTAGCTCCCAGAACTGAACACAAGATGAAGGTTGACTGGGGCAGAATCTTGAGTATCATCACCTTATACCTGAAAGTTATTTCCTGCCACGTGAACCCTAAGGCAGAATACCTTTTGTTTTAGCTGCCATATCACAATGGTAATTCAATGAACTTATAGTTTACTAACACTCCAAAATCTTTATTCAGAATGAGCATTGTCCATACAGATCTCTCCCAGCAAATGCTTGCAAACTGTTTTTTTTTTTTTTGTACCTAAGAAGTATTTGCATTTATCTCTCTGAATTACAACTTATTCAATTCTGTGCAGGTTCCTGTAGAATTCTCTAAAAGTGCTGAGTTTCCTGCAAGGCTCATTTCAAGTCTTCCTTTCCTTAGGAGGTTTTTTTTTTTTTTCCTGAGCTCTTCAGCTGATTATATAAAGAAGAAACAAATACAATGTACTGAATTTGAATATATACATATATGTTGTTTCCCTTTCAGAAAAATGTGAAGCATTTGAGAAAGCAGAAATTGCTTTCCTTGTGTCCATTTGTCACCAAAGAATAGCACAGAAGTCACTTCATAAATGTTTGTTCATTGATTGTTTGAACCACCGACTGATTGCTGGTTTGCCTCAGAATTCTGATTCATATTTATCATGATAATAAAAATACACACTCTTATATGTATTTATTTGTATGTACATATATGTAGGTGTGTGTGGTATTTGTAGATGGAGAGAAGACGGATACATAGATAGATAGATGGATGGATGGATAGTTAGAAAATGCATAGCTGAGAATTATGCCCAGAGAGTTATTGAACTACCTCTATCCACCCTTTGTCCCAGCAATACTACTGCTTCTGGAGACGATTAGGGAAAAAGGAAAAAAAAAAACTTTTGTGTTCTAAAATGTTTATAGCATCCCTCTTCATGGTGGTAAAGAATTGGAAATTGTAGGAATGTCCATCAGTTGGGGAATGACTGAACAAGTCGTGGTGTATGACTGTGCTTGAATGCTACTGTGCTATAAGAAATGATGAGCTCAATGATTTTAGAAAAAAAAGTATGGTAAGGCTTGTGTGAAATAATGAAGAGAGAAATGAACAGAACCAAGAGAACATTGTATGCAGTAACAGTAATATTGTTTTAAGGACAACTTCAAGAAAATAAGTTATTTTGACTATTATAAATACCCTATATATATATATATATATATATATATATATATATATATATATGTACACAAAATACTCCAAAAGAAAGACATTATGAATCCAGAGAAAGAACTGATAAATAGAAGTGTGTATAGAATAATTTCACATGCATATATACATACCTGTGTGTCTCATGGTGGTCATCTCTTGGGCAGGGGGGAATGGAAGAAAAAAGTAAATTTATATGATTATTTTGCTGTGCAGGGTAGATTTGCAGTTTCCTATGCAATTATTTTTTAAATTGTACTATGTAATGGAAATGCTTGTTTTATTCCATAAATTAAAAAGAAAAGAAAAGAAAATACATAATTGGATAGATAGAAGGTAGATGGATGGATAGACAGAAAGACAGACAGACAGATAGATAGAGGGGTTGGACAGATAGATATGTAGATAGATAAATGACAAAGTTTTAAGGTAAAAAATGTACTTTATTACTCAAAGCAACCTTTTGACACTCATCCTGTAAGTGTTTTAATACTTATTTTGCAGGTAAGAAAACTGGTGCTCAACAAATTAAAGTAAGCTTCCTCAAAAGTCATAGAGTTAGAAAGTGTCAGAGGAGTACACATGTAGGTCTTCCAAGCCTAACCCTCTTACCATTACGCCACACTACCTCAGTAGTTCATGAACACTAGGAAACCCACATGGCGTGGTGGGGAGGGAAGTGGAGAGTTTGCTCCTGTGGAGGAGGAATATCTCAGTACCAGAACCAGGGTGGAGTGAGTGGGAAATGTCCTCAAGAGCCACATTTAGAGGTTACTGAAATGAACAAGCAATGGTAACATTTTTAGTGCTTCAACGGGGAAGGAACAAATTTGTTTTAGTTTTAGCATCTAGTTAGCAAAAGCAATCACTTAAAATAGGATATTATCCCATAGCCCTGAGTGGCTTCTATCTCCCATGGAGATCTACCAGGTTCCTCTTCTTCCTTTTTTTTTTTTTTTCATCTAGCCAATGGAGTTAAGTGACTTGCCCCGGGTCACACAGCTGGTAAGTGTTACATATCTCAGGTCGGATTTGAACTCAGGTCCTCCTGAATCCAGGGCCAGTGCTCTATCCACTACATCACCTGGCTGCCCCTGTTTCTCTTTGTCCTTATAAAGTTCTCATCCTCCTGCCCCACAACAGGACTTCTGGTCTCAGCCTCAGTTTGAGGTGTTTTCACTACAGAAAACAGTTCCTTATTACAGCTCTTTCTGCATTTGTTAGTATCGGCTTCCAGTATCCACAGTGACTCACTCTGCTAAGTGCACACATGTCTGCAGGGTTTGGAGTTTGTTTGTTTGTGCTCGACCTAAATGGGACAATCAGGTTTTGAACGGAATTGCTTTAGGAGACCAAAGAGAGAGCTGCCAGCCAGACAGATGATAGACACCCCCACCCCCACCCTCACCCTAGCTAGGCATCCCAGGTGTTTAGTGCAGACATCTAATCTGTTGGTGGTGGGGGAGAGACAGAGAAAGAGACAAAAAAGAGACAGGGAGGGAGACATACAAGACAGAGACACAGGGAGAGACTGAGAGATAATAAGGGGAAAGGAGAGCTATGGAAAGACAGAGACAGATTGAGAGACAGGGAGAAAGAGAGACACAGACACAGACACAGAGACAGAAATAGAGAGAGCGTTGACCTATTTCCCCATAACTAATGGCATAGATGAAGTATGGCTTGGCCATTTGACTTATTTATAAGCATCAGATCTCAAAGAGAGCTGCAGGACCTTGTAAAATCTCAGTATCACCCTGCCTTATCAGAGATTGGGCAGCCATTTGAAGTTAATAGCACAATTAGGCACTGAGGGAAATTGATTTTAATGTGTGCTGGGAGCTCACAGCTGGTTTACTGGATGCTTGCAACTCTGCCTTAAACTGGACGGTACGTTGGGGCGAGGCTGGCAAGGGGCCCCAAAAAGAGCCAACTTGAATATAAGCTACAGGGAGAAGAGAACTTAGCATCTCAGTAGGTTGAGAAATTTGGTTGGAGAAGGGAGAAACAAAAGAAATCAAATGAAATACTAAAACGGTTAGATTGGATTCAATGAAGCATATATAAAGCTGTTACTACATTCCAGGCTTTGTGCTAAGAACAAGAGCAGAAATTCTAGCAAAAAGAAAAAAAAAATTTTAAGGAGCTTATTAAAAGAACATAAAAGTAAAAATGAGTAAATGAATAATGATTCTCTTGCTTTTGCAAATCTAAATTCAAATTCTAAATTTACTCAAGCAAAGGTAAGAAATAGGTGAGAGAAAAAATATTGCTCAAATCTATAGCTTCATAGTTGTACCTTTAGAAGCAACCTCAGAGATAATTTATTCTGACACATTCATTTTACAATTGAGTAAAATGAAGCCCAGAGAGAACAATTCCTGTACCTCCCATGTTGCATTTTCCTTTGATATAATCAGTATATATTTATATAAGCAAAATTTGGCCTATCTATCCCTTGTTCAACCCATCCCAATTCTGTGATTGTGGGAGGCCAGGGTGAGGAGGGAAGGAATTCTGCTCAGAAATCATTAGTAGTGTTTAGCCAGGGATGCCCCATTTTAGGAAGAACATCTATAAAGCTGAGACCCTGCAGAGAACAGTGAACATGGAAATGGGCCTGGTGATGATGGAATATGAGCTATTGATTTAAGGAAGTGTGAATGTTTGCTCAGATCAGCAGATTTGAGGTGAGGGATTATTGTTGTTTGCTTTGGGTTTTTTTTTTTGTGGGGGCATAGCTGTCTTCAGATATTCACACTTTGTCAAATGGATGAAGAAGGAAGATGAAAGAATCATAGATTTACAGCCAGGAGGGGCCTGAGAGGCCCATCAAATCCAACCCCCACATTTTCAAATTGAGAAAACTGAGTCTGAGAGAGATTAACTTACTCATCCGTGTCTGCAGAGTTAGTAAGTGACCAAGCTAGGATTAATGTTTTGATCATTAGAATCGTCTATCATAAGTATAGAAAAAAAAAATGACCTATTATCAATCTATGTCTCCCACTGTCTCCTTCTTTACTGTTATTAGTCGTCTCTACTGAGCATTGGCTAAGAACGATGGATATTGCACACATGCAGCTTTGCCATGATGGGCTAGTAGCAGTGTGTTCCTGGTCACATGATCATTTGCATTTTACTTCCTACATAAACTAATTGTAATGAAAAGCCTGAGGTTTTAATGCCTCCTATCTCAGCTCTCTTCCATCAATAATCCATTTTCCGTACAACTGCTAAAGACATGTCTTTAAAGTCAGGAGATTTTTGGAGCCTTCTCAAACCACATCTCAATAATGGATTGTTAAATGTTGTGTGAACATTTATACCATGAAAATCAGCAAAAACTATAAATCAGGGTGTGCACTTTTTGTGTTGTTGATAATCTAGACTTCACAAAGTAATTGAGAAAATGTTAATAATGCAGATTAAGACTCTGTCCTGAATAATTTTTTGCTCTCTCCCCCCCCGCCCCAGAGACCTGGCCGTTAACATTTACCATCATTCCATTCCATAAAGCCCATGTCTGGCCCTATCATTCCTGTTCAAGAAGCTTCAGTTGTTCCCTGGTCTGTTTGTTATTTAAAAACCTACAAATCCATTGGATCTACCTTTAGGGGACTTTCACTACTCTCCTCTACACAATCTAGATTTTGAGCAAACTGGCCTGATCACTACTCTGTGTTCAAGAATTTCATCTGCCATCACCATCCCTTCGCACAAAGGCCACCTCAACACCTCTTAAAATGCCTAGTTTCCTCCAAACCTCAGCTCAAGGACTGCCACCATATTTTAACCCCACCACCCCAAAGTACAAATACTCTTCCCTCCTAATATGACTTTACACTTTCTAGTTTTTTTGAAATTAGTTGCTTGAGTACATAGTTTGGTTACTTGACTTTGGTTACAGTTTAGATTCCAACTCTGTATCTACGATATCCAGCTAGGTACCTGGCCTATACTAAGTCTTTATTAAACATTTTTTGAATGAAGGAAGGAAGGAAGGAACAAAGAAAGCAAAAGAGATATGTTTTTTTTCTTTCCTAAGTAGACTGCTTGGGGCTATCAAGAATCTAGGGTTCCCTCAGAGGTTGGCAGATTACCTGTAGCCATCTTCATTAGTTTTTAGATTCTGTTTTGTTTCTAGCACATTTGTTTTTATCCTATTACCATCAAAGTCCTCATTTGAACTGAGTCATTGACCGTCTTCCCTGACAGAAGCTGTAGTTATTGAAAGGACTGAGTCTTTTAAAATGAGAAATCGGCCAATTTGCAGAGGGAAGGGGAATTGTTAAACTTTGAACAGCCTTCTAGAAGGCCCAGACTCATTGGCCCATCTTGTAAGCCTGTGCATGAGCTCGGATGAGAAGAGTTGGCACATCACGAGATTAAATCTGATAAATCTGAAATAGCATCGATGACATCTCCTGACAATAATCTCTCTGAAAAGTGGCATAGTGAAAAATCATTTTTAGAAATTTGGTAAGCACTTTACAAATTGAAAGAGTCTCAATGCTCATGGATAACTATTTATAATTCATTCCATTTATCTAGAAGAAAAAGATCTGGCTATGTCACATTGTTAACATGCCAAGGTTCTTTATGGAAAGCTAAGTCTAGTTTTTCTCTTTTCCAAGAAGATTCATTTTTATCTTAAATCTCATTCCACCTATTAGCTTCATCTCACTGATTCCAAGAGGAGGACTGGAGGGAGAACAATATTCTATTTCTTATATTTCTAATCAGTTTCTCAATTTTCTCATTTCCTGTATTCCCTTCTTTCTTGATTTCCCAACTTTTTCGATAGGCAGAGGAGGGAGGATGCTTTTATTTTCATTGGATATTTTAATGCTTTCCTTCCTTTCTCTGAAGCCCAACAACTCTGAGTCATATCTGCACTGGGCCATTATTTTTGCCAGAGCAAATATCTGCCAGCTTTTTAGCGTGTACTGTCTAATATATTTATTCAGCCTATTTTTGACAGATTGAGAAGGTTGCTTGCCAAGGGGTTTTGGTTATACACACAAACTTTAGTTCAAGGGGTGGGAAGAAATCTTAGCAATGGGATTTTCAACTCCACAAACCGTATTTTATAGGTGGTGAGTAATCAATAACTTATGGTACTCTGTGGTTCTCCTTTACTGGCATAATGAGGAAAGGAAAGCAGCCATCATATTAAATTATGTCATTTAGGGGAAACAGGTGACAGAACAAATCATTTCAAAAGCTTTCATTCTCCGTTCTGAGAATCCATGGAGAGCTGCAGCCACTAATCCTTTTTTAAGAGTGAATTATATTTGGAAACTTAGGTGAAGATTGAGGATAAACTCATGTACCCCCCAAAATACATACCCACAATTTGATCAGCATTGTGAGCACCTATTGTGTGCATGATTCTGGACTAATTGCAAGAGATACAAAGACAGACAAAATGAGATAGTCTACTCTCCAGGAGCTTATAGTCTCCTGGTGCTCGGAGGGCTAATATGTGCACAAATGATACAAGTAGTGAAAGAAAAAACATGTTTAACCATATACTGCATGCAAAGTGTTACACTGGGCTAAGAGTTATGGATTAAAAAAAAAAAAAGTAAGATCCACCCTGCTCTCAGGAGTTTACATCCCACCAAGGGGAGACAGCACAGAAACAAAGTTACAACTGAGAGCCATAGTACAAAGCAAAACCAGTGGCAATACATCTTCTTTTGGTGTTGTTTCCACTTTTAAACTCATATATACATATACATATATATATATATATATATATACATATATATATATACACATATACATGTACATATATACATATATATATACATACACATATACATGTATGTATATACACATATATGTATATATATGTATATGTATGTATGTACATACACATATATAAACATACACACATATATACATATGTGTGTATATATATATATATTTTTTTACAGGTGACAAATTAAATAGATACATATACTCATGCATGTAGATGAAAAGTAAATATAAATTAATTTGTGGAAGAGAAAAATCAGGAAGACTATAAGAATATAGCACATAAGATTATCCTTGAAGGGAATTAGAAGTTACATGAGGCAGATGTAAAGAGAAAGGATATTCTAGATATAGGAAAGGGACATGAAATATGTACATGTCACCTCAATAGGCCAGTGTCACTCTAACCTAGAATGTGTGAACGAATACTAAGGTTCTTCTATTCCCCTCTCTACAGAAGACCTCTCTCTTCAGTTGATTGGAATTAAAGGGGATGCCCCTTACAGAGAATATCATCAAGGTGGATTCATTAATTTTCTTAAAAGTTCTAGGGAAGAGGCAGCTAGGTGGTGCAGTGGATAGAGCACTGGCCCTGGATTCAGGAGGACCTAAGTTCAAATTTGGCCTCAGACACATACCACTTACTAGCTGTGTAACCCTGGGCAAGTCACTTAACCCCACTGCCTAGAGAAAAACAAACAAACAAACAAATAAATGAATGAATGAATGAATAAATAAATAAATGAAGTTCTAGGGGGGAAAATCTTAAAAAAAAACACATTATGTTCTTTGAGAATTTCCCAGTGACCACTTAGAATTATAAAAGAAATCATTGAAGCAAGACTCAGGACTCCTTAAATATTAGTGCTTCTAATCTTTTCATTTTATAGAAGGAGAAACAGAAGACCAAAGGGCAGGCAACTTAGCTAAGTTCAAATGGAGTGTTATTGGGACAACAGAAATGAAACAAAAATTCTAAAGGATTTCAGTTAAACCACTTTTTAAAAGGAAATTGTATATACCTCCATTAAACATTCAATTCTAGGAGTCGTGTTTTAAAGTTGTTGATGAGTGGAATGATGTCCAGAAATGGCCAATGTGCATGGTGAAAGGCTTTAAGTCAATGAAAACTGCTCAAAGTAACGGGGGAGGTTTAGCCTGAAAAAAGAGAAGACTTGAAGTGAGAGTGAACATAACAGTTGTCTTCAAATGATTCAGGAAATGTCTCCCCTATAAAAGACTTATGCTTACTCTACTTGTTCTTAGAAGGTAAAATTAGGAGCTGCAAAATGACAAAAGAAGGCTTAACATGAGGATAAAAAAATCTTCCTCAAAAGCATGATTGTCATAAATATGAAGGTGTTGTTACCTTAGCAGGTAGTCAGTTTCCCCGGACTGGAGGCCTTTAAGCAAAAGAAAGATGACCAAGTCAATATGGATGTATTAAGAGTTTCTTGTGTTCCAGGCACTAAGCTAACCACTTAATTGTTAGGTGGCAGAGAGAACTTTTGTTCTTGTTCAGTTTGACTTACATGACCACTGAAGTCTCTTCCAATCTGCTGTTATGCAGCAATATTTGATATTACAAGAAGCAGAAACTTAGAGTCTGATTTAAGTACCTTGAAGCCACTTAAGATAGAATTATGAATTCTGCTGTAAATGCTTGTGATTTTCTATCTTGTTCTTTGTCTCATTGTGTGAGGCTTCTAATTGTTCTTGGTCAATGTGCTTTCCATCACTGAATATGTATTTATTACGTATTATATTAAATGCTCTTTTGTTCTGAACAGTATAATGTGGCTGTTCCTTGTTTGAAGGATGGGAGTAAGAGACACATTTAAATGGTAATATTGGATGCTATTGAAAGGAAAGTCTTGGTCTTACAGTGATACCAGTTTATTTAGCCTCCATGATGATTATAATGAAAAGTCAAACAATGAATAAGCATTTATTAAATGCTTACTGTATACTTGGCATTATGCTAAGTTCTAGCAATACAGAGACAAAAAAGGAAATGATCCTTGCCTTTAAATAACTTACATTCTCTAATGCAGATCAAACATATAAGTTCACAGGCATTTCCGAGATACAGTCTCAGAGATCAGCAACTCATCACATAGGATTCTAAATGGCCCCACCCCCCACCCCAATGCCCACACACACACACTTCTTAGCTTACAGCAATTACAAGGTGCCTTGGATAGAACCCTGGATTCGAACTCAGAAAGACATGAGTGTAAATTCTGCTTCAGACACTTACTAGTTATGTGACCCTGGAAAATCCCTTAATCACTGTCTACCTCAGTTTCATCATCTGTCAAATGAGAAGAATAGGCCCTGTCTCCCAGGATTGTTTTGAGTATTAAATCAGATAGTATTTGAAAATTGCTTCCCAAATCTAAAGTGCTATTAAGAATGCTTGTTATTGCTTTCATTACATTTGGAAGCAACTAAATGACACCTTGAGGAGCATGTAGTAAAAACTTGTGTTTCAACAGATGAATGAAGAACTGGACTCTGTGATCCCTAAGCACCTTGAAGAATGCCTTATCTCTGCGACTGAGTTAAGTGACTTTTCTGATATCAGAGTTTGTTAATAATGCAGCCACAGCCACACACCAGGTCTTCAGACTTCTTATCTCATGTTCTTAGTTGAAAATGGAGGTTTTCATAAACTTACCATTTCCATGAGAGGATTCTTTAGAGGAATGCACCTCCTCCACCAGACTTCCTCATTTCTTTTGAAGGTGCCCTTTCCTGCCGATTTCCCAAGTTCAGTACCTCCTAAGTGGCCTTAATTCTTCCCTCAGCCTCATCCTCTGTATCAATTAATTGCCTGATGTTTTTGATGCTACCTCCAAAATGCATGCTCCAGGTTGCTTCTTCTCTCCACTCAGAAGATCATTTCCACTAATGAAAGACTTTGTCTGGATTATTGTAATAGCCTCTCATTTGGTCTCCCTGCTTCCAATCTTCCCTCTTCAAATCAGTCCCCATACCACTGCCTTTGAAATGCACAGGTCTGACCATGCCATATCAATTATCAAGGATTTTCAGTGCCTTCCTATTACCTCTAGGATGTTATGAGAAATTTTTAGCTTAACATTTAAAGCTCCTCATGGCTGGCTGCAGCCTGCCTCCCCAGCTGTATTTCATGGATAATCTTCATGCACTCTCCACTGTAGCAAAGTCCCTGCTCTGGACATACTCCAAGATCACATGCTTTATTTACCTCCACCACTTAGAATGTTGAGTTTCTGTCCAGGCTTAGTTCATATGCCACCTCTGATAGGCTGCATTTCCTAATTGTTTGTGATTTCATTTTCTTCACACTTGCTTACATTCGCTTTTTCCCTCAAGGTGAATCCTTCAATAAAAATAATAACAATATAGTGGTGGTGGTGGTGGTGATAATATTTATATAGTGATTTCTGATTGTAAAGCACTTTATACACACACAGAAATTATTTCATTTGCTCACTGCAACAACCCTGGGAGGTAGGTATCAATGATTTTTTTCTCATTTTATTGACCAGGACATCAAAGAAGAAGAAAGTAAAACAGCTTGCCTAAAGTCATACCCGTGATATGTGCCTTTGGCTAGATTTGAACTCAAGTCTTCCTATTGCCAGCTCCAATAATCTCTCCATTGTTCTACATTCATTACATTGCACCATGACTGGCTTTCTGAATGTTAGTTCAATTGAATTGGAGTAGAGAAAGGAATCAGACCAAATCAAGTCTGGTATTAGTGTGGTTGTATTCATAAAGAGGGGCATCTTAAAAGTGGGTGGAGAATCTGCCTTCAGATCAAAGCTTCCATGTAGTAGGAACTGGTTAGAATGACATCTGTTAAAAAAAAAATCTTCACTGCAGAAAATTCCCTACAAAGATGCCAAGTTCAAGGATATGAAATTCGAGAAATACATGCCTTTGTAAGAGAAGACTTAACTGCAATTCATTCATAAAGCTCTCCACAGTAGGAGCTCTTCTGAATTTCTTATTATTCTTATCAATGAATCAGATAAATTTGGTTGAATCGCATCCTTGGAGCTCAACACAAATGATCAATTTAGTTATTGAATTCATTTATTCAAGTGGTATGGTGATGAGTAACTCCTATTCAAATAATTCTCTGCTAGACTAGGGGAAGAGTAAAACATTGTAAGACCTGATATTTGTTGAGAATCTGGTTGGAGAAATAAGAAACAAGACAGAAGAGTTTCTGTATGTGATAAAGTATGCAGGAAAAATGCTGATGATGTGACATATAGGAGTTAAGAAGGACTCCCAATAGGCTAGAGAGATGGGCCGAGGTTTCATAAAGGAGGTAGGGCATATCAAAGAATGGGGAAGACATTCCCAGAAAAGAGATTAGATCACAAAATGCACAGAGGTAGGTACATATAAATAAACTCCAATATGTCGTAGTGGGAGGATCTCTGGACTTGGACAGACTTTTGTCCAAATCCTGCCTTCTAATATTACTATTTGCATGACCATGGAAAAGAGTGAAATCTTACTTAGCCTCAGTCTCTTCATTTGAAAAATTAGGGACAGTGATAGCTGTGCTGCCAACTTTACAGAGTCATTAAGTAGTTCAGCTGGTAAAGTTCTTTGAATAAAATAAAATGATTTATCAATATTAACTTTGGCATTGTGTGTTCTTAGAATAATCAAGACATTACTCTGCTTGTGTCGAAGACTTGTGTAGAGGTAAGTCAGAATGCAGTTGGTAAACACCTTGAATTAAAGGCTGTGGGCCTATTTCAAGTCTATAGGCAGAGAGAAGCTTCTGGAGAGCTCTGGTCTGTTGGAAAGATGGAAAATTCAGCAGAGCAAGGGATCACAATAGATGAGAGGAACGGGGCAAGGATGGATCAGAGATAGAGAGCACAATTGTTATTTTTCTTCATTCTTGAAGAGGAGAAATGCTATCATATGGTATCTTGATTTGTACATGAATTCAAATTGAGTGAGGCAGAGCTATGCAAAGTCATTGGCCTATTGGGGTGGGGAACCCGCAGCCTCAAGGCCACATGTGGCCTTCTAGGTCCTCGGGTGAAGCCTTTTTGAATCCATTTCTTCTGTGAAACTTGGATTCAGTCAAAAGGCTTCACCCGAGGACCTAGAGGGCCACATGTGGCCTTGAGGCCACAAGTTCTCCACCCCTGGCATAGAGAAAGATCAGGGTCACTGACTATAGCACATGATGCCAGTGGGTGACCTTGGTCTTTTTAAATTAAGGTGTTTCTCAGGTCTCAGTCTGTCTGAGGCCACTCCCATTCAATTACTAAGGGCTAGGTAAGAATTGAGACAAAAGATGACCCAATTTGCTATCCCAAAGATATAAGTCTGGGAGGGAAAGACTCAGGGTTTCTGGCTAAAGCATGAAACAACCAAGAGAGAGCAGTTAAGGAATGATTGTAGTAACATAAGCCTGTACTTATGCACCGAGGCTGACCATGGAAGGTGAAAATACGAGCTGATCCATGAAAATATGGATCATGATTGATAGGATCTGGTAGGAGATTGGACACAAATGATGAAGGTCACCTCTCAAAAGAGACAGAGTGACCCATAGATAAGCAACCAGGCAAACACTGGCAGACATAGTCAATTTATTGATTTATTTTACTTAACTGTACACTTTTTTTTTAAACAAAGGAGGATTTTACTGGAAGGTGGGAATGAGGCATAATTAGGAAGTGATAAAACTATTAAAAATGATTTCAATTATATCTGTGTGTATGTACATGTGTGTTCACACATATGTATAGATCTGTGTCTCTATGTGGTTTTCTAGTAGCGTAAATAAATATACATACACACATGTTAACATGCATAAATGAGTGAAGGGGGGAGAGAGAGAAGCCAACAATGCCTTCAAGGTTGGAGCTTGGGTGACAAAGAAAAGGAAGTTGACAATAAGAGAAAAAAAAAAGAAAGAGAAAGCTAGTTTGTATCAGGGGAAGGAGGAGTTAGTTTGAAGCCTGTGGCATTTGAAAATAGAGAAATCTGAGTGCAGATAACACCAAGCAAGGACCACAGATTGATTAGGACCCACTATGTGCCAGGCACTGGGGGTTCAAGGCCAAAAAAACAAACAAACAACACAGCCTTTTCTTTCAAGTAGCTTGGACTCTATAGGTCAAATACATTTCATTTAAAGTTGGAGATCAGTGTGGATAAAGTGGAGAAGTAAGGAATAGAGATACAGATCTAGAATTATGCTTGTAGAGATAGCATTTGAAACATTAAGATTATCACCTCCCTGATGAAGAGAATTTGGAAAGAGCTAACAGAGGACTAAGTCCACAGCAGAATATGTAATGTGGGGTGGAAGGACAGAGTTCTAGTCAGCTCAGTCAAACAATGTCAGTTCATTTGGTTTTAGTATTGTAGGCTCATGAGATTGTAGGGAGGGACCTTAGAGGACATTTAGTCTAATTACTTCATTGTACAAATAAGGAAACTGAAGATTGCAAAGGTGAAATATCTTACCCAAGACACAGAAGTGATGAGTGATAGAACTGAGGTTCAAATATAGGTCCTCTGATTACAAATTGTGGATCCTTCCCATTGTGCCCCATAGCATATTTGGCAGTCAAATTAATCATGATAAACATGCGTGGGTGAGAAAGCAGATATAAATACTTCAGAAATTGCCAAGTATCTTAATATGATATGCCACTCAGAATACTTCAGTAATCTGGGATTTCATCCCTGTGGATATACCCTTTCCAGCCCTCCCGATTACAATTCCTCTGTATTTTAGAATATAGTCATGGGTTTGGTGGCCAACATGGTGGCTGCAGGAAGGAATCACTGAGTTGCCCCGTATTAATCCAGGCTGATCCCAGAATCACAAATCTTACTTAGAATGGATGTTATAACCATCAAGACTAGCCTGTAGCTCGGCAAGAAGCCCCTCTTCAGCATATTCCTTTCTGGAAACGTACATGAAGACTTTCTAGCCTGGGAGAAATCGCCAGAGTCTATGCTCCAGTGCATAGCTCTTGACAGTTTGGCAGCTTCTCTTCCGTACCATGGCTGTTATATTTGGGAATTACAAGGAAGTGTCATGGTGGCCTTGTTTCAAGCAAAATAATGTCTAAGCCTAAGATCCCAGAGATGGGGCATGTGCTTGAAGATTTCCATTGAAGGGGAAGCCACTGGGCCCAGAGGCAGCTCATTCCACTTTGAAGAAACTAATTAATATTGAGATGAAAAGCACTGAACTGAAATCTTTCTCCCAATGTGATATTTTCATCCAACAGCTTTGTAGAGACATAACTGTATGCAAAAAAAATCAGCCCCAAATATATTTTTAAATAATACTGAAAATACAGATAATGTTGTCTTCTGCTGTCAGTATTACTGACAATGATTAAAATAGAGCAATGAAATTTGAGGAGTCAGAGAATCTAGCAATAACTGGAATCAGAGAGATCATCTAACTCAACTTCGTCAATTCACAAATGTGTCCAGATATTCCCAAAAGGTTAAGGAGTGTTTGCATGTAGGGAGTAGAAAGGAACAGAATTCACCCAGGTCCTCCACAGACAGAACTAATGGACATTCCAGTCCACCATATTCACTCCTGCTTCCCTGAACACTAAATTAATATCTTTAATTGGTCCTCTTTATCTGGTAAAATACAAAGGATAAAGACTTAAAAGAAGTAAGTCAGAAACCTATATGAAAAGGAATTCCTTAATTCTGAAGCATGTGTGTGGGCAAACACTCACCACACCCCCCACACACACACAGAGTGAACTTCTAAAATTGATCTGTTTCCTAAATTCTCTCAGGGTTACCAGATTGAATCAATAAAATGGAAACAAAGAGTGAATCCGGAGAGAATAACAGTTTTCTCCAACTGCTAAGACTTTAGGACTGCTCACTCATAGCAGCAGCTGAAAGGAAACATTCTGAAAAATACCAGGGCACATTGGTCACCATGTTCATCATGGCAAGGAAGAGTGAGCCTTGGAGAGGGACACAGATTGAAAAATTTTTATTTGTTTATTTTTTGTTTGTATTGTTCATTTCCAATCCCATTCATTCATCCTTTCATTAAATCAGTCAACAAGCATTTTAAGCACCTGCTGTATGCCAGGCATTGCACTAGGCATTGGGAATACACAGGGGAGGGGAAGAGAAGAATCATTTATGAAGCACCTACTGCATGCCATCAGGTAATAAGCACTTTACAAATAAAATATTTCCTTCCATCAAGGATCTTGCATGCTACTGTGGGAAGTGAAGTTATAAATAGATAAAGAATGAAAGTCAATTAAAAATAACTTTGTGAAGTTTATAGAGGTGGCTGGTATCTGGGGACGGGCTTTGAGTAGAAGGTGACTCTTGGTCTCAGGATTGAAGAAAGCTAAGCATTTGAAGATATGTTTGTAAGAAGAGGATGCATTTAAAGCATGATTTACAGCTATGAAAATGACTAGAGTCTGGAGATAGAGGATCTCCACTATCAAAGAACCATTAAATGAGTGAATCATCCTAGTGCAACCCAATGGCTCCCAACTTCTTCTAGTTCAAAAAACTCATTTTTATAACTTAAACAATGCATGTGTTTCTACATGTTAATAGTTGAATGGATGAACAAAAAGCATTTATTTAAAAAAATAATAATTATGTACCTGCCTGTGCATTGGTGAGACCAGTGCAAGTGAAATGGTTGCTGAACTCAAGAAACTTAAATTCCGATAGTAGGAAGAAAAAAAAATTAAAGGGGAATTTTATGCAGCTCATTGAAGTAGTGCCTAGGGAAGGCCGATGTCACAGGTATGAGGAGTGGAGCCCTGGAGAAGTCTTTCTGGAAACATTGTGGGATTGTTTATTGTACCCAGAATAAAAAGGCTTTTCCAATCCTCCCCTAATTGTAGTTCCCACTATCGATTTATCCCAATTTATTCCATATATATCTTGTTTCTACATAGTTGATTGCATTTCATCTCTCTCATTCTCTTCTTGTAAACAGAGGTGGGTATTCTCACTTTCTTTGTATCCTAAATGTTTACCACAGTGCCTAGCATGTAGTGTGTATTCAATAATGGCTTTTTGGCTGAGTTATTTGCTAATTTTCTGAGCGAGAGGAGGGAAGCATTATGGGGGAAGGAGAAGTTGCATGGCAGAAAAATAAAATTGGCCTTAGGAGAAAGAAAGATAACACAGTGGCTTGGGTTCTTGACATCAAGTCAGACAGAGTCCCTTCCTTTGACACCTGCTCGCTTTGTGACCCTGGACAAGTGCATTTACAGGTAGGAGCCTCTTTCCTCATCTGTGTATTATATCTAGTGTTAGCCTCACAGGGTTTGTGTGATTCCCAAACAAGATAGTATATGTACAGATCTTGCCAGTTTTCCAGCACTTAAGGGGAATCTTGAATTTCATTTTTAATATTTCCATAATTGAGCCTCCTTTATAATCCTATTCATTTTATTTTATGCATTTAAAAATATTATTCTGAAGAGACATTCATATCCTTTAGCAGGCTGCCAAACAGGTCCACGAGAGCAAAGGGTTTAAGAATCCCTGTTCTAAAAGTAGGGGTATGTTCTGCTCCCATGATTTCTTTGGTAAAGGGAATTCCAAGGTGATGAAATTCTTTTTACCCATGCAAATCCACACATTAAACTCAGAGCTTTGCTTACAGCACTGGTTCTGTAACTTTTTGGCCTCAGGATCCCTTGACCCTCTGAAAAATTTAATCAGAGCAAGGAGAAATTACAACCCTCAGATTTTAAATAGCTATGCTCATACAAAAAGAAATGGATTCAAGGTCAGAGAACCACATCACTGCTGGTTGTAAACATGAGAAGGTTCCCTCTCATTGATGAGTCAATTTTCTTTTCTGAAAAATGGAGGTGGCTGACGCAGGGGGGAGAATGAATTGATGAAAATATTTCTGAGATTTCTCCCAGCTCAAAATTCATGAAATTTCTTCCAGTTAAATAAACTGCCTCCCCATCTCTGATTCTTAATTTGCAACTTGGTTAAGTGAGTGGCTTGTATTGGAATGAGATGATCTCGAGGTTCCCTAACAATTCTGAAATTTCGTGTAATTAACCATATGACTCTCTACTGAGCATGCCTGA
>NW_027555625.1:14613059-14815559 GCF_003287225.1 Phascolarctos cinereus
GATAAGGACTTAGAGTACTCATCTACTCTAACCCATAATGACCTAGAATCTCCTCCATAACATTCCCTCATGACGGTTCATCAGGTCCTCTCTTGAAGACCACTAGTTGGTGAAATCCATGACTTCCCATGGTGGTTCATTACATTCTTCAATGGCCCTAGTCATCACATAGTTTGTTTTTCTCTTTTCTTTGAGCTGAAATCTGCCTCCTACTGCTCCTGTTTGGTCTTTTGGGGCCAAGAAGAATGTCTTTAATTTCTTTTCCATATGACATTTATTTATTTTTGTTCAGCTGTTTTCAGTCCAGTCCAACTCTTTGTGACCTCATTTAAGGTTTTCCTGGCAAAGAAACAAGAGTGGTTTCTCCTCCAGCTCATTTTACAGAAGAGGAAACTGAGGTAAAGAAGATTAAGTCACTTTCCCAGGGTCAGACAGATAGCAGATGTCTGGGGCTAGATTTGAATTCAGCTCTTTCTGAATCCATGCCCAGTTCTCTATTCACTGAGCCACCTAGCTGCTCTTTGGCAGCTATATGAGTACTCAGAAACAGATATCCTGTCCTTACTAAGACTTCTTTTTGCTAAGTATTCCATTTCCCATAAGTGACCTTCATATGGCAGTGGATACAGATGGTCTTTAGACAGTTAACTGAAAATCATGCTTTCTAGAGACAGTTTATTAATGTAAACCTGTCATAACAATAAAGAGGCCAAAACAGACAAGAACATAGTTCGGTTAGCAAATATTTGGTGTTCATGACATGTAGAGGAAACATTTTAGCCAAGGCAATAATGTTATAAAGAACAAGCTCATTGGGTAAACCTTATGATAAGAGATGATAGACAATTGTCCTCAAGATACCCTTACAAAACAATTAAATATAATGAAGGGAAAAGGGAATCTGTGGAAAGCATGAGATGAGACTCAATCTAGCACTTTCAAAGAGTATATATAGATTCAAATGGAAATAGTGCAACAGATTAACATGAATTATTCTTAGTTCAGGGCTTGGCACATAGTAAATACTTAAGAAATGCTTCTTGACTTGATAAGATTTTTTGTATTCTTACTGCAATCTATTCTCATCACTGTTAACATTGGGTCCTCCACATATGGCTCCACCACTTCAATATTTGATGTGCTCGATGATGAAGAGGAATAATCTTGGAATCTGAAGCCTTTTGCATCTCAGCTTTGCCATGTTCTAGTCATGTGGAGGCAGACAGATATGTTCACCTCTCCGACTTTCATTCTCTTCTGTGAAATGTTATTAAAATAGTTGTACAACCAATCTCAGAAACCCTATTACACAAAGCACTGAATTCTAATGTCCCTTATCAAATGTGAGCTGGGATGGTTCACATCTTTTGATATGCCTGTGTCATTTCAGTGTCAAAGTCATCTCAATACCTTTTTGCTATGCTAAGAAAGTCTTACCTTATGTTACCTCTGTAGATCAGAACTTCCTGTTTAAAATGTATCCTATGCTTCCATGATCTAGTTCCGTTTGACAAAGGTTTTGAAGAGATAAAACCTAATTTGAAGGCAGAAATTGCAAGCATTTTTTTAAAGCAAGTGCCAATCGGTCATCTTTTCTAAATCTTTTAAAATACATTTTTAAAAAATGCCAAGAGGCTATTAAGAATCACGCAATTGAGAGAACACTTTTAAATGCTGTTTATTTATGGATACAACTTTCTTTTGGGACAGCACAGCAGGCTATAGCCTCAGGATTGCCAATTCTAAAATGGAGGAGCCAATAAATGATATTTGGCCATTTGGGAAGTCATGCAACACAAAAGCAGCCCCAGCCCTACTCTGATTTGTGGGGGAGGGATTACTGAGGGGACAGGGAAATTTTGTTGAAGTAGGGTATGTCAACCTTCTTTTTGACATTTGGAGGCTTATACCGTTTTTCTTCTGTACTGTACTGTATTCAATTTAAAGCTTCTTCTAGACAGCTCACCTGGTGCCATTGAGACGCTGTTTGGAATGGTGCTGCTATTTTGTGGTAGACAGTAAGTAGCAGTAATGTACGCATATACTTTCATTCCCAAGTGGACGGACAAGCACCAATTTAATGTTGTTGAACAAATGAGATCTCAATGAGAGGGAGCTAGTGGTGCTGCCCAAGAGAGGGGAGAAGCCACAAAGACAGAGGGAGAAATTCTGATGTTCAGAGTCACAGACTTAGAACTGAAAGTGACCTCAATGGTTACCTAGCCCCAAACCCTGACTTTATTCATGGGGAACCTGAGGCCCAGAGCAGTTAACTGACTTACCTAAAACCAAAAAGGTAGTATGTAAAACTTTACTTTTTCCTCCCCATTAGACTGTAAGATTCTAGAGGGCAGAGGCTCCTTCATCTTCCTTTGTAGATCCAGCATGTATTAAATTGCCTGGCACATAGTAGGTGTTTCATATATGTTTGTTGGCTGGCAGACTGATCATACTGGAGTGAGAGGGAACCTGCAGCCTCTAGGACACATATGACCCTCTAGGTCCTCAAGTGCAGCCCTTTGACTGAATCCAAACTTCACAGAACAATTCCTCTTAATAAAAGGATTTGTTCTGTAAAACTTGGACCTAGGATCCAAGGACCTAGAAGGCCATATGTGGCCTTGAGACCACAGGTTCCCCACCCTTGGACCATCCGATTGTTGTGTCTCTCTCAGAACCTAGGACAGAATTCTGCACGTTGTAGGTGACTATTAGATACTTGGTGAAAGCCTCTCTGTGTATGTTAACTTGTTTTCCTTTGATAAATTTGATGTAGCTGATGGGAAGCCTAAGACCTGGTCAGGAATTCCCAAATGTAGGTCCAATTCTCTACCTTCAAAGAATTTGGAGTCTAGTAGAAGAGGCAGAAAATGTCAGTAGCTAAAGAGAGATCTGCCAGTCTGTAACAAAGAGGTCATCAGTCATTCTACGCAAGTTCACTAGGGTGCATGGACCTTACCTATCCTTCACTCAGCAAGCAGAGTGAGCTTCCTAAAACACAAGGATTCTTTTTCTGCTCAATAAACTTCATGTGTCCCCATCTCCTTCAATATAAAATTTAAAAGTCATCATTTGCTGATTAAAGCCCTTTACAATTTGCCTTCCTTCCTTGGACAACTTGGACATCACAAACAAAGCAGATTCATGGCATTATAAAGGTCCAAGAAGGGGGAAAAAAATAAAAACTATACCTGATGTATGGAAGATTTGGAGAATCCCAACAAAAGGACTCCTAGGATATCCAAGTTACCCCTTCTGCTTCATGTGCCATAAGAGAAACCCCTTTCTTCTGGACCTTATATGCACTGACGGGATAATGTGTTGCAGACAATTGATGAGATTGTCTGATTGGCTACTTAATGTCAATTTAAAGAATGAAGGAAAGCACATGGGTGTGAGTGAACATGGCCACAATCTGGGACCTCAATTTATCAGTGCTCATGTGACCTGGAACTATATGTGGTGTGCATAGTAAGTGTCAGAGTTCAATCATCACCTACATCAAACCAGCTGTTCCCTTCTTTCCCTAACTCCTGCTAACTACATCTCACTTATTTATCGGTATTTTTACAAGGTATAGTGGATAGAGAGCTTGGAGACAAAGGACCTGTTTTCAGGTCCTATTATACCTACTGATTTGTGGAGCTGAGCAATCCCTATCACTTCTAAGTGGCCTCCACTACTCTCTAAGACTTTCAGTTACAAAAGTGGTGCTGGGCTGCATTGGTGGAGTGCCATGCCACATCTGGGATTTCCCTGTTCCTGTGAAATCATAGATTGAGCTCCTAATCTTGTCTAATTGGCAGGACCAGAACTGAGTCCAGAGCAGTAGAGGTAAATAATAAATGTATGTTATTCAACTGATTGATTAATAAGAAGTGCTGTGAGGACTAGTGAGCTACAAGGACGGTGAGCGGCCTCCAAATCAAACTGTTCAAAATCTGTTGAAGAAATTGATAATACGCATGCTGATGAAGAGGTTTGGGGACAGCCGTATGGAGCAAACTTCTGTTGTTCTCAATCTCCTAATAGTATCCCCATTTTATAGATGACTTCAGGCCCAGTATTCTATTCACTATGCTGTCTAGCTGTCCTGTATGTTAACTGAAGTCTTCCTGATTCCAGGTCCGGAGCTCTATTCGTTACACTACCTATCACATCAAATGAACTTTTTTTGGCTAGCAGATAATACTGATGACTTTTATAATTTTTCAGTTCTTTGAAACCCTCAGATATTTACCTTCTACTCTAGACAAAGTTCTATTTGACTCTCCTTTCCACAGCATAAAGAGAAAGAAATTAAGCCTCATGACAAAGACCTCAATGTCATGTAAACCAGTACATTGCCTTCTAAGCAGCCATAATATTATTACTTCCATTTTAAAGATGAGTCATCTCAAGTTCAGAAGAGGTTCTCCCCTGGCAAGGTCACATTAACTCATGATATTAGAGGAGTATTTGGAGCAATCAAGCTTTCCCCCACACACACTGAAATTACACTGCAATTAACACTTCCAAGCTGATGAAAATGGCATCAAGATAGGAAGTGTGAGTATTGACTTTGTCCTTCAGCCCTAGTAAACCTGACATGAACAGCCTCCTCTTTGCATCTTCAGAGTAAATGACTCAGTAGTTATCATATGTAGAGTACTTTAAGACTTATAAGGCTCTTTCTATACATGATCTCATTTTATCTACAGACAATTAGGTGGGGGTGGATATTTTCTCTTTTATTAGCTCCACTTTCCAGATAAGCAAACTGAGCTTCAGAGAGGCTAAGTGACCTATCCATAGCTATAGAGCTAATCCCTGTCACAAATGAAACGCAATCCAGGATCTCTCTTAATATTAAGATCTGTATCCTTTCCACTGCTTTCCTTCATTTCAATGCTCTTCACCCTGTGAACCTCACTGACCCGCCTGAAGACCTCTAGTGAACAACAGTCAGGACCTCCAGAGATTCCCCTTTCCATGTTTTGATGCCTTTCATTGTTAGAAGTCCTTAATTTTATTGAGTTGATTTTGGCCTCTGTGCCACCTCCACCTGTTTTGGGCATTTCTGCCTCACTGGTTCCAGTCATAATCATTGTGTTTCTTTTTTCACATGATAGCTCCTCAAATGCTTGGAAAGAGCTACGACAATAGCTGTTTGTTATATTATTTGTTTATTCCTGTATAGTATATATTTTCTAATGTCCTCAGCAACAATAACAGCAACAGTGACAATAAAAATAGCTAACATTTATATAGGGCTTAGTATGTGCCAAGCACCGTGTGCATTTACTATTATTTTCTTTATAATTCTTCACAATTTTTGCAACGATTACAATTATCTCACTTGATCTTTACAACAACCAACATTTTATGAAGATCAGTCAGACAACCGAGGCAGTAAAGCAAGAGAATGTGCTTTGCCAAACCATCACCTTGAGAAAGTGTCATCCTAAAACGGTTATACATAATTGAAAAGTGCTGGGCAGTTTTAAGGATTGAAATTGAACATTTATCATTCCAAATTTACCCATATAAATAAGTGTAAAAATGAGAGTAATTTCACATTCAAATGATTCTTTTTTCTAAATTTATAGCAATTATACTTCTGAATTTATTAAAGCCTTTACCTGCACTAAGACTTTTGGGACACTCTGAATATGCAGTTTGAGTGTGACTTTCTTTGATGTAGGAACTTTTTTTTTTAAATTTGTAACTTTTCATCCACAGTGCCAAGGCAGTGTTGATACATAATAGACACAATAAGCACTTGGCGATTGATTACTTGAAGAGAGATTGGCCTTGTTGTTCTTCATTCCATTGGACAGAGTGAAGACCAAAAGTTTCAGAGGCAACTTTAGTATGACACAAAAAGATAAAGGTCTGAATTGGGATGTCCTAGATTTCTCAGACCCCATTGAGATCATATAGCAGAAAATAAATACCTACTTGTTGAGTGTGTCATAGAAGGAATATGTTTTTTTCAGGTAGATTGTTGGCTTGGCTAGCCATTGGGATCCCTCATGACTTTCATGTTCTCTGATTCCTACTAATGAAGTGCAAAGAAGAATATTTTCCCTGTTTAAAGCTTAAAAAGGAAGCTCACCTCATCTTCTCCCAGGAACCATAGTTATCATCTCCTAGGTAATAATGAATAACTTTAATCATGTTTATTTCCATTTCCTGTGGATTTTTTAATTACAGCAAGATCAACAAATCAATCCATTGACGGAGAGAGCCTTGCCCAACATCCCACACAGAGACAAATCTTGCAGCTTCCTTTCAACCTCTTGTCAAATGCTGTGTTAGTTGTCTGTGGCATCCCCAGCTAGTCTAATTAATTACTGACTTTTTAAAAGCCGTTTTCAGATTATGCATCAGGCCTGCTTGTGGGATGCCTTTGTGCAGAGTAGAAACCCCCCACCTTCCGTCAACTATGGATACTCTTACTGTCTTAACTCCTGTGATATTTTGACCTTGGATCTGTCTGAAAGTACAAAGCTGAAGAAAAAATACATAACTGCAAAATTTTGCTCAAGACAGATATTTAACATGAATTAGCAACAAGTATTCTATAAGGAATCCATATGCTCAGTAATGCCAATCTATCAATGATTGCACCTATACAACAAAAAATAGAACCATAGTAACAATTTTAACACATAAGATACACAAATTAGCTCAGTAAGGTCCCTTTATTTCAATACTTTTCCTTACCCAAGTAAGATATGTTTGCATACAAGAGAACATGGATTTTGCAACTCATTTCAGAAACAGAGCTAAAAAAGGAAAGGGGGGGGGAGACAGAGAGAGAGAGAAAGAGAGTGAGACAGAGAGAGAGAGAGAGAGACAGAGAGAGAGAGAGACAGAGAGAGAGACAGAGAGAGACAGAGAGACAGAGAGACAGAATAGGAAGATCAATAGCAGACACCCCAGAGAGCCTATGGTGAGGCTGAAAATAAACCTACAATTTTTGGTTAAGTGTGTCAGATACTTCAATTAATTTGCTTTCTTGATAGATTCCAAGATTGTAGATTAGCTAATCCTGAAAGCACAGGGTAACTTCCTTTCAGAAGCTTTGCCCCTAGAAGGAGTCAGTTTGTAATGAAGGCTTCTTAAATGATCAAAATGCTCTCACTTTCAGTGCCTGTGATTCCTTATGGGCCTCAGGATTGAATCAAGAGGATTCATTCCCGTTGGACCATAGGAAGTTGATCCCTACAGCCATTCAAAGCCTGGTGAACTAGATGGGGAAGTAAGGGAAGTATAGCTTTTTCTACCAAGTTCATCTCCATTCAGACAGCCAGAGGATACCAGGTATCAACCATGATACTGTCAAGTATGGGAGGAGATCAGGAGGCATCCGAATAGAAGCCCTCATTGAATGTTGATTATGACATTCACATTTCATCATTTTATCAATTTTGCCTTTTCAGAGAAAAAACCAGTAAGTTGTCAGTAAAATTATATAATTTTTTTTCGTGGCCTCCAAGCTTTTCTTGGAAACATGCTCATTTTTTTTAAAAAAATTGTATACTTGCAATGATGTTGTATGACTGCAAGTCAGTCTATATGATTATCTTTGATGAACAAATACTGATCATCATCCCAAAAAAGGAAAAGAAAAGGATTTAGTGGTCAGTAGACAGACTTGCATAATTATACAGGAATCAAACAGAAGAAAAAGTATGCAAGACGTCTTCAAATGAATGACCAAATAGATATGTCAATCACTTAGAAATAGTAAGGGTGGGAAAGGATGGTCTCCGGGCTTTTTGCTATCTATCCAATGGCAAGAGAATAAGAAGAAAGACTCTAGTAAATTGTACTGAAAGAAAGGTGCTTTATTGAGCTAATTTGTGGGGCTTAGCTACTTAGGATTGTTACTGTGGTTTTATCTGAATACAATTAATGCCGGGAAGGACATGTATGTGAGTCCTACAGTGTGGACATGCATAGATGTACAATTTGTACATGCCATCTTCCATCATTAGAATAAAAATTCCTTGAGAATAAGGGATGTCTTTCACCTTTCGTTTGTAGGGATTAGCACGGTGGCTGTCACATAGTGTGTACTTAATAAATGGGTATTGACTGATTATTAGAAGCTATATCCACATGGATGAGATTATAAATTTATTGATGCTTTTCAAGGGTAGGGAACTTGTAGCCTTGAGGCTACATGTGGCCCTCTAGGCCCTCAGGTGCAGCCTTTTGACTGAGCCCAAGTTTTGTACAACTCCTATTATTAAGGCGATTTGTTCTGTGAAATTTAGATTTAGTCAAAGGGCCACACTTGAAGACCTAGATGGCCACATGTGGCCTTGAGGCCACAGATTTCCTACCCCTGCTTTCTATTATTGAATGTCATTGTCATGTCAATCTGAGTACATAAATAAAATCATTTTCTTAGCAGTCCAGTAATTTTCCTTTCTTTATTTTGCTGTGTATTAAAATAAAGCTAGTCCCATGACTTACCTATTAGAGGTACAAAATATCACTTGTACAGTTATAAGCAAACATGATTTTAACTGCCTGAGACTAATGAAATTAAGTCAACAAAATCCCCTTCACATGTCAGTTAATAACAATAGCAACTTACATTTTATAGTGTTTTATAAGTACCAAATTATATATACACACGTCAATGTATACTCACTCAGTGCTATCATGCTCCCTGTTTTCATAGATAAGAAACCTGAGGGTCCGAGATCTAAAGTAACTTGGCCAAGGGCACAGTTGTAAAGTTGTCCAACATGTATCACATGGCAGTTCTCCTGATCCCTTGTCCCACAAATTCCATTATTTCCTTCAATTTTCCAAATATCTGTCAATTTCTCCCTTTAGTTAACCCATCCTCCTCCACCAACAGCAACCAGAACACTCCCCCCATGACAATGTAGTTGATGATCTTCAGACTCTGTCACTGTGTTACTGGGTCCCCTGCTTAGACATTACTCCTCCACCTCCATTGCTTTTTAGCCCCCTTTTGTATTTTTTCCTCTCTTATTAGAATGTAGACTCTTTGAGAACAGTGACTGCCTTTGGTTTTGCTTTATGCTCAGCACTTAGCACAGTGCCTGGCGTGTACTGCTTAATTAATAAATTCTTGTCAACTGACTGTTGACTGATCTTCTAGAGCTGCTGTTACTGAAATACTCAACTTCTTTGAGCAAAACTAGTGATGAGCCAGAATACACTTAGGATGCTGAGCCTTGATCAACAGATGTGGGCCCAGACCTTTTTCTCTACATAATTTACAAAAATGAACATGTTGGCTAAATTATATTTAAAGCTACTTCTAGCTCTAAATCTCATGACTATATGAAACCATCAATATTATTCAGATTGGCATGTATGTACACTGAGTGTTCCCAATTCCATTTTCTTCTTTTCCACCCACTCTTGCCCATTATATTGTCAGGAGGTAAAGTTTTAAGAAAAAGTAGGGAAAATCAAGTAGAATGATAGCAGTAGGTATTATAGAGGGTGAGAAGAGTTCAGGGACAAAACCAGATAAAGGTGGAATAATGAAAATGGGTAGATATGGACACAATCCCCTAATGTATGAGGTTTCATATCTCTGATGTAATCACTATGAACAGATGAAAAAATGAATAAGTATTTAAGTACCTACTATGTGTTATCACTGTACTAGTTATTGGAGATAGAGACTCCCAAAGTGAAGCTAATACTGGCACGAAGGCATTTACATGTTCTTAGGGAGATATGATGCATACAGTTGGGTGGTGGTGAGGAAAGGGAATTTTGCTTTTGCTGGTGATAAGGATGATGAGTGGAGCCAATGATCATCCAATTATCATTCCCTTTCTAGAAGGATAGTTGTGGTATGTCCTTTGTTCCTGAAGAGGACCATGAAATCACGGGGCTGATGCCATGACATGCAAGTGAATTTGATTTAAGTAATGGAGGACTGTGCAAAATCCAGCCTCACTTTCTGCTGTAGAGCCATCTGGGTCCGGTGGCCAGATACACATCGGAATGACTTGAGATGACCCCAGGTGCTGTGGAAGACCTTGGCCTTTTTAAGTTTAAAATTAAAAAAAATATATACAAATGAATGAATGAATGAATGAATGAATGAATAAATAAATAACTGGGAGGGGAATACTCTCAAGGGTTTATTTTTTTTGCCTAAAGACAAACAATTCCTATTTATATTCACCCTGAGCTTTCTGGGCCCAAATAATAAACTTTAGGGATGGTAGCACTGCGTGCCTCAGTTACTGTTACCAAAGCAAGAGCTGAGGTAACCAGTATCGGCATATTATTCAGGAGGAGTTAGTAGGAAGAAAGGTAGCTAGAAACCCATGCTGAGTTAGCCAGGTGTCTGGTTTCCTGGTAAATTGTTGCATGGGATATTAATTATGGAAGTGACTCAGATAAATATGGTCAATTAGGTGAATTTTCTCTCAGTCATACATGAATCAAGAGATCTCAGCCTCAGGAAAGAAGAGAACAACTGGATTATTTAGTTCTCCTAGGAAGGGGAGGAGGAGCATGTTCTGACAATCCAGGTCATAGCATCCTAGATGGAGAATTGGAAAGGGTTATTCAGCCCAACTCCTTCATTTGTCAGATAAGGAACCTCCCACATGACCCTTAAGAATAATTTTAATTGCTTTTATTTATTCCGTATGTAATGTAGTCAGACAAATCTCGAATCCCTCATACAGTCTCCAAAATGATCTTCATAATAGTACTCACCATGTCACTCCTTTGCTCTACAATTTTCAGTGGCTCCTCATGGACTATTAGGGAAAATACAAACTCTCAGCCTAGTACAGCCAGCTACATTTCTATTTCTAGGTGACTTTACTTTTATTTTCTATGGTATCAAAGAAAATATTGATTTCTTTTTTTTTCAAAAATCCATTCAACATGTCCCCAGCCAGAAAAACACTTGAGTTGGCTGTCCCTAAGAACCAGTTTCTATGCTAAGGTAACTCTACTGATAAGAAATAAGTCTTGTCTTTGTAATAAAGTAAGTGAGATTGCAGGTTTTCTCTCCTATGTTCCACTATGAGACCAAATCATTCTTATTAGGGTAGTTTTATGGTCTATTTTTTTTAATACACTACCACTTAATATCAGTCATTGTTAAATCTGACACAAAACCCTTAAACCTGAAAAGACTTTGCTTGAGACTTAACTACACAGTCTTCTGGCGATACTGATGAATGATGTAGAATGACTTACTGTATGGCAGCATAGTGAACAGAGTACTGAAATTGAAGTCAAGGACAATGGGGTGCAAGTTCTGCCTCGGACACTTCCTAGCTGTATGGATTTGGATGGATTCCTGTACATTTCCAAGCCTCAGTTTCCTCCACTCTAAAATTATGATATTTAGAGCTACTTTTTGATATCTCTAGCCTTGCATTCTAAAATTGATACTACTCTGATTTAACAAACATTTATTCAATACTATTAATTGCAAGTGTCTGTTTTAGATACTGGGGATAGAGGGACAAAAATGAAACACTCCTTGCATTCAAGAAGCTTAGAGGCTAGTGAAGGCAGGGGAGGTCACCTGGAGACAGCTAGGTGGTATACAGTGGATAATGTAGTGGGTTTTGAGTCAGGAAGATATGAATTTGAATTCTGCCTCAGAGAGGTATTATTAGCTGTGAGATCATGGACAAGTCACTTAACCTCTCAGCCTCATTTTCCTTATCTATAAAATGGGGATAATAACAGCACCTACATCCCAGGGTTATGGTAAGGATAGAATGAATTAATGTGTATGAATTTCTCTGCAAACCTTAACATGCTATACAAATGCTAGTTATAATAGTAATTAATAACAATATATTATTCTTTTTGTTCTTATTATGCCAGATACATAAATACAAGCTGTCTTTCAAGTCCTTTAATTGGCTGCCCTGCAAACTTAGAATATTCTTCTTCATCTCTACTTCTGATTTCACTGAGCTCTTTCAAGAATCAAATCAAATTGCTAATATTTCTCTTTGGATAATAATTCCCATTTCCACTGCATATTTCTTGTGTGTACGTTGTTGTTTGCAAAAGTCTCTTTCTTTAGAAGCAAGTTGCTTGAAGTTACGAAGTGTTCATTTTTGTAACCCTTTCTTTGTATACACAGTGCTTAGCGCAGTGCCTGGCACCAAACACTTCATGAACATTTGTTGACTGAATGAGGACAGCTCACTAGCAAAGCAGGATGATTTCAGTTCAATCCGATGCAATTCAATCCAATAAGCATTTATTACAGACTAACGATATACCAGGCTCTGCGATAGACACAGGATGCAGAGACCAAAAGGAAAGTAATGGAGATGGAAGCCAGATTTTAGAAGCCTGAAAGAAGGGAGGTGATTAAGGGTTGGAAAGGACCTTAATGATAATCCTGCCTGGTCTTCTCAATGTAAACATGATTTAACACAGAAGTTAAAAACTTACCCAAGGGCACACAGAAAACAACTGATAAAGCCTGGTTTCAAATTCAAATCTGCAGGCTTCATATAAAGAACTTTTTTCTACCAACCTAGGTATTTTTTTTTTAGAGAAAAGCCTGGAATATCGAGAGCTAAAGTCATTTCCCCATAATGATACAACAACTATACATGTATGGCGATGTCTGAACAGTATCAGTACCACACCACATAGAGAGGGATTTAGGGTTTGCAAATAGTAACTGCCACTTGCACAGCACTTTAGCTTTGGTAAAACATTTTGCATATGTTGTCTCATTTGATATCACTACCCTGGGAGGTGTAGGTTCTTTTATTATCATCATTTTGTAAAAGAGGAAACTGAGGCAGACAGAGGTGAGATGGCTTGCTCACTGTTCTACAGCTAGTATGTGTCACAGGCAAGGAAGGCATGGAGCTAGGTCTTCCTGGTTCTAAGGAACATTCAAACCTCACCCCCAAAGCATACTGTGTATTTGAACTCAGGCAAGTCATTCAATGCCCTTGGGTGTTAGGTTCCCTCATCTGTAAACCAGGGAATCAGACTATATGGTTTCTGTGACCCTTGTAGCTATGGGTTTGTGGTCCTATTGTCCCCTCTTTACTATGGCTTGCAGCCTCTCTCTTAATGACACTTTTGTACCAATGGTAACTGGGAAGTGTTTCACATGCCACTCCCTTTCCCCTGGTTAATGAGGTAGGGCTGTAAAGCTAGGTGCTCTGTCCCTTTCATATCCTAAAGAGATTGCCATCAAGTCTCTCTTTGCCAGCCAATTAACTGCACTCCAGCTGCAATGATTGTCAGCTGCCTGCTTCCAGGCTCTGGGCCCCATCATCCACCATATGAATTTGGGACCAGATAGGTTTCTTTCTCTGTATACCCTGTTTCTGCTACATTCTTCCAAAATCTGGATTTTCATCTTCCTTATATTACTGGCTGATGATCTCCCTTTTCTTTAGGGGCCTCCTACAGAGGAGGTGAGGATGGGGTTGAGATGTTTGCCTCTTAATGAAATGTCAGATATTGCTTTAGTCTTTGTTTTGCAGAAAGCTGAAGTGCATTACCAATAACCTTTTCATTCTTCTGGTCCCGCTGTGAGGTGTCGAGGATCCTTGTCTTCCTGTCTCTGGTTAATCAGGATGGGGAAGAAGAGATGATGAAAGAAGGTAGCGAGTTAGAAGAGTAGCACAGGAAACAGCCCAGACTCGTTGTTATGGCATCTCATCATACACACAGCACTGGGTCCCTGTATGCCTAGGCTCAGGAAATAAATACAAGGTAAAATTCAAGGAAATAATATTATACATTTCTAAAGGATTATTTTTTTAAAGACAGGTTAAAGTATAGGTATTATATGACTTCTTCAGGTTCTATTTTGATTTTATAGTTTAATCGACACTTGAAATATCCTGGTTTTAAGGAAGTATGTAAGCTCTTTGAAGGTAGGCATTTTATAATTTTTGTCTTTTTATACCCAGCCACTTACATAGTGCCTGGCAAAGAGTAGGCATGTACTAATTTTTTAAATTTAATCTTCCAGGTTGATATCACATTACTCACCCTTACTAACTCCACTTCCAGTCAGATTGGCCTAACTGACATTTCTGTATACTGCATCCCATCTCCAAGCTGTCTACCTTTTGACCCCCTTCTTCACCTCCACCTCTGGGACCCCGTGTCTTCATTTCAGTCTAATCTCAACTATAGTCACCTACACTGAACCTTCCTAGAATCACCCATTTGTTATAGCTCTTCCCTGACATCTTTTCAGATAAAGGAATTTTAGAATTATTCATTAGAGAAGGGCATATTTGTGGGTGATATTTAAATCAAATGAAGGCTGAAATGTCTTGAGCAAGAAATTGACTTTTAGAGCTTTATTGGATCTTTCAATCCAACATACTTATTTCATAGATGAGGAAAACTGCAGAAGAATGAAGGGCCTTGCCAAATCATCAATACAGCAGGATCTGTGGTCATATTATGGGAGTAATCGGAATCCCCAATTTCTTTAACCATAGCACTGGTCCAAATGTTCCTATGAATCCTCCCTGTAGAATATTGTTAGTAAATTTTTGTTCAATTAGTGTCATGTGGACACCATCAATCTACTTGAATTCTCTACCTATTCTTCATTAATCTGGCTTCATGACCACCCAAGATTCCTTATTCAGAAGGTACTGTCCTTTCTATCATGTCTTGCATACTAGTTGCCATGGATAACATGCATCCATCTTCTTGTTACCCCAGTGAAGTTTTCTATTGATCTTTAGATTATAGTTTGAATTTTTCCAAAATATGGAATTCTCAGATATTCCCAATTTATTTCTGATTCCCCTAGTTACTAAATTTACTGTGTGTATGTGTGTGTGTATAATTTTAATTTACTTATCTACATACAAATTGTGTTCTCCTTTCCCATATCACTAGAATATAATTTCCTTGAGGAAAAAGGCTAGTTTTATTTCACATTTGTACCCTCAGTACCTAGTACTTGACATGTTGAATAAAGGACTTTTGCCACCTAAAGAATGTTTGACTTTTGCTGGAATCTCTATGACTACACCACTCTACTACCATATTGGGTGCTGATATCTTTAGATGATGAGAGGCATGTGAGGTGAGCAATACATAGTCATGGTCCTGAGAAGCTACTAATATTCTCAAAGAGGTCTTAAACCATGCTCTGTATAACTTAGCTCACAGGATAAATTGAATTAGATGTCAACCACAGACCACTCTAAGCTTTTAATAATTAAATGCTTCTTTTGTCACTAGGGACACAAATGCACTCTTTAAATCAAGAGGATAATTAATTTTACCTGACAAGCCTTCAGAGTACTTGATTGAGATTTTAAGACTCATATATATGACTTGACAGTTTGCATTTGCTATTTTTTCCCCTAGGTAAAATCTGCAATCTTTCCTGAGCTTTAGTATTAATCAGCACAGAGGCCATTAACTCTAAAAATGTCCTTATCACTGAAAGAGGTGTCTAAGTCAGCAACTAGATGAAAAAGTACACCCTCATTTTTGACCTGTAAGCCTTGCTTTTCAACAGAGTTCACACTGGCATTTAAGTTGAAGTAGAGAGAAAATAAGAACAAGGAGGTCACCTTGACTTTTAAAGATTATCCAGGAGCCTTGCTATGAAGGTCAATAACTTCTATAATTTCTCTATCATTTTAATATTTACAAAAGACTTCCTTCCCAACAACTCTATGGAGTATTTGGAAGAGACAGGGTTAAACCCCTGTGTTTGACTTTGTAAAGGGAATTCCATGCCAATGCTGATTCCCCAATCATTCACACTTTACAGTCACTGGCACTCATCTGGAGGCCACATGAGGTTTGATGGCTTATCCAGGATCATTCAACTAGTCTGTGTAAGAGGTAAAACTTGAATGATTTTTCATGTTTTGTTTTACTTTACTTTTAGTATAATGATGATAGTGATAACAAAGAAGAAGAAGAAGAAGAGGAAGAAGAAGAAGAAGAAGAAGAAGAAGAAGAAGAAGAAGAAGAAGAAGAGGAGGAGGAGGAGGAGGAAGAAGGAAGAGGAGAAGGAGGAGAAGGAGAAGAAGAAGAGGAATGGGAAGAGGAAGAAGAAGAAGAAGAAGAAGAAGAAGAAGAAGAAGAAGAAGAAGAAGAAGAAGAAGAAGAAGAAGAAATTACTTCCTAGTATTGTTGTTAGGATAAAGTGAGTTAAAATTTTAAAGTGCCTTGAAAATTTTAAAGTATTAATGCTTGTTAATATTATGATTATCATTAATTATTTGTGCTCCCTCATATGAAACCCATAATTCAAATAACTGACACACAGCTCAGGAAGTATATGTGACAATATTTTAACTCGGTTCTCACTGACATCAAGTACAGCACTCTATTCACTAGTCAACATAGCATTCTAAAACAGATCTCTCACATAATATTTGATACACCAGTTATTACCATTGACAATATGGCATCACTTACACTCTCCATATATCTCTCCATTGTCCATTGAGTGACCTACAATCTGGATCTTTTGGGGACTGATAAACCTTGATTCTCAGCTGTATAACTTCTTCAGAAGAATACTGGTATTAGAAGTACACACTTGTTTAAGGGAGAAAATTGAAGTCATGGAATGTTCTGCAAAATTTCCTGCACATATTCTTCAATTCTGAAATTCTGCAGTCTGTCTGTTCCTATGTTCAGATATGTTTGCATTCCGTTCTCAATGCCTGTCCAAAGTATATGCACAGGTGGATCGATTCTATAAGCTGTCCATTTAATTGCTTATTGTGATTTATATCACGTATTTATTTCATCAAATTTGTATATAATTATTTTGTATCTGTAGACTGCTTATTTTTAATTTATTTTATATCAGTTTTTATATGTTTTGCCTCTCCCATTAGAATGTAAGCTCCTTGAAAGTAATAATGGTTTCATTAACTGTATTTTTATCCCTAGTGCCGAGTATAAATCCTGACACATAGTAGGTATTTAATATATACTTGTTGATTGATTTATTAGTTTGTTTTTTATCCACTTGGGTTTTCCTTTGTGGATGCTTAGGCTGACTCCTTCAATGATAATAGAATTGGGTGGGTATTAAACCCCCCCCCCCCAGTAGTTCCAGAGTAGGCATTAAGAACTCAAAATTACTGGACTCTGTGAGACTGACTAGATCTGCATGTAGTTGATAGCATTTTCCCATTGCTTTCCAAAATGTTTCAAAGAGCTAGCTCTTCAGGTCTGATTGTTCTTGAAACCTAAGTGGTTTCATAACCTATCAGCTTTAGAATCTCTTATCTTGGGAGCTCACATTTCAAGTAGTATTCAAGTAGTATTCTACTTTGAAAAGCATGAGATTAGAAAGTGTTGAATGTTAAGTCTGAAAGGGACCTTGGTGATCATCTATAGGGCTGTTGCAAGAACTGATTGAGATAATGGATGCAAAGAGCTTGGTAAACCTTAAAGTGCTGTCATTACCACTGTAAAGGGAAGAGCAATGTATTTGGAGGCAGAAGACTTGGGTGAAAATTCCTAAGTTGATGATTATCTTTCTGGACTTGGAAAAGGTCAATCGCCTTCTGGTTTCCATTTCCCTATCTATAATATGGGGCTTATGATACGCATAGTGGAGTACCTATCTTATAGACTTGTTGTAGGTTTTAATAGGATGTGTGTTAATTGTGTCATAAATAAACTTTAATGTGACATACACATTTTGGTTACTACTATATGCAGAGAAGGAAACAGATCAAATGAGATGGAATTACATGTCTGAGTCTAGAGAGTTAGTCAGAAGCAAAGTGAGCACTTTGACCCAGCTCTTCCAAGTTCACTCCCAGTACCCTTTCCATGTTCCATATTTCCAATCGTGAGAGCATAGGGTCCTTCCAGGTGAGGATCTTGGCAGTGCTGGTTTGTATCTTCTCAGTAACTAGTAGTCTTAGAGAGCGACCTAGAGCACTGAGAGTTTAGGCATCTTGCACAGGGTCACATAGCCCATGTGTGTCAAAGGGGAGACTTTGAACCTAAGTTTTTCAGCCTGGAGGCCACCACTCTCAACATCATCACATTGTCTTTCATTGGCTATAGTGATGGTCTGTACAGAAAAATATGAATTGAGTCCTGTTTTAGGACCCTATATGAACTAGTGGATAGAGAGTTGGACTTAGTGTCAGAAAGACCTGAGTTCAAATCTTGCAACTTATACTTCCTTAGCTTTGTGACATTGGACATGTCATCTAATCTCTATAGCTTCAGTTTCCTCATTTATAAATTAGGTATCATAATAACACCTACTTGTTATGAGAATCAAATTGAATAATACATGGTAAAATAATTTGCAAACCTTTAAGCACTATATAAATTGTAGTTGCTTATTGTTGTTAATAATAATAATACCTTAATAATTTAAACCTCATGACTATTTTTATATTACCATCTTTTCCTAAAATTAAACATCATGGTGTGGTTAAATTTTGCACTTGGGGTCAGTCAGAGGAAGGCTTGAGGTTGAGTCCAGTCTTCAATACCAACTGACTTAACATGGTCTAGTTACTTCTCTCTGAGCCTCAATCCCCATTTATTTGTAATGGGAATGGTAATACAAGCTTTCCTACTTCTTAAGGTTCTTGTGAGATGCAAATGAGATAATATATTTAAGGCAGGGGGGGTTTATCTGTGGTCCACAGACTCCCCCTACCTCAAGGTATCTCCAGATACATTTGAGGAAATCTGTCATTTTTTTAAAAGATTTTAATAAAAGTATTTCTATATATTTTGGCTTCATTGGAGTCCTATGTTTTTTATTTTATGCTTTGAAACATTAATCTGAGAAGTGGTTCATAGGCTTTGACTGAATGGCCAAGTGTTCCATGGAACCAAAACATTTAAAATCTTTGGGTGAAAACATTTTACAAATATCATGTAATGTTGCTATTTCTGGTAGCATCCTCGTCACCCATCTTTCAGCCCATAACATTTGGCCACACTGTGATCATCATCATCATCATCATCATCAATACTGCATGCTTTTCAATAAGACTTCAGCATGTATGGGAAAACAGACATGTATGTATTCTAAAAATAAAATAAAAACCAAACTTGAATACACTTTTAATAGAAAACAGCAAATAGGAAATGAAAATCTGTATAACATTCTCCTACATGGCAGAAAGGAAATAAGGCACTTCTGTTGCCTTAATTCACACACAATTCCTCTGTGAGCTCCAATCTGCTTTCCACTATGTGGATTCTTTAATATCTACTTGTGCATACATGTAGCCAATTTGTCAGAGAAAGGACCCAAGTCAAGCAGCCCACTGAATTTGACAAATGAAAACTTGAAACGAGCTGTAGGGAAGGGAAAGGGGTCCCAGTGAACTTGGGTAATGGCTGCTTGATTTTATCTAGGCCAATTCAGAACTTTGGACAGCAAGGTCAGGACATTCAAGTCAGAGGGAGGAATTCAGAACAGGAGAGAATCCTAAGAACTCAGATTCACAGATGGATTTGTTAACTTGCTTGAGTAGAGTAAAGATTGCATAGTCCACATGGAGTACTCAATGATTCATGCCATTTATCACCAACAAACCCTCCCTCTTAAACAAGCCTAAAGTTTTTCTCATTGCCCCCTGTGTGCTGGCCAGCTACTGGTGTGATCAGGTATTTGTCTGACTATGAGAAAAACTGTATATTTTCACCTTTTTATATTGTTCTTTTTTTAATTTTTTTTAGTTCCTTATTTGGTTTTATTTTGTTTAGGAGAGGGATGTTTTAGGTCAAAATATATTGGAGGTAGGGAAAAAGGAGTTGAAATTTGAGAGAAGATTTAAAGACATGAGAGACCTTTTAACACCTCTGAAAGTCAATCATATATTTGAATTTAGGCTTAAGGTTAGAGCTACAGAGTTATAGGAGGATTTCTTATAGGTCACTGTAGCTTCTGCTAACCCCTTCCCTTCTGAGATGACAATTCATCCACTCTGTGATTAAGTACCTGCTTCTTTATACATTGTTTCCCTCATTAGAATGGCAGGTCCTTTAGAGTAGAGACTGCCATTTTGCTTTTCCTTGTGTTCCCAGTCCTCAGCATGTTTCTGGCACAAAGTAAGCACACAAAAAACATATTAATTGATACTGATTCATTCTGACCCAATACCAAGGAATCTGGTTCTTCCACATGTCTAGGGGAAAAAAAAGGAATCATCACTGTTCTTTAGGGAGCCAATCAACAAACAGATAAACTAATGCCACTTATACACAAAATAAGAGCATAGCCACTGGTTTCAGAATCAGCCATGACATCCTGGAAGGCCAGAATTCAAATTTTCTAAGATGATATATTTTGAATTTGAACATTGCTCTCAATCTTCTCTTTTAAATTGTTAAATTTTTGTAACATTATGAACATTTAGAGGTTACCCCCATTCTATGAAAAATATTTTGTAGCTAAGTTAACAATTAAGTAAAACTAACAATACAATGATATCATCTGAAAGTGCATGCAACTTCGTATATTTGTAGCACCCCACTTCTCTATGTTTAATTGATAGTTGTATTTAATTAAAATAAGCTGTTCTCTCTGCCTCACTTCCTTTCTCATTAGGGGAAAAAGAGAGAAAAGAAATGTATTTGTCTATATATGTATGTATGTATGCATGTATACACACATATATCAAAACAAATAAGTACAATTAAGCAAAACAAATTTCTCTATTGGTTCTGTTGCATTCGTACCCTAAGTCTCACATTTCTCTATCAGGTTGTCAGGGTATGGTTAGTATGTTTCATCAGTGGTCCTCCGGAACTGATGATCCTTGAATAGATCCTACCTCTTACAGATTACAGAGTTGCTATAATTTACCTTGTTGTTGTTTTAAAAAATTGTTTTCCTGGTTGTTCTACTCATTTCAGTCCTAATCAGTGTATACAAGTCCTCACAGTTGTTCCTGTTTGTACTTCTGATGTAACAATATGAATTCTTTATCTGTTTCTGTTTACATCACTCTGCCTCAGTTCACATAAATATTTCCACATCTTTGTTTTCTTTGTCATTCTTTTACTATATTTACTTGGATACTGGTAAATCCATCAATAATTATAATAGCATTGTGTAATAGCTTTTATGTAGCACTTTCAAGTTGCCAAAACACTTTTACAAATATTATCTCCCTTTTTCTTTACAACAACCCTGGCTTGTAGATGTCATTATTATCCCTATTTTATAGATAAAGAAATTGAAGCAAGCAAAGGTCAAGTGACTAGCTCAAGGTCCTCCCTGTTGTCTGAGGCTGGATTTCAACTCAGGTTTTCTTCACTCCAGGTACAATATGATATCTTCCTAGTTACCTTGTAATCCATCAAACTCATTCATTAAGCACTTACTATGAGTTAAATACTGTTGGGGCGGGTAAAAAGAAAGCAATGAAAAATCACTGCTCCCAGAAAGCTTACAACCTGCTAGAGGAGACAACATGTCCACATAGAAGCATTTAGAATATATACCACAGAAACATAAAGCAATTTGCTAGGGGAGTCACTAGTTGTTTGCTGGGGAAGGCTAGTCAGGAAAAGTTTCACTTAGGAGGTAGTATTAGAGCTGATCATTGAAAGAATATGCAGATTCTAAGGGACAGAAGTGGGAATCCATTCCACCCTACTCCTTACTCTGTCACCCTTTAAGATCCTAGAAAAGCATCATGATGTATGACTAGCAAGCTTGACATGAAGTCAGAAAAACTGGGGTTCACATTTTGCCTCTACTACCTCTGTGACCCTGAATGATTCACTTAGCTATTCTTTACAGATGGAAATGGGCTCTTTATAGATGATACTAAATAATAATACTTGTACTAAATATGTTATCGGCTTATTGGAAAGCTCAAATGAAGTAATGAATGGGCGACTAAGCATTGTCTCCATGTTACAAACATAGAATGGTGGGATGGGTATGCAAATCACCCTGACTTAGAAATGACAGAAAAATGGTAAAGAAGCCAGGCTCACCTATCAGAGCCTAGGGTCCCAGAGGCAGAGTCCAGGTACTGGTGGGAGAGGAATTTGGCTGATACCAAATTGCAGGCTGCATAATTTGGAAGTAATTACAAAGTGATATGGAGTCCAATTTCCAGTTGAGCTAAGGTAAAAGAATGAAACATTACACATAACTATGTAGATGTCTGTTAACATTATTATTATGTGAGCTTAAGGGACAAGCTATTTTTCATCCATTTCCCTGACCAGTTCATTTTATAGATGAGCAAACTGAGGCAAACAGAGTTAAGGGACTTTCCCAGGATCACACAACTAGTAAGTGTCTAAGGCTGGATTTGAATTCTGGAAGATGAGTCTTCCTGGCTTCAGGCCTCCACTGTGCCACCCAACTACTCTCCTAAAAAATCCTCAGTGAGGGAAGACCTCTTGAAGGAGAGAACACCACATGTGAGATAAATCATGATGGAAGAAAAGTATGGAAGACCTCCCAAGAGAAGGAGCCATTGCCTCTGGAGATAGCACAGTCCATTTTTAGAAAACTTAGTTGTTAAAAAAAAAAGTTTTCTTTTGGGGTTTTTGTTGTTTCTTCTTGTTGTTGTCCCTGTGTTTCCCCTGACCTCGAGCCAACATTTTCCTTTTTCACTTGTGTAAACTTTCTTCCTTAGGACCCAGCACAGTGCTTTGCACACCCTAGGAACTTAGTAAATAGTCTTGGTGCAATATAGCTAGAGAGTCACCAACATGTATTAACCTCATATCGTTTGCCAGGCACTGTGCTGAACAATGTGGCTTGGTTGATGGGTACTTGAAGTCAGCTCAAATGCCTGCTTTCCTACTTATTCCCTTTGGGACCATAGGAAAGTCAATTCACTCTCACTAATGTTTGAGTTTCCTTTGCTTTAAAATAAGGACATTGAACCAAATGCCCTTTGAGGGCCCTGCCATCTTCAAAGCCTACGAACCTATACATTAAATTGACTTCCCGACTGGCTTGGGATCACGTCACAAGAGACTTGCTTTGCAGAAATCAAAGGCACCAGTGGATACAACTTTCCATGTAGGCTTCCTGTTCCCTCCCCAAAATGACTTTCCTCTTTGCCTTGATTCAATTTAATTCCTTTCCACAACTGCAACTCCCACTGAAAGGCAGGAATTGCAGCTACTTCACTTATCATTTGGAAAACTTGCAAGGTATTTGCATGCTCCCTGCAGAAGGAACTGGATTTTCCTTTAGTTACTCTTTTCTGGACTGTTTGTTTCTTTTTGTAAATAACAGGATTAATTTCAAGATTTGCAGAGAATGCAGTTCTGGGTTATGATAGGTTTCATATCCAATTTTCAGATAGAGTCCCTGAGGCTCAGTTACGATGGAAAGAACATTGACTGTGGAATCAGAGGACTTGGGTTCAAAACCCACATCTATCTGTGTAGCCCTGGACAATCACTTAACCTCTCTTTACCTAAATTTCCTCATCTGCAAAATTAGTGACTCAGACTTGTCCACTGAGGTCCCTTCCAGGTCTCAGTTTTTCATTGTATTGATTTAATTTCCCACATCTATTTCACAGGAGTCCATCTGGCAATGAAACAGCAGGGCCACCAGGTAGCACCCTGGCCCTAACATTAGGAAAATCAGGGAAAAATATTGCCTCCCATACTAGCTAAGTGAACTTTGGAAAGATATTATCTTCTATCTCACTTTCCTCATCTGTGAATTGGGGTGTGGGGGGTGATGGACTTGATCTCTAAGCTCTAAGATTCCTCTGCAAATCATTCATCCTATCAACTTCGATTCCCCCAAGTGGGATTATGTCCCTGTATGTTTACTGTTCATACAGGAAAGGAGACAATGAATGTCACACTGGATAGAGGGCAGGAAGACCTGAGATCTGTTACTGTCCCTACCATATGACATCTGTGTATCTATGTGCAAACACAACTCTTCAGTCTGTAAGCAGCTCTTTCAAATTATAAATCACAGACATTTGACTGATTTACATTAGCAAAAGTAATTTCCACTTAGGGGATTCACTATGCTGAAGAACTCACAGATCTGGAATTACCACACCAACAAAAACGGTTTGGATTTTTTCATTTTTTACTTTCAACTTTTCACAATATTTCCTCTTTGAAGTAAATATAGTCTTTTTTTTTTTGAGGCTATCCTTCAATGTTGAGTTATACCACTTGTGACACTTGTCACATATGCTTGTTTTTTCAAAGAGACATCAATCAACATTTAATAAGCAATTAATGTTTACCATCAGCCAGGGAGTGTGTTCAATACTAGGGATACAAAGGAAATGAAAAGTCATCCATGGAGGGAATTTGCACATAAGTTCACCACTTTGAGCATATCACTATTGTCCTTGTTTTTTTTTTGTTGTTGTTTGTTTGTTTGTTTTTAAGTCAAGAATCCAAAAAAAAACCCAAGATTTTTTTCCCACTTTCCATTGTGAGTTGTCTCAGTTGAATATTTCTCAGCTTAAAATCATGGATTTTGAGCTAGGGGGAATCTTGGAGATGATTGATTCTAACCCACTTATGTTATAAATGAAGAAACAAATTGAGAAGAGTTTAAGTGACTTGCCCAGGGTTACATAATTATTCAGTAACTGAGGGAGAATTGGAAGTTGGTTCTTCTTGTCTACAGGCCCATCATTTGATCCACTTCAATATCAGCTGTGCTTTCATACGTTAGCTGACTCAAATCAATAAACGAGTTCTCCATAATTATGCAATTATAATAGTATGATGCACTGATGAATCTTCTAATCCTGGTACTATTGTATCTATCTATCTATCTATCTATCTATCTATCTATCTATCTATCTATCTATCTATCTAGGGTTAGTAGAGTTAAGAACTTGTGTATATCAAGCCATACTGTAAAATGGCCTAATAAAAGTGACTTATGAATTCCAGGAGTAATTAGGTTGTGAAACTGGAGGGGTGGTAGTAGATCTTCTTATTCAAAAGAGGATAATTTTAACACCCTGCTATTTATTATATATGTAGTAATAGCTTTTCATCTTATTCCAAACAGCATAAAAACACATTTCATTCCATTCAATTCATCAATGAGCATTCATGAAATGTCTACTCTGAGTCAAGACTGTAGATAAAAAGACCAAACAGAAAAAGACGGTCCCTATCTTCATGGAACTTATATTCTACTGGGGAAATGCAGCATTTAAAGAGAGTGAAGTACATACACCATAACCAAAACCTTAAGATTATACAGACCAGATTAAATCCTGGAGATTTCTACCAATTCACTCAGTTTCTTATATGTCTCCATCCAGAATTTATCTTGGGACTCTGAAAATTTAAGTTCTCTTGCTCCCATTTCAACATCCCCTAAGAATTCTTCATTTGAAAAAAAATACTAAAACAAATCTTTAGCATCAATTCCCTCTCTATCCACAAAAAAATGAAACTAGATTTAAAAACAACTGAGATAGTTTTCAAAGTTGTAAACATATGTAACAACCTGATATTCATTACCTATAATCCCTTGCAATTATTATCTTTAGTTTGTTTCTTTTAGGATTCACCTTCCCTTTATGTTGTTTCTTTTCTCACACTTAACAATTGGCTCTTTTATTTATTTTACTTTTGTCTAGAACATAGTGAAGATTAGGCTTTCATTGGTGATATCTTTGTTTTATGAATGGTTTTTCCTCCTAAGGTAACAAGTACACTGATTGTCTTATCTCACTAGCAGAACATTAATTAGTCTCCATTAGCAAGATAAATCTTTTTTTTTTAAAAAAACAGGAGGAAGGACCTACTTGTACCAATTTATGGCAGCTCTTTTTGTGGTGGCTAAGAATTGGAAATCAAAGACATGCCCCTTCATTTGGGAATGGCTAAATAAACTGTGGTATATGATAGTAATGGGTTATTATTGTACTATAAGAAATGACAAGCAAGATGATTTCAGAAAAAAAAAATTGGAAAGACTTACATGAACTGATGAATAGTGAAGTGAATGTCCTACACAGTAATAGCAATGTTATTCAATGGTGAACTGTGAATACCAGCTATTTTCAGCAACACAGTGATCCAAACAGAGATGGAGAACCTGTGGCCTTGAGGCTACGTGTGGCCAGGTAGGTCCTCAAGTGAGGCCCTTTGACTGAATCTGATCTTCAACAAACAAATCCCTTCAATAAAAGGATTTGTTCTGTAAAACTTGGACTCAGTCAAAAGGCTGCACTCAAGGACCTAGAAGGCCACATGAGGCCTCAAGCCCATAGGTTCACCACCCTTAAAAAGGACTAATAATGAAACATTATCTACCTCCAGAGATAGAACAGATATTGATTGAATACAGACTGAAGCATAATATTTTCACTTTTTTTTCTTTAATTTTTTTTCTGTTATTTGAGTCTTCTTGTACAAAATGACTAATATGGAAATATTTTACATAACTGAACATGTATAAACTGCATCTGATTGCTTACTGTCTCGGGGAGAAGGGAGGGGAAGGAGGGAGAAAAGGATAGAATTCAGAACTTGCAACTTTAAATAAAAATATTTTAAAAATTGGAAAAAAAAACAAATAAAGGGGACAAGATGAAGGTCACAATTTTCTTGGACAATCTTCTTTTTATTCTTTGTATACTTAAGTATTAATATTTATTGATTAAGTTCATATTTAAAAAATAGGATAATGAGTGCTGAGGCCCAGACACCCTGTCATTTTGGCTGAGGGAAGTTAGATTTCCCAGTTAACGAGTGACTAGCTGTCTCCATTGGAAGATGACCATACCAAAATTGTGACAGATCTTTCCAAACATGTCTCAAGCTATGTCTTCAGAGTCTTCTTAGGGATACAGTGTCATTAATTCTGCTCTGCTGTCTTGCACACTGAGTGTCTGTCCTAATTAGATGTGCTGCAGAAACACATTTCATTGTCTGATCTGTGGCATTTGACTTGATATGTATCCACCTCCTGCTATCACAGGATAAGACATTCCCCCTGGAGTCTTGGCTCTTGAGGACTGGCTTATTGGAGCAAAGGTTACTTCAGCACATTTTTTGTACTTCTAATAAACAAGAGGTCTAAAAATAAACATTGTAAAATTGGTGACCATTTTCCTAGATCATTTCTTCTTCTTATACTGGGTTAGTGAAGAAAGATAAATCTAGGCTGTTCAGAAAAGAAGAGCCTGGATTTTACTTTAGGTGCATACCTATATAATACACATTTATGAGTGTGTGCACATATGCACTTGTATATCACTTTGGGGTTAAGTGTGGTTCCGTATGTGAGAGAGAGACAGAGAGAGACAGACATAAAGAAAAAGATCACATAGAACTTTTCATTACATCAGGAAAGATGGAAGGAAGGAATGAAACATTTATTCGATACCTACTGTGTGTCAGACACTTCACTAAGCACTTTACAAATATTAATTAATTCGTTACTAACAACAACCCTAAGAGGTATGTGCCTTTATTAGCTCACTTTTACGGATGAAAAAACTGAGTCTAAGAGAGGTTAAATGAATTGCCCAGAATCCCAAAGTTAGTCATCGGACAAGGCAGGATTAAAACTAAAGTATTCCTGACTCCACATCCCATGGTTTTCCACTGTGCCACATAGTTGCATATTTATTGCTATCTAGCTGTGACTTTGTGAGAATATGACACGGGACAAGCAAATTTTGATGGGGGTGGAAGGAAGGAGGATGAACATATTTGGGGCCTGGAAAATTATTTGGAGAGTGAAAATTCTCAGAATTTGAAGTAGGTTGTCACTGTGTAGTCAATGGGCAGTGCGGAGAATGCATTAGAGAGGGAGCAAAAATACGTACTAGAGGGGAGCAGTGAAATAAAATTAAATCACTGTCACAAATGTGATTGCAAAGATACCAAACCAAAGAATAAGGACTAAGTAGATGGCCTGGGCTCATTTATATTGGTCCCAACCTCTTTGACATGTCCTCTAGGCAGTAGGGGTCGTGTCATCTTTTCTACGAAGGAGAAAAGATTCCCACATGTGGTTACATACACACACACACACACACACACACACACACACACACACACCATTATGGAGATTTTAGAGAATATTTAAGAATATACTTTACATGTCTCAGGACTTGGAATGATTTATAGCTAAACAAATGAGGGAAAAAAATGTCCATCTTACTAGAGAGAAGGACTTTGTAGTAATGAGATCTGTCCAAAACTAGAATGACTTACCTGGATAGCTCATCAGTTCACCTACTTGGAGATCAAGTAAAGGCTAGATGACTTCTTGGTAGGCAGGTCCAAGTAGAGATCCCTTTCATGTAAAGTCTAGACTACCACAGGTGGCCACCATTGATGTTTCTTCCAACTACCTTTTTTTTTTTTAAATCTGTGATGAGGAAAATTTCACAAAATTAGAGATTTAACATTGCAAATGAGCTTAAGATATCATCTTGTCCAACTCACTTTTTAGATGAGAAAACTGAGTCCCATAGATGCCAAGTGTCTTGGTTTACTGAATAGATTGTAATTGGCAAAACGAGGTGACAAATGATAGAGTAGAAAGAGCACTAATTTTCAAATTGGAGGACCTCAGTTCAAGCCCTGGTGTCTTCTGTTTGACCACAGGCAAGTTACTGAGCGTCTCTGGACCTCAGTTTCCAAATCCGCAAAATAAAGAGAGTTGGGCCACATGTACTAGATGACTACTACAGTCACTTGCAGCTCCAAATATGTGATGCTACAATGAAGTAAGGATTTAAATCCCAAGTATGTACCATCTTGATTCTCCATGCGATTCAGTGAAGACTTAATGACAACAAAAAGACAAAACATCATCAGCAGCAACAGTCTCCTAACATCCTCAACAACTAACATTCATTATTTCTAAGACAGACAGTTGGGGATGAGCCAGCCCATCCCAACAGGGCTCATAGAACAGCCTCCCTAACTCTCTGATGGAGAGGGAAAGCTATTACTCACTAAGATGACTCCCATTCAGAAAAGGAAGTAATGAGATTGCCTCATATAACTTAATTCAGCCTAATTCAGTTCAGTTCAGTTCAATTCAAGATCCATTTATTAAGTATCTACTATGTGCAAGTAATTAGGCTCAAAAATTCAATAAAGAATGACACAAATTGCACCAATATCCCCTTGAAGAATAAAGTTCAAACCCAGAACTGACACTGAATAGCTATGTGACCTTCAAAAAGACATTTTGCCTTTGAGAGCCTCAGTTTCCTCTTTTGTTAAAATGAGAAGGAAGAACAAGGTGATCTCTGAAGTCCCCTTCAGTTTAAAAAATAGAACAAATTCTTAAATTATCTTTTTTTTTTATTAAAGGTAAAAGTATTACCTTTCATCATATCTACCTCCTTGCTCAATAACTTTAGATACATCTGTTATCAGGGCACTTATGAATTGTATCATTTTTCATCTGAAGTAGATGAAGGAAGGAGAAAAGTAATGAAACTACACTTCAGAAAGAAGATAAAAATAGTCAGTCAATAGAGTCTGGACCTGCATAAGCAGGAAGGTGGTGGGAGTAGGGAGGAGAGTTACATTAGTAACAGTGTTTTCACAAATCCTAGCAGATGGGTGACTGTAAACTGAAACAGGACATATTGCTTTGAGTATGTCATAATACCAGCAGAGAATTGGAATTGGGAAGCTTTGATATTAAATTTCTTTTTAAGATCATCTCCAAACTTTGAATTTATTTATTCTCTCTGTCTCTGTCTGTCTCTCTCTCTCTCTCTCTCTCTCTCTCTCTCTCTCTCTCTCTCTCTCTCACACACACACACACACACACACACACAGAGTGATAAACTTTATAGAAGAAGTAATATCATTTGCCATTTGGCCTAACCTATATGGAAACCTTTACATTTTCATCTAAATGGTTGCCTCTATAATTCCAGTCTCTTGAAATATTTTGGATATGCTTTGCCTCATGCCCTTTCCACACAGAGAAGAAAGGAGGTAGTGGATTGAAATCCTTTTAAAACAAACAGAAGCTGCCACAGTCTTGGATCCTCCAGCCGACTAATCAGATTTTAAGATCAAATTAGCTGTTAATATTATCTTGTTATTGCCTGATTGGGAATGGAGAAGGCAGATTGGTTCAAATCCCAACTGAACTGGCTAAAGATCTCAGTGAGCTCTGAATTTTAATTCCAGTATTAGCTATGAAATAGGAGGGGTAGAAAGAAACTCACCTTCTCTTTTAATGATTTGAAACATTTTATTTTCTGGTTGACTGAGACAAACATTTGGGTCAGAAGCATTAACCAGGTATTCATTTTTTTTTTCTGCTACACACCCAGGAGCTGCCACTTACTTATTACTTTTTGGAGAAAACTTTCTGGTGATACAGGCAGCATCACAAACTAATTCCTAATTCTCTGTGTGTGGTGGTTTGGAAGTCAGATTTTATTTCAAACCCTGGATTCGCCATTTTATGGCTATGGACCCCTTAGCAAGTAACCTGACTTATATTAATCTCCATTTCTTCATCTCTACATAGTTATGATAGCAGTTCTTCAATTGGGACAATCTATTACACAAGGCATATACAAATGCTTCAAAGACTGCAAAAAACCCCTGAAATTATAAGGGACAATTATAGCAGTGTTCCTGGTATGGCACAGGGACCAAAAAGGATCATGTAAGAATTCTATCCCTTGTAGTCTATCTCTTGTGATATTAGTAGCTAGAATCAGTATAGTAATTTAAGTTTTGCAAAGCATTTTATAGATGATACCTCTTGTGGTCTTCCCAAGTCCTAGCACTGCAGAGCTTCTGCTCTGAAGCTTACAACTTTAGAAATGTTCCTGGGACACAGAGGGAAAGTGATTTTCCCTTAATCATAGTGCTAGGAAATGTAAGTATTCAAACAGGTTTTCTTAATGTCAACTCCAAAACTCTATGTTGAGTGCCGACTAAGATTTTATAATACGGCACTGTCTAGTTTTGTTTTGTTTTGTTTTGTTTTTGCATCTTAAATAAAATAACTAGTCAATGAAGACATTTATTAAAAATAGATCTCATCTTGGGGCAGGTATGTGATGGAGTAGATAGAGCTCTGGCCTTGAAATCAGGGGGACCTGAGTTCAAATCTGACCTCAGACATTTGACAGCAGCTGTGTGACTCTGTGCAGGTCACTGAACCCTGATTGCCTCACCAAAAAGCAAAAACAAAACCAAAAACAAACAAAAAAACAGATCTCATCTAATTGGAATCAGTCACTCTACACTCATATACCAGTCAATCATTTATTGCATTCTAGGCATACAACAAAGGCAAAAACAGTCTCTGCTCTCAAGTTCACATCGAAGGGTATGTGTGTGTGTACACATATACATACATGCATACATACATATGTTACATGGAAAGTAAATAGAAGTTATTGGTGGTTGTCCTTTGTTCTGGAAGACGACCAGAATGACAAGCCAAGTTACAGTGACTGATCAAACCAATACAGGCTTGGAATGCTCAACCACAGGTTGGACACAAATAGTCCATGGGAACATTGGAGTTGGATTCTCTAAATTTGCACATCTCATGTTTCTTTTGAGCTATTTCAATTCTGCTCTGATCATAGAGCACAGGTCTTCCTCTGATGAGGGCACTCCATGCTGGGTGGTCCTGTGCCAGTATCTCCCATGTCATAAAAGGAATTCCAAAGTTATTCAGAGAGGCCTTGAGAGTGTCCTTGTATTTCTTCTTCTGACCACCATGTGAGCAATTACTTTTTGTGAGTTCTCTGTAAAGTAATATTTTAGGTAAACATATGTTTGGCATTTGAACAACATGACCAGCCCATCATAGGTATGCTCTCTGCAGCAAAATTTGAATGCTTGGCAGTTTAATTCAAGAAAGGACCTCAGTGTGTGGTACCTTATCCTGCCAGGTGATCTTCAGAATCTTTCTGAGACGATTCAAATGGAAGCAATTCAGTTTCCTGGCATGGCACTAGTATACTGTACAGGTTTCAATTCCAAAACACACACTAGAATTTGCATTAACATAGTAAGGGCTTTGTTTCTCTGTGTTGTGGAAATGTTACTTCATGGTTTATCATATCATATCAAGAAATCTAAAAAAAGTCGTTAGGCAACTTATGAGAACTTTTGGAAAGACATGGACCACAGTTACACAGAATAGGTTGACAATTTTGGTTTTAATTTGAGTCATTGAATGGAATTCTCTAACAGATGAGCTACCTCAAAGTGTTAAAGCACAGAAGGGGTATAGATATGGGTATCGCTATTGTGAAAGTGAGGCTGGGGAATCATGGAAGGAAGAAAGACAGAAAAAAGAAAGAAAGATTGAGATTGTATAGTAAGGAAGACAGACAGAGAAAAACATACACATGGGAAAATGAGAGAGACAGAGACACGGACATTAAAAGAGATATTGAGAAGTGTTATAAGAATACAAAGAGGGAGAAAAAACAGATGCAGAATAAGAGAGATAGATAGAGACAGAGACATGGGGAGAGAGAGAGAGAGAGAGAAAGAGAGAGAGAGAGAGAGAGCAAAGCAGAGAAGGAAACAAAACCAGAAGGGAAGGGACATGTTATGGCATGCAAAGACACATGAACTACTTGGTTATTGCAGTCCTTTTTCCAGTCCTTGTCCCTTAACCAAAATCTGTAAGAAACTACAAAATGAAAACAAGAATAAGGGCTCACTTGGGGAAGATCCTATCCATCCATTTACTAAAGAATCTTTTGAAAGAAAAAAAAAAGGACTGGCGATGAAACCAAGAAAGATTCATAACTTTGCTACTGAATATTCTAGTGACATTTTAAATGAATAATTTATAACTTTGGGCAACTGAAGATTCACCTTTAAGAAATGTGAAAACCATGCAAAGTTATGCATATGGAAAGGCAAATTTATTGCTTGGGCTCTGTCTATTAAAGGGATTTCTGCATAGAAGCAGACAAAGTGTATCTCCATAACTATTGCTAGTTTGTAGGATAACAAAGAGCTGCAGAAGAGAACAAGGTGATAACCAAGGAAGAAGATTTCTGCATTTTTAGAAAACAAGAAAACTGATACCCTGAAGTAGTTCCTTATACTTAGTAGGTTTTCAATTGTGTTTGTTGAATGAAAATAATCTAAATTGAGATCAAATGGTGTTTGGGAAATTGAATTGAACTGAATAAATTGCACCAGATACTGAATTGAAATGGTTTCATCCACTGGACTTTATTCACTCAATCCCTGGGGAGACCTGCGTGTAAACTTAATCCACCAGTAGTACTGAGGCATCACAGTTAGGAAGCACATTTGTTTCAGTGGTTCCTCCCAGCTCTGGGAGCCTTTTTCTTCTCTTCAGTATAACAAATTTGCAAGTCTGTACCCAGGCTGAGCGCCTAACTTGTCTTGGCTACTGTTGGTACTAGTGCTAGGACTTTTGAGGTCAGTAAGACCTGAAATGGTTCCAATGCATCTCCTAGTCTCACTGTATATATCTTGTGCATTCCAATTATCATATACCTATTCACCAAGATCAAAAAGAAATTAAAAGAAAAATCATGTAGATCATATACGCAGGGCCACACAAGAGCCACATGGGGAAGAAGGGAAGTTTAAACCTCTTATCTTTCCTCTCCCTCAACCTCATCCACAGATGCCTCAAAATATTTCTTACCCTACTCCTTATGGGGAAACAGAAGTACAAAGCTGAGAGAGGGACCTATCATTTTTAGCATTAAAAGTCAATTTCTACTTCCTCAACCAATCAGAAGACTTTTCACTATCACACAGTCACTGATTGACACTCATTAACTCCTGGAACAAATCTTTTCCCAAAGTTCCAAAAGGTATGTTGACAACAGTCAAAAAATATCTGAACATGGGAACGTGCTGTAAGGAGTAGGCTCTCATTGGCCAGAACCACCATCCTCCCTGTTATATTTTAATTTAATAGGATTGTAAGTAGAATTTATTATGTACTATTTGAGGAAAGAATCATTTGACCTGTCATATTCTATACTAATTTATATTTTTAAAATTCTTCAAAATCAAAATTAAGAAAAGATGAAGACAATAAATCAGCAGTAAAAGTCAGATCTTTTACCAGAAATGGAACATGTAGAAAAAAAATACTGAGGGTTTTTTTTTTATTGTTTTGCATTTTGGTAGCTAGGTGTCCAGTGGATAGAGTGCAAAGTCCAGAGTCAGGAAGACTTATCTTCCTAAATTCTAATATAGCCTCAGACACTTATTAGCTTTGTGAACTTGGGTAAGTCACTTAACCCTATATGCAGAGATAGAGACATAGCAAGAGAGACAGAGATTGTTGTAAACCAATATAAATAGTAGTTAATTTATTATACTCAATAGCATCATGAACCTCATAATTAACAGCCATAACAACATTCCTAACATGTGGCCATCCAGATTCCAAGGGCAGATTGTCAGTTGATTCTTCTAGATTGGCCCATTCTACTTTTGATCAGCTCTACTTGCTAGGAATGCCGCCACATCCACCACATTTTCATATACACACACTTTCCGTTGACCATAAATCAGTCAATCTAACTAGCTGGCTATCCATCTCCATCTATGACTCTGTGTTCTTTCTATGTGTGTCTGTTTTCAAGAAGCCTCCTTTTCAATTGTGGCTCATAATACTTCCCCTGGAATGTTACGCTGTGTGATGTACTTGGTCAGTTTCAGAACAAATGGACAAAACATTAGCCATTTTCAGCTTTAAATCTGTTCCATGGCATTGACACAGAGGACCATGGGAGAACAAATGGATACGCATTTTATTCTCCAAGGGCCAATGCTTCAGGTATCTAATTCTCTGTTCATGACAGATCAGTTTAGGAGAATAAAAATGTGAAGAGAAGGCAACAGTTTTTAAATCCTTCAAAAATGATTCCATTTCTATGGTTAATGTAGCAATATTTGCTTTCCAGTTTTCATGTTTCTGAAGGAAAGAGAAATTACAAGAAGAAACAAACATTTTATGACATCATGGGGGAAATGAATGAACTACCCTTGAATCTTGATCCTTTTCATGGTCCATATGTCACAGCAGAAATTATGGTATAGGAAGTGAATAAAATTTAGCAAGGTGACAGATGTACAAGAAAATTTAATTTCTTGTGCATATGAATCCAAAATCAGAACAATAGACATTTTCCATTATGAGAAGTGTTTTAGAGGCTTACATGTGATTTCTGACACTGGCTACTATATGTTAATGTAACAGCAGGTGAAGTGTTAAATACTTCCTTCTTTAACAGCAAATTCTCTTTCCATTAAAGTCAAGGTCCTGACCTTAAAATTTTATGGATTAATATTGAAATGTAAATGACTTATCCATATTAATGATTTATCCTGCATAAATCTCTCATAAAATTCTGTTCTGAGTTTTTTTTTTTCCATCTTTGCTATTTTTAATACAATGCCAACCAGCAATGAGGGGAATACCCAGATTAAACCTTTGTGTTTGCCTAATAAAAATCCTACCTGTCCGTGAAAAAGAATCCTTTAATATTCAAAGTCATCTGGGGCATGCTTTCTCTTACCACTGGTCTCTCCTGTCTCTCCTCCTACCACACTGAATAGTCCAATTAATTTTCTTGTTGATTCCTCTTTTTCTGCCTAATGGTAAATGTTTCTGACATCAGTTTTGCTTTCTTTTCTTTCTGCATGTTCTCTCTTGATTATATCATTAACTTCCATGGATTCAATCATCTTCTTGGTGGTGATTACTCCTTGATCTGTAGGTCCAGTTCTAATATCTTTCTAGAATGTCAGGACTTCATCACAAATGGCCTGCAGGACATGAGTTTTTAAGAATAGAATTCTAAAGCCAGCAGTCATACTTGTCCAACTGGATGCCTATTTGGCATATAAATCCCAATATGCTCCAATAAGAAATGATCTGCTTTCTACCTAGTAGTAACCCTTCTCCAAACTTGCTCTTTCTGTTAAGAATCCTTATATTCTTTCAGTTACCTAAATTCCCTCTAAGTCATTTGTAGACTATTCTTCCTCTTCTTGGCAAAGGTACTGGAGTAATTTGCCAGTTAGTTCTCCAGCTCATTTTACAGATGAGGAAACTGAGACAAACAGGGTTAAGGGGCTTCTCCAGGGTCACACAGCTAGTGAGTATCTGAGAACAGATTTAACTCAGGAAGATAAATCAGACTTCCTGACTCCAGCCCTGGCATTCTATCCACTGTGCCATCTAGCTGTCCCTTTGTCATAACAATCACTAATTTTTGTAAGTTCTACAATAGCCACGTCATCATAAAAAGATTTAATCTCTTCAAGGTAAGGAATTACTTCATTTTTGTGACTATATTCCCAGAACCTATGTTCTTGGCACACACTTCAGACATACTCGTTGATTGATTTTTCCTAGATTTGGTGTCAGAAGAGACATTAGAGGCTATCCGTTCCAGCCCACTCATTTCATAGATGAGGAACTGGGGACAGAGGATTAAAGTTATTTATACAAATACATATAACCCCCTCCAAAAAAGGGAATTTATTTAAAATCATGAATTCAGGGTTTTTTTTCCATAATGTTTTCTCCTGCATATAGCACAATGTCTTATAAGTGTATTTAATCAAAAGTCTAACCCTCCTTGATCACATCAGTTATGTATCTCCCCCAGACCTCGATTGTCTGGAGAAAGAGGGATTTGGGAGGGAAGGTTCTTAATGATTTTTGCAACTCAAAAAATTTAATCAATTCATGCTGTCAATTGGAGTAACCTTCAATTTCCTCAAGAGGGTATGTACAAAAAGGAAATAAATCAAAATAAAAAAATCAGGTTTGATTCATTTGTACGCCACCTGGCTCCAGCATCATAAGATCATAGCTTTCAGATCTAAAATTAAAGCAAGAAGCCTTTGCCTTTAATATATCATTTTATAAATGAGGGAACTAAGGGGTCAAAAATGATCAAGTGACTTTTCTAGCATTGACATGAATGGCAGAGCCAGAAATCCAGCCTAAATCTTCTGAGTACAAATATTAAATTTTTTCTACTCCCCCATTTCAAGTGTCATACTAATAAAAAATTCAGTGACATTTTGTAACATGTCAGCACTGTAGCATGGAAAGTATTGGTATGCTCTTTGTAAAGGGTCTTGCAGGACTGAACTGAATGCATATCCATACAGAGAAAACATTTATCTAATCTGACATTCAAATATAACACGGTGTGATTTCTCTTGAAGAGGAAGCAAAATTTCAGAGTGACATTAGACAGAAAAGAGTTCTTGGGTGATTTCCCCACCTCTTTGGGTAGTTTGAATAGCACATTCAGGGTGTTCAATTTAAGAATTCAAAGCGTTCTCAGACGCCATCTAGTCCAACTCATAAGAAAATGAGTATACCACTACCAGCCTCCAAATCGATTTCTAATGTTTTGTTCAAAGCTTTCTAGTGAGAGAGCTATATCCACTCCTTACCAAGGCAGATATTCTACTTTTCAATATCTATAAAGGTGAGGAAGCTCTGCCTCTCACCAACTTTACGCCTTCCTTTTGTAATTTGTCCATTTTACTCCTAACTCTGTCCTTCCTGGACTGAGGGAACAACTTGAATTTGTCTTCCTACATATTAGCTTTTCAAATACTTGAAGACTCTTATCATGTCCTCTCCTTTCCACCCCCTTCTCCAAGTCTTCTCCTCTTGAAGCTAAACATCTCCGTTCCCTCAGTGGATCTTCAAAGAGGGTACAATCAAAGCCCCATCTTTATCTCTGTTAGCCCAAATGCTTTCAAGTTTATCAATGTCCTCCCCGAAATATAGTGAACAGAGTAGAACGTGAGACTCTAGACATCATGGACATAGTCCACCATGCTTATTATCTGTTATTTCTTTGGTGGTGTGCCTCTCTTGCTACAGCTACAAGTTCATCCACTTGTTTCTTACTTAGTGAAAGTTTATCCCACATACCTAAAACCCGTTCCTTCACTACCATCCTGGGTGTACGTGAAACAATTCAGAAGGTGTTGTTAAATATTATTCAGTGAACCGAACCACTAGGATCTTTTTCCTTTGCCTCATTGTGCAACAAAATTGACCCTGTTTTTGGAAAGCTATGTACAACCCTCCAGTGCAAGCTCTGAAAGTGGCTATTAGGTGAGAAATGTTCTTCACATGAACCTGGTGACTGCCTAAGTTAACTAATACTCACTAGTCAAAATTTGCCGACCATAAGATAAATCATTTTTGGCCTGATGACTTAATGAAGTACTATGAAATAAGTTGTGGAGAGAATATTGTCTATATTACTAGAAGAGGTAACTGTAGGAATGAGACCCTGAATGGATTGAATATAGTTATCTCTTCCACATCATGACTTTTCTCATCAAGGTTTGGAAATATCAGAGGTCAGCATGAGAAATTAAGTGGGAATTTTGGGGGAGTTTTGTGGAAGCCACAGATGATACATGAAAGCCAGCAGATGCCACAGAGCCAATGACCAAATACTTAACCCAGATTTTACAAGAAAGTACTGTAAAGACCCTTAAAAGAAAAAGAAAAAAAAATCAGACTTCTTCTCTGACTTCTCTTCCTTCTCCATGAGGAGAGGGCTAAAATACTTTATACAAATTTTCTAGATGATTTGGGTACCGTGCCCCTAACCTTCATGATGTGAAATGGATAGCTGTACCTTTTAGGTGATGTTTTTCATCCCTGAGTGACACCAGTGAGGACAGGAAATGCACACAAGTGGAAATAGCAGAGCTAGGATATTGTAGAAGGAAAATCTACTGTATCACAGTATAAAACACAAATTTAAAAAATATTTTATTCCATGCATTTTTATAGGTCATGAGAAGGAGAAGCTTGAGTTAATACATCCAAAAGTATGTCTCTGTGGAGTAAATATGATTTTGAATACAAATCATTTGCTATATGTACATATAATATACAGCACAGGTATTAAACATGCAGTCTGCAGGGTGCATAGGTTTTGCAACACTCCAGAATGAGGTCTGAATCATATTAAAATGTAATTGGGAAACACTCAGCAACATATTTAAAATACAATAGAACACAGATAATGTTGACACGTGATATTTTACAATGATATGCAGACTTCAGGGATCCATTCTGGTTTAGTGGGCCTCATTTTGCTTTCAGTTTGACATCTCTCCTATACAGGAAACTGATAGTCATACACTGGGTACCCAATCTTCCATGGAATCTTTTAATGTGTTTCATGGGAAGGGGCCGAGACCTCCAAATTCCTTATGCTGTTGTTGATTTCAGGGGAATAAGACATGGCAGATTTTGTTTCTTTTGAATGCACACTTGTGCAACAACTCACATACAGGAAGGCAAACTAGATATTAAATGTGAATATCTATGTACGCTTGAAATATATGACATCAAAAAGAGTATTACTCACATCAGGAATAGGACAATACAATAATTCTTCGCCCAACAACAAAAGACTAGTCAGAGAATGAGTGACTGTGGTATGAGGAAAGAATATTGTACTTCAAGTGAGAAATCATGGGTCTGGCTCTGCCACTTACTGATGGGACTGATACCTAAAAAAGTTTCACTGGGTTTGGCCTGCTACAACTTCTTCTCACGAAGATATATGTGTCAGTTCCTCACCATAATTGAGTACAATGAAGGTCTTTAAGCATGTTAATGTTTACTTACTGATTTCCACTCAATTCTCATTCATGATTTCTTAAAGCTCAAAAGGAGTGGCTCTTTGCCAATTAAGCAAAACAATAAAAAATGCCCCTCAAGTTATAATTGCAAGTTGTTCTTTCTTGCATCTCTGGATAAGATAGATCTTGGGGCCACATGGTGACAAAAGACTAATCTTATTTCTACTTATAAGTCAATGAAAGGTGTAACTCTAGGTGGGTAGTTTATTGAGAGAAATATAAGATAATACATTCAACTCTGTTTTACTAATTTGGGTGCAAGGGAGTCAGTTAACTCTTGAAATGAAATAGCTAGTGCCGCAATGGAAAGTTGTCTTACAAGTAGGCACCATGAGGGCAAGGATTGTTTCACTTTGGTCTCTGTATTTCAATTACTTATCACAGAGTCTTGCAATTAGGTGGTTTGAGTTGTGTTTGAGTCGTGTCCAACTCTTCATGACCCCAAGTGGGATTTTCTTGGCAAAGAAACTGCAGTTGTTTGCATTTACTTCTCCAGATTATTTTACAGATGAGGAAACTGAGGCAAACAGGATTAAGTGACTTGCTTAAGGTCACATAGAGAGTAAGTACCTGAGATTGAATTTGAACTCAGGAAGTTGAGACTTCCTGACTCCAGGCATTGCACTGTATCCACTGTTCTACCTAGCTGGCCTTGCAATTAGTAATATCCATATTCATATCCATTTTCATAAGCATATGCATGTCCTTATATATATATATATATATATATATATATATATGTGTGTGTGTGTGTGTGTGTGTGTGTATGTGTGCATGCATGTATGTATGCATATAAAGCATGTATATGTGTACATATTAGTATATGCAGTATACACATGTGTGTTTATATATATCTATATATCCATTTTTATTATATATCTAAGATTCATGTAGTAAAGTTCGTCAAGTACTTTCCATATATTAATTCTTTTGATTTTACAACTTCCATGTAAGGTAAATACTATTATCACCATTTTAGTGATGACAAAACTGAGGCTGAGGAAGGATATGACTTGCCTAGAGTCATACATGCAAGAAATGTCTAAAACTGTATTCAAACTCAGTTTCTCCTCCTTCTAAGCAAAGTGGTTTTCCCCATCACACCACCACTGTAGAAGAAAGTATCATGAAAAAGTAGCTAAAATGCTCCATTTATCACTCCCAAAATAAATGGTGGTAACAATGTCATGGAGTAACTAAGAAATGCAGTAAGCCTTGGGGAGAGAACACTGGCCCCAGGAAAATGAAAACTATTGCTGAATGCCTATTCATTAACTACACTGGGTTTATACCAGGTGAATAATGCATGAAATGAAGTAAAATCCTCATGAAATTCAATGAGTCTCACTAACTAATTTCTCCACTAATAAATCCATTACAAAGCAGTGGTAAACATTAAAAACTGTTATGACAAATCACTAATGTTCATGCCCTGAAGACATATTTTGAGCATCTTTGTTTTTTCTCTTGGTTTTTGAAACAGAAACAGGGATGAAGTCTAGCATGTCACACGTGGAAGCATTGCATAAGGCAGCTTTTGTGAGAGAGAATAAAGGTTATGCAAAAAAAGAAAACAAGCCACCAAGATTCCTTAATTTTCTTGCAAAAGCAGATTGTGTTTCCTTCTGAGAGTGAAGGGGAGCAAAGCAAGCATAATTCCTGGAAGCTTTAGGGTAGGTGGGGTTTGGAGGCCATCTTGTCTAATCCATACCTGCACATGAATCCTGTTTATATTCTACCGGACCTTAGTCATCCACCTGTGACTTCCTGTTTTCAAAGTCTGCAGAGCTCACAACCTCCTGAAGTAAATAACAGGCATACTGCATGAAGAATTTTTGTCCAACTATGGGATGGGCTAGAATTAAGGAGTTGCCAAACAATGTTACAAAGGCCAAATCTGGCCCGCTGCCTGCTTTTGTATGGCCTGGTTTCTATAGATGCAATTTTTTCCAAAGATAAAAAAAAACAGCCTTAGCTCAACAACTATATACAAAAGGAAGCAGCAGGCCTGCTGACCTCTAACCTACAGGTTCTCCAAACTCCTGCCCAAATCTGAGATTCTAATATTTTGAGGAAACTTGTCCAACTTTTTGAACATGGTACTGTTAGTGGAATTCAATGAGCTACCTTTAGGAAGATCGACTTCATGAGTGCCCATCCAAGGTAACCTATACTTCACATTAAAAACTTAAAAAAAAAATAGGTCATGCATTAATCTCAAAACAGTAACACAAATGACTCATATTTCCAGCATCATTGCAGTCTAATAGAGAAGCTACTTGGACTCCTTTGCAGTGTTCTTTTCTGATGCCTTCGCCCTTCAGCCTCATCCTTGGCCCCAGGTCACCTTGATCCTGATCAGGAGGGAAGGGAAACAAATAGATCCACCAAGATCTGGAGTGTCCTCCCCTACGTTCCTTCTTTCTAACCATCTTCCCCTGGCCCCAAGTCACCTAGAACTCATCCACACTGCTTGGTTACTCACACAGCTTAGATAAAATGAGATTCTTCCTGGCGAGATAGAGTACAATGAGTCATTGTTGTTACTATTGCCATAATAATAATAAATAATGCATGAAATAGAATGTAATAAATAATAAACAAAAAACCAATAATATCAACTAGCATTGATATAGCATTTAAAGTTCTGCCAAACACTTAATATATGTGTGAAGTCATTGGAGCCTCACAACAACTCTGTGAAGTAGATGCTTTTCTTATCCATTTTTGACAAGTTGGGAAACTGATACACAGAAAGAATAAGTGATTTTTTGGGGGGTCACAAAACCAGCATTTAGGATTTGATCTCCATTTTATGTAAATAGAATTTTATTTTTTTCTAATCAAATGTAAAGAAAGTTTTCAACATTCATTTTTTTAAATCAGATTTTGAGTTCCAAATTTTTCTCCCTCCCCAAGATGGCAAGAATCTGATGTAGGTTATATACGTGCAATCATGTTAAATATTTCCACATTAATCGTGTTGTGAAAGAAAAATAATAAAAGGAGGGGGAGGAAGAACAAAGAAAGTGAAAATAGTATGCTTTGGTCTGCATTCAGATTCTATAGTTCTTTTTCAGGATGTGGATAGTATTTTCCATCCTGAGCCTTTCAGAATTTTCTTGGAGCATTATATTGCTGAGAAGAGCTACATCAACCATAGTTGATCATTGCATAATGTTATTGTATGAAAGGTTCTCCCACTTCTGCTCGCTTCACTCAGCATCAGTTCATGTAAGTCTTTAGGATTTGAGCTCTTGCTGAGGTCAAGTCCAGTATACTGTATTCTGTACCACTTATTTTTTTCCCTGCTATTGCATTGTAAAGTCTTACAGACCTTATCATTGGCCCTTCCTTAATGTCCTTCAGACCTTTGCTACTATCAGTTGATTTACTAGCATAAGTTAAAGACCCCTTAGGGGCTTTTTCATCCACAACACTGCTGAATCCTTAGTGATTCCATACCTTAATATTGTATCTCTGAACTTTCTTTTATGTTGTCTTCCAAAATGAGAGTGTGAATTCCTTGAGAGCAAACACTTTCATAAAGCGTGATACCTAGTAATAACTTAATAAATGCTTTGTCCTTCATTTACACCATAGCTATGCATACAAATCCACCAGTAACTGCTTGGTTCCCTTCCCAGTTACACACTAAAAATCTTTGAAAGTGTAGCTGAGTACGTGTCTCTCATGGGCAGCTCATTCTTACATCTGCCTAAACTCAGGTGTTGAGAACCAGGCTAGAAAAAGCAGCCTAGCCAAATGAGACAGAAGAGAAATCTATGCAGTAGTATGGTCTATCCAAGAAGTTGCCATCCAGGTTAAATAAAATAAAAGTGGCAAGCAACTGTGGTGTGCTTATGCAGCCACCCATTCGCTAGGTTAGAAGATATTTTTTTCACAGAAACTATTCAGCACCCTGGATAGCATGCTTAGAAAAAAAAGTTGTTTTGACAGAGGGCAGAATGAGCAATGTTATCCTCAAATTCCTAGACCTCCTCACTGCCTTGTATCTTTCAATATTACCTTCCTCATTTTTGAAGGGAACTTTCACACTTATACCGGGCATCCAAGAAGTACTTTAATCCCCATAAAGAGTTGGGTTTGGAACGGCTATATTCTTTGCTTTACCTTGGGATCCACAAAGTATTTCATCTTATCCATTAGAATCTGAATTTCTGAGTTGGAAGAAAGCTGTGAGGTCATAGAGTGAAAAAAAAATTCAAAGTATTGTTTTCACCTACAACATCACTGAGAAGTGCTCATCCATACACTACCTAAGTGACAGTGAAGGGGAACTTGTTACATAGCTTTCTTGGTCCTTGGATGCAGCCTTTTGAGTGAGTACAAGTGTTACAGAGCAAATTCTTTTGTTAAGCAAATTTTTCTGGGAAGTTTGGATTCATTCAAAGGGCTTCAGTTGAGGATCTGAGATCCACATGTGGCCTCTAGGCCTCAGGTTCCCCACTTCTGCTCTGAAAACAAAATATGCAATTTCTTCATTGATCTTCATTTCATTCATTCAGCAAATAGTTAGTTAGTAACTATTATATGTCTATTATTTATGTCACTTAGTACCTATTAAAATATTGTGCTAGGTGCTAGAGGAGATATATTTTTTTATTTATGGTAAAAGATATGGTCCATATCTGCATAAAACTTGATAGTACGTTGGGGCACTACATACAGAGAAACAATAGAATATTCAATTATACATGAGCACTGTATTATAAAGAATATCATCAAATGCCCCATGAAGTAGGAACAAGGAATGGTGTCACCGTTGGTAGGGTGGGATAATCAAAAAGGCTTCATAGAGTGGCTGAAAGTGGTATAGGGCTTTATACAATGAATAAGTGAGAGAGTGAATGAATGAATGTAATACATTTGGAAAGTGTTTCCTTACCACTAAACACTATTCTGGTGATTTAGGGGGGGATGTAAATGTAAAAACAGAGTCTCTGTAAACAAGGAATTGACATTTGAATAGTGGCACAGTGGAGAAAGTGTAGGACCTGGAGTCAAGTTGACTCATCTTTCTGAGTACAAATCTGGCGTCAACCATTTATAAGCTGTGTGACCCTGGGCAAGTCATTTAAACCTGTTTGCATAAATTCTTCATCTGTAAAATGAGCTGGAAAAGGAATTGGCAAACCACTCCAGTATTTCTGCCAAGAAAATCCCACATGGGGTCATGAAGAGTTGAACACAACTGAAAAATGACTGAACACTGGACATAGGACAGCAGTTACCTGGGAGCTAAAGTTTGATTTCAAAAACTCCTGGAATAGTATGTAAAATCATAAGGGATTGGAAAGCCACACTCCGTCCAGTAACCATAGTCATATTGATTTAACTTTGGGAGGGAAGGAAAGGGCATAGCAGGATATAAGCTTCAAGGAATGGTAAAGAAGCTGGTGGGGAAATAGCCAAACATTAAAGTGAAGTATGGCTGCAGCTGGCTCAACTATCCAATGCGTTGTACTTTGGGAGACACTCACCATTCCGGATAGTGAGGAAGCAGTGAATTCCAATGGATGGAAATCGAGCAGATGAGTGGGGTAGCCATTTGAAATAGAGTCAAGAGAGAGAGATTCAGAAAAGAAGAGGACTTGGTCAGGATACAGAGTAGTTCACTTGTCCTGAAGGCTAGGGTACATGGAGAATAATATGAAATGTGAGTGTAAAGGGATGATGGTACTTTGAATTACAGGTATAAAAGGTTCAACTTTACTTGGTAAGGCAGTAGGGACTCTCTGAAGCATTTCTGAGTTTGTAGCTTTCCCATATCCTTTCTAAAATATGAAACAAAGAACTAGACAGATTGTTTCATCAGTGACCTGAACTGATCTTTGTAGTGATGTTCTTTTTCCCAGACAAGGCATTTTTCATGACAACCATTAGTTCTTTTGTCTATCACATCACACTGCTGCATACTGTGGAGTTTATAGTCCTTTCCAATGTCTGGGAGATTTCCACAAGATTTCCTTCCTAGTGATATCACCCCCACCAGTGAGATTTTTTTTTCTCAACCCAAGTGTATGACTAAATATATTAATGCATTAAATTTTTAAGAGATAGTTAAGTGATTTTATGAATAGAGTACCAACCCCGGAATCAGGAAGAGCAGAGTTCAGATCTAGCCTGAGACGCATACCAGCTGTATGACCCTGGTCAACTTGTTTAATCTCTGTTTACCTTAATCCACTGGAGAAGGAAATAGCAAATCACTCCACTATATTTGCCAAGAAAACCCCCTGGAAAGTATGGCCCATGGAGTCACAAAGGGTCAGACATTACTGAACAACAATTCAAGTTTTCCCTCATTGGATTCTTTCTCTTTTCCAAGATAATTAGATCATGGTGGATCCCACTTCTCTCATCCAATGAAGTAGTGTTATCTCCTGGCTTCTTGTCATCAGAACTTTGGATATTTGGTTTGAGACAGCTCACAAGTAGCACAGGAAAGGGACTGTGGAAGTTAGAATCACAAGGCCTATGTTCAAATTCTCAGATACTTATTCACTGTGTGACCCTGGTTGACTCATTAAACTTCTCTGCGCCTAAACCTTCCTCTGTTCAGAGATTAGGATAATAATAGCACCAACATCCTAGGGTTGTTGTGAGGATAAAATAAGATATCTGTAAAGTGCTTTGCAACCCTTAAAGCTATAAATGTGAGCAAAAAGTACATGCTTTCACTTGTCATTTTTCATCATTAAAAGAAAACCCAAGAATTATTAAGAAACATTCATCAAAGAACTCCCTCCAGTTTAATATTGATGTATTCATCATTGTGTTGTTTTATTTCATTGGTCAATCCACATTCCAATCCACCTAATGGCACTGTCATGGGATGTATATCGTATCCACAAGGTTATTGTTAAATATATTATTGAATGTCTTTGTGAAATTCACATGCAGTATATCCAGAGCATCCCCTGATGTACTAATCTAGTAACCTTGTGACTAAAGGAAATGAAATTAGCCTGGCATGAAATTTGTTAATAAATCCCTGTTCATTCATAGTGATCACCTCTTCCCTAAATCTTCATAAAGCATCCTTTTAATAGCTGTTGTAGAATCACGTGAGTAATTAGTGTTGAGATCACTGGCCTGTAGTTTATCTTTGGATAATCTACCATATTTGGTTGTATTTTCTAGGCTCCAGTTCTGATGCTCTCCTTTCATTTTCCACAACTCCTCAGTGACACCAAGAATCCCATGTCCAAGTGTTTTCTGCACCTTGGGATACTGTTCTGTAGAAACAGGGAGACTTAACTTTGTTGAGATATTCTCTTAATATATCCATACCTTCCATGGTTTCAGTGCCCTCCTTTTGTATTTTTGTTATTTTCTTCTCTATCAAAAAAAAATCTGTTAAGTAATTAAAATAGTTTGCTCTTAGATAATGCTTTGAGACTTACAGTGAATGCAGGGAAGTAGATTTTACATGAATTATCATCATCATTTGGCAGTTCAGAAAACACAGACTGGGAGAGATCAGTGGCTTTCCCAAAGTCAAATTCTTAAGCGGTAAAGTCAGGATTCAAATCCAAGTATTTCTAGATTCTAAATTCTGTCCTGTCAACTGAGCTATGAGAGAGCTGAGGATTTGGGAGTGGATTTCAAACTTAATTAGTCCAACTCACTGGTGATGGGAATCCTCACCATCGCATACCTGTTAGGTGGACATTGTGGGTTGGACACTTCTTTACAAATCATATTCTTAAAGAGTTGCCAGGGGCACTGAGAGTTTAAGCAAGTTACTCAAGGTCACACAGTCAGTGTGTGTCAGAGTCAGAACCTAGATTTTCCTAACTCTATTCCTGCCTCTCTGCTGTATCATGGTGTCTCTCATCATGGGGGAGGACTAAAGCAACGTAGGGATTGAGGAACTTCACCTTCCCAGTGTAGTCTGTTATAGTCCATCTAGACAAATGTAACTGGCTTTTTTTCTTGGTCTTCATATAGCATTTAAAATTCGCTATGTGCCTTGAGAAGCTTCAGCAAACTTCTTTTATCTTCTTCCTTATAGGACAGCCCATCTTCTTGGTTCACTTTGAGAGGCACCTGTTGTACTGCAAAGGGAACTAGATGTGAAAGAAAATGACTTGAATTATTTTTCTGACAATCATGATGGCAGTGATGAGTGTGGGGAAGTCACTTAACCTCACTGAGACTCAGTTTACTCATCTTTCAAATGGGAATAATAAATTTGGTATCCAAAGATTTGGTTTCCTTCTCCAACTTGTTTAATGGATGAGAAACTGAGGCAAACAGGTTAAGTGATTTGCCCAAGTTCAAACAGCTAATAAGTCTCTGAGGCTAGATTTGAACTCATGAAGATAAGTTGTCCTGATTCCAAAACCAATGTACTGCACCTTGTATCTGCCTCAGTCAGACGGGCTAGATTCAAATCCATTCTCTGATGCTTATCACACTTGTAAACTGGGGCAAACAATTTGGCCTTGATGCCACTGTCTGTAAAAGGAGGGGAGGGGCTGGATTTAGATGGCCTCTACTATCCATTACAACACTGAATCTGTAATCCCATTACCACCACCATCACCTCCCTATCTTCATATGATTGATCTCTCTCTAATGCTAGGGGTGGGCAACTAGAGGCCACAGAGGATAGAGTACCAGGCTTGGAGTTGAAAAAGACTCATCTTCCTGAGTTCAAAATTGACCTCAGACACTTATTAGTTGTGGGACCTTGAGCAAGCCACTGAACCGTGTTTGCCTCAGTTTCCTCATCTGTAAAATGAAATGGAGAAAGGAATGGCAAACCACTCCGGTGTCTTTGCCAAGAAACCCCCAAATGAGGTCAGGGAGAGTCTGTCAAGCACAACTAAATATGACTGAACAAAGGCTAGGAGCAGAGATTAGAGCAGGGAATGAGGATTTGCCAAAAAGCAAATGATAGGCATTTGATTGGCATTGTACAGCTTTAGACATGGAAACAGGAAGAACGTGAATGAGACACTGGCTGATTGTATGACTCTTAGCAAGTCATTAACCTGCCTTAATTTACCCCTTTGTAAGATGGTTAGAATAATAGCATCTACCTAATAGGAATGCTATTAGGATCAAATAAAGTAATTTGCTTCACATCCTTTATAGCTTTATATAAATACTAGGTATTGTTATTAAGTGAGGCCAATTTAGGGTAAAAACATTGTTGAGGTAGTAAGGAAAAATAAGAGATGAGATTAACAATGTAGCCTAAGATGACATTCCAGTGTTACCGTCAAACTGAGTGTGCTGATGCCTCCCCTCCCCACTTACACACATAGTGATAGTCTAACTTCCACAGAAATCCTCCCCATGGCTATAATTGGGAACTGAGGCCTGGTTGGGGAAGGCAGAGTTGTTTGTTTTGTCTAATTGACTAAGTGTTAGCAGAAATTATGTTTGACTTCTCCAGATCTCCAGGGGCCTTTGCCTGTCTTACGTTCAAACTGATTATTTTCACAAATATAAGCATACTTCATGGAAGCTCCTATCCACCCTGAACAGATTAATCATGTTTATGAACCAGACTTATCTCCCTTGTGTTTACCAGTTTTTGAAGGCTCCCCTGTGTTTACCAGTCTTTGATGACTCTTATTTACCTCTAGAATAAATTCCAGATTCTTTAGCTTGTCATTCAAAGTCCTTAATAAGTTGATACCTCTCTACCTTTCCAGGTTTATACACAATACCTTCTTTTGAATTGAAAATACTCCAAGTAAAATACCATTGAATCCAATCTAACAAGCCTATATTAAGTGTCTACTTTGTGCAGAGCTCTAAGTGAAGTATTGAAAATCCAAGACAATGAATAAATGAATGAATGAATGAATGAATCCCTGCCCTCAAGGAGCTTTCATTATACTTGCCATCCCTTGAAATGCAACAGAAATTTCCTACTTTATATCTTCTCAAATGTCATTCTCCATATCTGGAATCTTTATCTCTCCATCCTAATAAGTCTATGTGGATTTCATAGGTCTAGATCTGGAAGGGAACTCAAAGGTATATAGTTTAAATCCCTCATTTGATGGATTAGGAAATTGAAATCCCAGGACACATTTATATGACACATTAGCTATGAAACCCCTCCAGATTCCCATTCAGAAATGATTTTTTTAAAATCCTCAAACTTTGTTATTTTTCACCTGTTGCATATGCTTTAACAGTATATTCTGCACAACATATATTGTATATTTGTTTCGTATTTCTGTGTTATATTCCTCTACTTGATTGTGTGGCAGTGGCCATGTCTAGGCCATAGCCTCTAACAGTGCTCTGAAAATCATAGACCCTTAATAACAGCCAACAGGGAGACAAAAATTGGAATCAGAGAAGCAATGAAGCAATCTGTCATTACTGAATAGCGGTGTATTCTGCTGATGGTGTAAGGAACCAGAAGGAAAAGAAGGCTGAGGAGATTTCAGGATCTGGAATAAGTTAATGGTCTCTGAGCAAGAAGTACAGAAGAGTAGCTTCATTTGAACACAAATGAAATCTGTGTTTAGATGTCTACCATATTAAGTTATTCAAAGCTACCATATTTATTAGTAGAGCCATATTTTGCATAGATCTAGTTGTGCCATTTTTTTATTTAAAAATTTCCACAGGTTTCCCCACCTCCAAGTGACTGAAGTTCACAGATCTCTGCCTAGCATCAGCCCTATTTCATATGTATTGCCTCCAGCCAGACTCTCTGCTCCACCTCTCCTGAGCAGACCCTGTACTCCCCTATCCCTCTGCTTAGCTTACCTTTCCCTCGATTCCTCAAATATACTTTTTTCCCTCTTTGTTGAATTCCAAACCCTAATTTAAATCTTAACCCAAAGGAAACCTTCTCTAGGAAGTCCATATTAATTCCCATTCTCTGTAACAACTTCCTCCTTCAGAACTCATACAGCCCTTAAGTTTTCATTTTTTTTCATATATTTCTTGGGTTACACTTGTGCAATACAGTAAATCCCTTGCTTATGTCTTATCTGGATAGAACAGAATCTCCCTAAAGGGACAAACTTTATTTTCATTTTTCTTTTTGTATCTCATTTTCATTTCTTACCTTCATTCATGAGTGCCTAGAAGGCTGGCTGGCACATAATAGACTTGTTAACAACTTGATGATCGATTAATGGCAGCTACCCATGCAAATGTTATAAGGTGCTAAAAGGCAGGGATTGGTTCTTCTCTGCAATTCTCATCTCATCTAGTCTATCAGTCAATTCAAAAATTATTACTCGGTGCCCTGCACTGTGCTAAGCCCTGGGATTAGAGATAGGACCCATCACAGTGTTCTATGTTTTCTACAAGCCTAACAAGCATGCTTTTAATGTGAAGAAAATCTGTCCTCTTCTCTCACAAACATCTTCTCTTGGTTGGGAAGGGTGTCAGGACGTAGAAGCAGAGGGTTGGAAAATGGATTCACTATTCTGTGAAATGTGTGCCTGGGAACACCAATACAAGTGAAGTAATTAAGAACCTGGGGGACAGTGTGAAGAATGGCCAAAGTGTTTGCCTTGGAGTCTGGAATCCTCTGTTCACATTCTGACTCTTCTGTGCTTCTCATCTGACTTTGTGAGCCATGGGACTCTGGGTTAATTACTTACTCTCTCTGAGTTTGGCTTCTTTGATTAAAAAAAAAGACTCAGAGTTGCTGTGAATCTTTAAACAATTAAAAGTATATAAAGAGCTTTGTAACTTATTGTTAGCTTCACCCAGCCATGGTATTATCTTGTAACATTCTTTTAAATTTTCTTAAGTGGGGTGGAATAGTTGATTGATTAATTTGACTGATCTCTACTCGTCCACATTTTTTTTTCCTAGTCACCACTTATTTTCTGGGCCAAATACCCATTACTACCCTTTACATTCTGTACTCTATCCAAAAGGGACTCATTATTTCCCCAAAATTATGCTCCACCTCCCACCTCCATGTCTTTGCATAAGGTTATCTCATGTTTTCAATATGTTTTCACCTCCCTCTCTTCAAAACTTTAGAGTGCTTCAGGCTTGGACTAGAGTTCTCCTTCCTTCTTGATTCCACAGCTGTTATTAGTTTGTTTTTTGCATATATTTTATATTTGTCTATCTTCATATATATTTTTCCCCTAGCAGAAGTGAATTTTTTATTGATTCAACAAGTTGTCTTCTTTATCCAAGCTTTTACAAGAATGTTTGACACATAATAGATATTTAATAAATATTTGTTGAACTTAGTTGAATCTAATTTTATTTCTCTCCAAATGCTCCATTTTGTTTGTATCAACATTTAATCATTGATAGCTGAATGTGATTTGTCTATATCCATTAAAACCTGTCCCTCTGTTGCATTTCTGCCTGAGCTATTTGCGAACATAACTGTCAAGAAAGCATCCCAAAACCTATTGGAAAACCAGAATTCCATTCCAGCATCTTTCAAAGACCTGGTTCTTTTTCTTTCCATAATAAATTCCCTTGGTACCCTCTGAAAGACTCTGACATTAGTGGTCAAGCATCTCTGATCCCTCAGATAGAACATTTTCTCTATATCAGTGGTGTCTGACTCAAATAGAAACAGATCCCTGTTGACTAAGAAAACCACAAGATTTACATTATCTATTTTATTGTATTTTAATTTATTTTGTTAAACATTCCAATTACATTTTAATCTCATTTCCTTCTTACTGAAGAGTTAGGTCATGAGTTTGACAGCTCTGCTCTAGACCAAGAAGTTTGAAGCAATCATCTCACATAGGCAAAACACCCTGAGCTTTCCACTTCTCTCCTTTTATGACCTTAACATGGGGGATGGGGGCAGCTATGTTGTGCAGTGGATAGAGCTCCGGCCCTGAAGTCTGGAGAGCCTGAGATCAAATCCATCCTCAGACCAACACTTGACACTTAGTAGCTGTGTGACCCTGGGCAAGTCACTTAACACCAATTGCCTTAAAAAAACATCGGGTGGTGAGGAGGAAAGGCATTAACATATATTTCTAACAATCAAGAAAAGTTGCTAGTTCCTATAGCTCCATATTATGACATTTGCTCTCTTTATCTTACTTCATTTGTAGAATGAAAAAATAAATAAATCATTTAAAAGAAAGTACAGATAACTAGTTTTCTGTGAATGATATGTTGCTTTCTTCCTTATTATATATATTGTAACTAACTCATCATTTCACTTACTTTGAAAGAATGAATATAAGATATACTTTTCCTTGTTGACAGGTGTATCCTCTATAAATAAAGAGGGAACATAAGAAGAAAGAAAAGGGAAATTCATAATCATCTCAATTCTTATCTTTTCTCTTTTCTCTACTATTCAAAATAACTGATTTACATTGCTTCTCTTCATCCTATTTCTCATGATTCCATCCTTCTTACTTAGCATATTAACTTTAGTAATTAACAACAACCATTCTTTTACATTTTTTGGTCTTTCTTCATTTTCTCTTGGAGAATGCTACTTATTATTCCATCCCGTGATATATTGATTGAATGCTAAGGTGAAAGGAAACCCTTGAAAGGAAAATTTGACACTAGAAAATAATGTATATGAAGAAAATCATCAAGCCATATAATGTATTCTTCTTTTCCTTTCCTTTCCTTTCCTTTCCTTTCCTTTCCTTTCCTTTCCTTTCCTTTCCTTTCCTTTCCTTTCCTTTCCTTTCCTTTCCTTTCCTTTCCTTTCCTTTCCTTTCCTTTCCTTTCCTTTCCTTTCCTTTCCTTTCCTTTCCTTTCCTTTCTTTTTTTTTTGTTCTTAGGAGGGCACCTAGTGATTCCATCAGTACAATTCATTTATGTGTAGAGAGAATAGAAACTGATCACATTAAGTCTCCAGGGCTAGAAAGACACTTTCATTTCTAACCCAATAAAGTTATTATATTTGTTCTGTTTTTCACTTTTCATTTGAAACATGGCTGCAGTGCACTTGGGTACTGAGAGACCCTGCTGCTGGTATACAGGTTGCCTTAATCCCTTCAGGGTTGGACTGTCATATGTGGTAATTAACCTGTAAAAAATATGGTTCCACTGGAGCGAGGTGTAGGTACTAAAATGAGCAGATTGGTAAGCCCAGTCTCTATAATACTAACATAAAATAATAAGTCACAGGGTTATTGTGACAAGGTTTTATAATACAAGGGCATCCTTTCGGGCTTTGAGTCAGAAACAATAATTATTGTGGTCTGTTGCTGAGACTTAAGGAATTTTGCAGAAGAATTAGAGGGAGAGTCAATGCTGAAATCAACAGGGCCTCTTATTTGGCCTTTGTAAAAGAAGGGCATGTAGAATGACTGGAGGTGTTCAAATAAGCAAAGTGGGTAGGTAGGGTTAATCAGGAGGAGGCAATAAGGTAACATCGACCCTTTGAAGAAGAAAAAAAAAAGCACTAAAACTGCTAAACCAGGGTAGAAAGACCAGCATTTACAAAGCTAGTTGGAAAGAAGAGAACCTTCAATGTGAACAGCAAACCTCAGTTACTGTGACCTTTGGGCCATGTCAATTAGAGGGAGTCCTAAATGGTCTTTCAAGAGGTTCTTGCCAGGATTTCATGGAGTTTGCTGGATCATTATGCCAAGGGATCCATGTTCCCTTCATTCCCCAATGGATTAATCTATGCCAGAATCCCATGAGTTGAAAGTAAAAAGAGACATCAATGGCCATGTAGTTCAATTCATGCATGAAGGGATTCCTTCTGTAATATAAGCTACTATTATATAATATCAGCCAGCTTCCGCTTGAAGATTTCCAAAGATAAGGAACTTACAAGCTATGTTTCAGCTCTACAATACTACATTTATTATGGTTATATGCTTTTTAAACGTATTCAAGGAGAGGGAGAATCATTAGGTAGAGCTGATAAGAAAAAAAGATGCTTGCAATTCTGTAGCGGGATGATTTATGGATTAAAATCAATAGCAAGAATAAAACAAGACTTCCTAGTAATCAGAAGTAAGCAAAAATGTATATGGCTGCCTTGAGTGGAAATGATATTCAAAGAGAAGACTTTATTGAAGAAATTGTAGAAGACATTCTCATCTGAGATTCTGTGATCCTTCTCTTTACCCTCTGTCCTTTGTTGTGGCAAAAAATGCTTGAAATTTGAAGAACTTAGACTCAAGGAGCTCAAATAATTCATTTTACTTCAATTAAATTCACTTGAACAAGAATCTTCCGATCATTTGCTTTGTGTCAGGGACTGGGGATAGAAATTAAGACATAAGGAATTGTAGAAGCTTTCCTTATGTTATTGACCATCATGTTAGTGTTCTTATATATCCTCCCACACAACCCCAAAAGGAACAAAAGTGTCATCCCCAAATAGTGTCCTGTAGCCATATGGCAGAAGCAATGGTAAAGCTGGCATCTAGAACAAGGCAAGTTATGGGTGGGAAAGCTTTCAACTGTATGAGGAGCTAGCACAGTATATAGCATAATGGGCCTGGAATCAGGAAGACCTGAATTCAAAACCAGATTTAGACAGTACTTGTGTGATCCTGGGCAAATCACTTAACCTCTTTTTTTTGCCTCAGTTTCCTCAACTACCTTACAGATATGTTGTAAGGATCAGATAATTGAAAAGTTCTTAGCTCTGTGCCTGGCACATAGCAAACATTATGTAAATGTTAGCTGTTGTTACTTCTTGTTTGGAACCCATGTGGTCTGATTCCATAGTAGCACAACATTAAAATAACTATGGTGAAGGGAAGCTTTTCACTGTCAGCACAATCTAATCTGTGCATTGACTTAAAGGAGCCTAGACACAAAGGTCATTGAAATCTCACCAAGGGGGATATTTCTATTCTGTCTTCAAAACATTTCAACATTTCCTGCAAATTCTACTCCGCAGACAACATGCTCTGTCCATACATTTTGAACCAGAATTGTCATTTCATTGGGAAGTTATTATTAAGGGGTCTCTGAGTCTCCATATAGGTAATCACCTGCTCTGCAAATTATATTTTTACATAGTTGTCTAGGACATGCACAGATTAAGTGACTTGCCTGAGGTCTCACCGCTTGTACATGTCTTTAGGAAGACTTTGACCCGGGCCTTCTGGACTTCAGGGCTGGCTTCCTCATCACGTTTCAAACTCAATGGTGTGGAGATAGAGCAAGAAATTGGAAACATTCAAGAATTTACTGTTGCCCTTCAGTGGATAGTAGATGCAGTTGGCACTGTTTTAGCCCAAGGAATTTATCCTGTAAGTCCATTTTAATGTTCACTTTAAGAGATATAGGAAACAAGTAAATGAAAGATTTGCAATTGCAACAAAAATAAGGCTAAAAATAGTTTGCATAGGTGCTGTTATTATTCAACAATCCTTTCATCCCTAGGTTCTGAAGAACCAAGGACATCAATGAACAGTGTTCCCTATGCACATCATAGAATGCTATCATCCCACAAGCAGTGAGGGATATGACGCATCTGTTGAAACATGGGAAGAAAATAATACACTGATGCAGATGAGGCGAATCAGGAGAAGAATTCATCTAACAATCGCTATGCCAATGCTAAGGAAAATATCTGAAAGAACTAGAAGGAACTTGACATTGTGGTTGCCAGGGTAGATTTGAACTGAGGAAGTGTTAGGTTCATATTCAGCCTCAGACACTAACGACTTGTGCGATCCTGAGCACATAACTAAAACTCTCATGCCCTGAGTTTTCTTGCCTGTGAAGAGTATGTTGATTTTGAAAGCTTTTCATGACTCTGCTCTCTCAAAGTCTATGATCTCATGGCTCCCAAACTCTAAATAAAAGAGGGAACAATAGTGACTTTAAAACAGACAATGAAAGGGACATCCCACCCTTTGGCAAAGAAATGCTAGACTACAGATTTCAAATGAGAAATTAATTTTTATATACAGGGAAATCCTGATTGGTGCAAATAGAGAATCCCCCTGAAGTAGTGGCGTTATTGGAACTCACACTGCATATTTCCATTGGTCTGAAGCCAATTACCACATTTCACATGATTGTAACTTTGAATGGTGTGAAATGGAAATACATGCAGTCACTTCATGGAATACATTATTTACCGCAAGGCATTTGAGTTGATTTATCTCTCTGGACTATGAATATTAGATGGACTTGCATGGAGAGGGATTGTGGATTGTGATATACACACATTAAAACCAAACCAAAAAGAACACCAACAACAACCACTCTATCTCCTAACTCCAAACACTTTCTTTGGCTGTCCTCCATATCTAGAATTCTCTCCCCTTTCATCTGTGTCTCATGCTTTCTCTGACTTCCTCAAGTCCTAGGTAAAATCCTACCTTCTATATGAAGCATTTTCTGATAACCCCCCTCCCTTAATGTTAGTGTCTTTCTTCATATAAACATCCCCATATATGTGTATGTATATGTATATATGAGTGGTTATATGTGTATATTTGAGATATATAATATATATAAGATAATTAATATGACAGTAGATTATGTATGTGTGTATATACATTTGTGTGTGCACATATATGTATATGTGTATATTATATAAATATATGTGTGCAAATGGGTACATATGGGTGCATTAGCTAACATTTATATAGCACTTGCTATGTGCCTAGGAATGTGCTAATCACTTTTACAATTATTATCTCATTTGATCCTCACAAAAAGGCTGAAAAGGAGATGCTTTTATTACCCATTTTTATAGATGAGAAAACTGAAGCTAACAGAGTTAAGTGATTTGCCCAGGCTCACACAAGTAGTGAATGTCTGAGGCTGAATTTGAACTGAGGTATTCCTCACTTCTGGCCCAATGTTCTGTCTACTGTGCCACCTACTACTAGCAAGGGAGGTGGAAGGTAGGGAAGGGGTTATGAAATGCTTCCGGCAGAAGGTGAGATTTTAGCTGAGGCTTGACGGAAACCAGAGGCCAGGAGCTACATATATGAACACATATACACATATGTACACATACATATGCATATCTGTATCTATTTATATATAATGAAATCATAAAGGTTTTTAGAGATACTATTTATCATTTCATTCTATATGTTTTATTTTTTATTGAATACTGAGGGGAGGGAAATCCTTAAAGGGAAAAATTTGCTTTAGGAAATTATAGGAAGATGTATATTAGATAAAGATAGAGATAAGTATATGTGTGTATATATATAGATATATAGATATGTAGACATAGATATAGAAATACACATGTATACATGTGTGTTTATGTGTACTGGCACATATGCAAATATGTGTATTTGTATACATAAGTATATATTCATGATGCATTGATTATAGGCACACATATGTACTATAATGTGTGTATACATGGATATGCATGTTTACACATGTAAATGTATCCTACTGCAATATGCATGCATTAGCAAGCATGTGCATATGCCCTGTGTTAATTTATACCCACACATGCAGGTATATGTGTGTGTGTGTGACACACACACACACACACACATATATGTATATATATGTACATACATTATATGTGCATATTTTCTCTTCCATCTGACTGTGTGCTCTTTTAGAACAGGGGCACTTTTTTTTCCAATTTTATTGCATTTCCAGCATTTAACATAGCACCTGACACATAATACATGCTAGTTAAACTTGAAAAATGCATATCAATAAAACATTTTCAAGTATACAGAAGAAAGCAAATAAAGAAATTTTACTACCATATACACATATGTATTTGTGTGTATTATACATATATACACGTATACATATATATCTTAAGAATAAACTAATTGCAAAAGTTTCCCAGTTTTTACATAGTCCTTTCTTATTATTTATATACTAAAATATTTGTGTTTCTTCATTGCTAACAATATATTACAAAGTGCACAAAATACTTTACCTTGAGATATCATTTTACACCTATCAGATTGACTAAAATGTCATAAAATGTGAAATCTATAAGAAAAATGTGAGTCATTCCCCAACTGATAAATGGTCAAAGAATGTGAACAGTTTTCCAATGAAGAAATCAAAACAATTTATAGCCATATGAAAAAAAGGCTCTAAATCCTTATTGATTAGAGAAGTACAGATCAAAACAACTTTGAGATATCATTTTACACCTACCACATTGGCTAAAATGATTGAAGAGGAAAGTAAAAAAATATTGGAGGAGATGTGGAAAAAGTGAGACACTAATTCATTCCTGTTGGAATTGTGAACTGATCCAACCATTTTGGAGATCAATCTGAAATTATGCCCAAAGAGTTATTAAACTCCCTGTGCCCTTTGACCCAGAAATACCATTATTATGTCTATTTCCAAAGATGATTAGGGAAAAAGGAAAAGAACCTATAAGTTCTAAAAGGTTTTTAGCGGCTCTCTTTGTGGTGTCAAAAACAACAACAACAGCAAAAACAACAACAACAATAAGAAGAAAAAACCTGGAAATTGCAGGGATGCACGTCAGTTGGGAATGGCTGAATAAGTTGTGCTATATGATAGTGATGGAATAGTACTGTGCTATAAGAAATGATGTGCTCTATGAACTTTGAAAAAAAATCTGTGTGTGTGTCTATGTAATACATATAAACATAGACATATATGTGTGTATATATATATATATATATATATATATATATATATATATATATATATATATAGGTATATATCTGTATCTATCTACCTATCTGTCAATCTATCTACATCTATCTATGTGTCTATCTATCTATCTATCTATCTATTTATCTATCTATCTATCTATCTATCTATCTATCTATCTATCTATCTATTTGTCTTTAATAGTAGCCATCTTGGTGTGGTGGGAGAGGAAGAAAATAAAGGGGAAAATTATGTGATAATTTTGTAAGAATTTGTAAGTATAATTTTGAAAGGAATAGCAAGTTATGGATAGTAGATTTGCAGTTTCGTGTGTCATCATCTTTTTAACTGAACTATGTGATGGAAATGTTTGGTTTTTTTCATAAGATAAAATAAAAATAAAATAAATTTTAAAATTATAAAATACATAGGATTGCAAAGGAAACCATTTTTACTTAATACACACACACCTATACACATATACATATATACACACTTCTGTATGTGAACATATACACACATGTGTATATGTATATATCTACATGCACATACACAACACATGCCTATATGACATGCAAGCATACATGCATGCATGCATATCTCACAAGTTCATTGATGTCAGGATAATAACCCCTCTTCTAGAAAAAAGTCTGAAATTGTGCTTGCCCTGAATCTGTTGTTTAGGTAATGGCCATTAAAAAAAAAAAGTTGAGAAAGTAGAATTAAGTTAGCATATAGCTTTCTTGGCAAATGACTCCAACTAAAGGGGAGAATATCTTCTGCTTTCATCCTGATAAAAAGCATCCTGACCCCTTCATCTCTAACTTGAGATGCTGTTTGGTGAGATAGCTGAAAAAAGAGTAGAGCCCCTCTGTCTACATACCTTTTGGCATAGTAGTGTCATCTGGCCCACCCCACAGCCTTTGAGACATCAACTTTTCCATAAACTGGGTGCAGCTTATAGACAATAATATTTTCCATGATGACAGAGCACTTCTCACCATTTTTAAACGACCAAAAAATAAATGATACCCATGTTAAGAATACCAACTTATACAGAGAAAAACTTACCCTTTAAAACAAAGGTTGAAAACTGTGTGTAATTTTCCCCAATGTAACCTATATTAAATATGAAAATGAAGGTCAAGGACTCATTATTTTATTACTTCTCCTTTCTTTCCATGGTTGATTCATATTAGTAACATCATAAGAAAAGAAAACAAAAACAAAAACAAAAACAAATAACATCCCATGGTTTCTTTGCTCCCTAAAGGGAGAGTGGATTTTTTACAGGTCAGTGACTGCAGAGCTCAGTTTGGCTGTCATTTTTATTCCTCCACTCTTGAGACAATGAGCTACAGAAAAAGAAAAAGAAAAAAACAACAACTATTTTTTAATTAAATTAAGTTTGACAAGAAAGTCAATTTACCTTAGGTTGAAGCTATGTGCTGTACATCAGAAAATGAGGGACAACATAGCTTTTCTTTTTTTCCCCCTCAGCCTTTTAACTCACATCCATTTGTTTCACCCACTTTGCAAATTTGATTTGAATGTTCACTTTTGGAGGAAAGAAAACATTTTAAATATTCTAAGCAGCTTAAATTCATTGACATGCCCTAAGACATCCCCCTCTCTCATCCTCTCTCTTGAGTCTGACATGCATGTTAAAATCTCTCAGTGGAAGATAGCATTCCACAGGATGGAATCTTTCCAAAAGGCACTAGAAGTGCTTTAAAGAAAATACATTTAACTCTTTTCCCTTTCCCCTCCCCTCCCCTGCCCTTCCTCTCCCCCTTCACTCTTTCCCTTCCCCCTTCCCTTTCCCCTTCCCTTCTTCTCTGATTATCTTCATCACAAAAGAGTGGATCTCTATTTTCTGGATCCCTTCCATTATTTTATACAGCAGAGCAGAGTAGCAGGTGGTCTCATAGAGCTGGGAGCACTAACATGAAAGCTAAGTCTACTAGGCAGGACTCAAGACCATTCACATAAATGTTGCTAAATTTCTTACTTTCCATAACACATTTGCAGATTTCCAACATCATTTCTGCTTCACTAAACTGTTTCATTCTCAGGATGCATCCAGCTCACCTACAGTACCATGAAGGTTTTTATTTTATTAAAAAACTTTGAGATACTTAAAGGACATTTTAAAGTGACAGTCACAATTAGAAACACTTATAATTTCATTACCCAAGAGGAAAATGAATTTATAAGCATTTGGAACATTATTAGGAGGACACAATTTATCACATCTGTAGTCTTTAGATTTCAATGGCTCTCCTTGAACTCAACATTAACCTAGCTCAAGAATCATGCATGCCATTCATGTTTAATATGCGGTTCCTTTGAGATTTCCCAGGTATAAAGTACATACCTTCTAAAAATTGAACTCATTTAAGCTGTAAATTCTTGAAATCTTGAAGCCTACTCAATATATAGAATTATGATTTACATCAATGAGTACAGCATTTCAACACTTTCTGAACACTTGTCTGCCAGTTAGTAAAATATATTTTGAGGATGCATATGATGAAATGACAAAAGTTCAATAGCCATCCTGAGTATTCCTGATCTCTCTGACTTTTCCTGACCATAGCAGATTGTTAGAAGGATCTAACATTAGAAAGTAGCAGTGTCATTTCTGGACTACTTAGAAGTAAAAAAAAAACCTGGAAAGATCCCATTTCTTTATGAACAGTGAGTAGATTGCAGAGTGGGGGAAGAGCCATCTCGTTCATACTCTGAAGTAAACCAGTTTCTCCATTCCAGTCCATCCTATTATAATCAGCATACAATCAACAAGAATTAAATGCTTACTATGTACTGGGAACATTTTTTAGGTAACTAGGTGAGCAGCCGTTGCTCTGTCATCATGCCTGACTCATTGTGACCCAATTTAGGGGTTTCTTGGCAAGGGTATTGGAGTGGGTTGTCATTTCCTTCCCCAGCTAGGTAAGGCATTGCGCTAAATGACTGGGACATAATGGGGAAAATGAAAGCCCATTTTTCAAAGAATTTAACCTTCTATTGTTTAAATAAATAAAATTCCAGAATGCTAATGAGAGAGTCTGGAGCAGCAAGGTGGTACAGTGGATAAGAGTGTCAGGTCTGAAGTTAAGAAGACTCATCTTCCTGTATTCAAATCTGGCTTCAGACACTTAGTAGCTGTGTTACCTTGAGCAAGTCACTCAACCCTATTTGCCTCAGTTTCCTCATCTGTAAAATAAACTGCAGAAGGAAATGGCAAACCACTATAGTATCTTTGCCAAGAAACTCCAAATGGGGTCATGAAGAGTTGAACACAATTGAAATGACTGAACAATAGCAAAATGAGAGAAGTAGAGGTTTATGGGTGATGATATACCATTAATTGATTGGTGCTTTAAGGTTTACAAGGTGCCTTCTGCTGAACAAATACTATGAGGGAAGTACTGCGTGTGGATTATATGAGAAACAGGAATAGAGAAGATAAAGCACTTTCCCAGAATTACCCAGAGAGTAAGTGTCAAAGTGCGACCTCCCAGCCACATCTTACTGACTTAAAGTTCAGCTCTTTCAGACACTGCCTTGAACACATAGCTTTGTTCCTTTGGATTTCTGCCTGCCTTCCTTCTTTTCTTTCTTTCTTTCTTTCTTTCTTTCTTTCTTTCTTTCTTTCTTTCTTTCTTTCTTTCTTTCTTTCTTTCTTTCTTTCTTTCTTTCTTTCTCTCTATATCTGTGATTTCCTTAGCATGGTAAACCCCAAGGAAGGAAACTTTCTTTACCAATTGAGATTAGTAGCTCTTCTGAAACATATAGCAGTAGAGAGTTGTCTGAACCACACCCAAGGTCACATAACCAGTATGTATCAGAGATGCAAAATGGACCCAAGCCTTACTGGCTCTAGCCCTGGCTCTCTATCCATTAAATCTCATTGCCTCTCATATAGAACCTTAAGTGCAATACAATTCCACAAACTTGCTTTATATGATGGACAGGGTGCTAGGTAGTGAGATGAAAAATGAAATAAAATACCTCCAGAAGTCTACAAGAATAAAGCAGTACATATGCACACAAGTATAAAAGGAAAAAAAAAACATTTCTGCATAATGCATTTTATTTTATTTAATAGTAATCTAAACTAGAACACTCTCCCATTATGCATTCCAACATATCTCTATCCCAAGACAATTTGAGGTAGCATTGCTAGGAATATTGGAAAAGGAAGAGGTCATAATAGGTTAAATATAAAGATTTGGATTAATATTCTGTAGAAGCTTAAAACTGCACAGCTAGGTGGGATAGCACAGTGCTTTTTACACTGTGGATTACTGCCACATATGTGGTCTTGACCACAGTTTAAGAAGCATTGAGGGGACGCAAGTGGAAACACTTTCAGAAGCCCAGGTATAGTGAACAGAGGGCCAGTGGCAGGCCTGGAGTCAGGACGACTCATCTTCTAGAGATCAAAGCTAGCCTTAAGACACTTAATAGGTGTGTGAACTTGGCAAGTCACTTAAACCTGTTTACTTCTGTTTCCACATCTGTAACATGAGCTGATGAACTGGAGAAGGAAATGGCAAACCATTCCAGTATCTTTACCAAATACTACCAAATGGGATTCCAAAGAGTCTGCACAACTGAAAAAACAGCTGAGCAACAGTAAGCTTAAAACCCCAGCAACAAGAATGACTGGATTTCTTCCTTGAAGATCTCCCACAAGGATTGAAAATGTTTCCTTCCTCTTGCTGATACCTTAAACCTTGAATAGAGAAAAGGACACTACTGAAATAGATAACACCGATGGTACATTCTAGCCATATATATATATATATATATATATATGAAACTTGCTTTGCCTCTGGCCCAAGGCACTAGGGAAATCCAAGTGGCTGGATTAAGGCTGGATCTTAGGTTTTTATATTCCATGCCTCAGCTAATTTGGTTGGGGCATCAATGACTTAAAACAAGTGGGAAGGCAATGCTTTTCACTAGAAAAGAATTAAGCCTGGTTATCTGCTTTAATCCATTTTCCAATAAATATTTTAACCTTTGTTTTAATTGCTTTCTTAATGGTAAAGTCAGAAAATCAGAGAAAAGATATTTTTTTTAGTATTCCCTGTTGAACACTTTCAATAAGCTTCTGCAGAAGTAAATAGCAAATATGGACAAGATGATTAGAAATCTGGGAAAGGAAGAAGGCTTACAAACTGGTGAGATGAACTAAAATCTCATTTATGAGGTGACATTTGATTCTGGCCTTGCAGGAGGCTAGTGTTACAAAGAGGTAAAGAGGAGGAGTCCAGGCATTCCAGGCAGAGACACAGAGTCAAGAACTGGAATATCATGGATCAGGAAGTATAAATAGACTAGTTTGTTCTGGAAGTTGAAAGAGACAGAGATGAATATGAAATGGATGTTAATCAATAGATCAGAGGGAGGTTGAGAAGGGCTTTAAATGCCAAATTGCTAGTTTTGTTTTTTTCTTATTGAGGCAAGAGCAAGCAACTGAAGATGCTTAAGCACAGGAATAACAGGAATAGAGATGGATAAGAAATGAGAAGGGGGAGGGGCATTCATTCCAGTTAGTAATTATTCCTAGGTATGCTATGATAACTCTTCTGCATCCATTATCCTCCCATGAATTTCCTTCAGAGCATAATTTTGTAGCTTCCTATTGAATCTAAGCCAACACATATTTAAGTAGTACCTGATATGTGCAAAGCACTTGGGATACATAGACAGAAATGAAGTCATCTTCTGTTCTATCGATACTTATCCTACTCGCAATATGCAACTTTAAAATGTCTTGCCATATGCCCCTCTCATTCAAACTTATTCTTCATAATTTCCCAAGGCAAGCTAGCTCAGTGTTTAAGAGTTTAGAAGTGTCTCCTTGTGAGAAGTACATTTGGTGAAGTGTAATAGTTTTGAAATGGAGATCATAAATATCCTTCCTTTATCTCTTGGGATTTCGTCATTGTGTGGCAAAGAGGAGGCACAGCCATTTTTGTCCTATGTGTGGGAAGAGATAGTTATTTGTGTTCTGCTCATATCTGAGCACACTTATGTTTAATTTTAATAAGATGCTCATATTTGTGACAATTGTTTTCTTGTCAAATGAGGAGCTGGTGGTAAAAATAGATGAATTTGAGGCCAGCATTATTATCCAGTAAACTCTGATTTGAAGTAGGGCTGAATTCAGAGAAAAAAAAATATTTTGATTTAGGGGGAAATTATGAAGTTCTGCATTTTTATTCTCCTCATTAAATTCCACCAATTTTCAAGACAAAATAGACCATTTTTTTTTGCTCGTGTAGACTTTCAACAATCTTCCATTGTCCCCTGGTACCCTCCATAAAAAAAATCAGACCCTTGTATTCCAATATTCCCATTAAAAACATTCTTAGCAGTTGGAATCCCCCATTGCAAAGCTGCATATCACTGCAAAAAAGCAAAATTGAATTATGTATCCCCCAATTGGCAGAGAATTGTGAGAAGTGTCAATAGAAAATTATTCCTTCATTGACATAAGTACTGTGTCAAAAAGGCCTAACAATATGTGACATTTTGTCATATAGGAGATGTCAAGAAGATTCTCTGAATATGCATATTTTGTTTCTCTAACAAGATAAATATTGTCATTAGAAAAAGAAATATATTGGACCCTGTCAAGAATCTTCTTGCAGTACTTAAAACACCTAAGCATTTGCTGATTTACAAAGTCAGCCTTCAGAGCTGACCACATTTTAGAGGGGACATTTTCCCTATTGTAAGATAGAATGTGTGCAGGGGTGTCTGAGCCAGGGGTGAGATGGAGATAGGGTATAATTAAAAATAGCCACTTACTACTGTGCAACATTGGGTTAGTGATTTAGCCTTTCTGGGACTTGATTTCCTCAAGTATAAAATGAAAGTGGTGAACTAGGTCAGAGGAATAGAAATCACTGCCTTTGAGGTCACTTGATTCAGATAAGTTTAAAAGCAAATTAAAATACAATATAACGGTTAATTTGTGGTTGTCGAAGTCCATGTGTGTTTTAATTTGAAACTGTCATTACTGAAATAGATGAAATATAAGATACATTCTAGCCATAAATGTGCGATACTTGCTCTGCATCTGGCCCAGAGCACTAGGAAAATCCAAATGACTGACTGGATTAAGGCTGGATCTCAGGTTTTTTTATATTCCATGCCTCAGCTAAGCTGACAAAAACTGGAAGGAAGAACTTTGTTTTCTGATTTAATTAATCTACCTCTTGTTAACTTCAATAAGAAAGGGTCAGTGAGCTTTTTAATGCATCCTACCACAAGTTCAGCTGATCAATTCCTTAAGTGAATTCAAGCCATATGTAGGAGATAAGAGAAGGAAAGAAAGAGGGAACAGAAAGAAAGAAGGAAAGAAGAGAGAGAGAAAAGAGAGAGAGAGAGAAGAGAGAGAGAGAGAGAGAGACAGACAGACAGACAGAAAGAAAGAAAGAAAGAAAGAAAGAAAGAAAGAAAGAAAGAAAAATGAGTGGGAGATAAGAGCAAGGAAAGAAGGCAGAGAAGAAAGTAAAAGATAAAAAAAGGTGACAAAAATGGAATAAGGGAATTGGAGATGAAAATGAAAGGGAAAGAGGTGGTAAAATGAAAGAGGATAGAAAATCAAGAGATGATTAAGGAAAGAGGAAAAAGAAAAACGGAGAAAAAAATTGAAAGGGGAGGAAGAAAGTGGTAGATGAAGAGAAGGAAAGGAAAAGAGAGTCAAGAATCTATTAAGAATAGATGAAGGAAAGGGAGGAGGAAAAGTAAAGGGGGGGTATTAATTTTGACAAAGAGAGTGGTAGATGAAGATGAAGAGAAGGTGGAGGGAAGCATAAGGCATAAGGAGACAAGGCAGAAAAAGTAAAAGAATAAATTCTCTAATCCCAGCCACTGGATACCCCAGAGGCATTCACCCAGCAAACAGGCTGGGTCCAACTACAATAAAGGAGTCCACAATGATTTCTTAGTCTATCCATTTTGCATCTCCAGATGCAAAACAGAGAAGAGGCTATGAGAGGCCACGCTCAGTCAGTCCTGTTGGTGCTTTCAAGCCTTAGGCACTAAGGGTCTTAAGGTCAGCTACCCTGGCTTATTTTTGATCTTTGCTTATCCTTTCCAGGTACTGGGCACATCAGCTCTTCAATGACACGTTTGTGTCTCACAATGACTCCTTTGTCATGGGCCGCATATCCACATGACCTTAGGGTGTAGACTCCTTGCCTGAGGCACTATAAGCATAGCCAGGGGATGAAAATGCAGCCTTCCAAATGAGATAAATGAGGAAGTGATGACTCATTGGATTACCCATTTCAGCTCTGTTAAACAGCAAGATCTTGTAAGGCATTCAGAGATTCAATCTTGGAAACAATTCACTTTAGGTATAAATTCCAGGAAAACATCTACATTAAAATGAGAGACATTGGTCCACAGCTGTGATTCAAGTTAACTGGGTCCTCACATTTGTTTTTATTAGGAGTAGAGTCCCAAGGGCCATATACTAAAAAGCTGAGCTTGCATACAGGTTAACAAAGATTCCAAGGATCTATTTTATTTAACAGCTGGTACCTCAGAAATTCAGTGTGCTCTGCCCCCAAACCTTCCGTGAAACATTGTAGTTGCTAAACATTTGCATTAGATAATTACAAAGCAAGTGGGAAGGAAACAATGTGTCCCTGCTAAGCCTGAATCCCAGGGAAGTAATACAAAACGAGTAGGTCAGTGACTTATCAGCAGCGTTTGCATTAGCAATGAGTGTATCATCCATCCTTCATGTAAGAAACTGATATTCTTCATGGGTGATGGCCAGAGCTTTATTGAGAAATAACAGCGAACTACAGATATGCTCACAGTACCCATTCCCTGGTGGTGCTTTTCTCAGTGTTTAAGCTGGTGTTAGCCTGCCATTCTCACACCAGGACACTGTGGCATTTAGTTATTATCCTGGAAGGGGTGCAAATTATAGCCCACAAGAGTGAGTCCTCACCATGTATGTGTGATGTAGCTTTAAGAGCATACCTAGAAAGCAAAGGTTTCAGGTAATGATGGCAATGAGGTCTCACTCCATTCCTCCTTTCTCTCATACATGGATACATATAAACACATATTGATTGGTATATTCTTCAACTGTCAACAAGTCCTCAGTGTGACATGGTGGACAGAGTTTGGCATTTGTAGTCAGGACTGCCTGGACAGGAACGATACTTTACCTGGAGTGGAATGAGACTCAGGTGTGGGCATGTAGCAAGTAACTGAGCTTCTCTGCTCCCTGGTTGCTCCATATGCAAAATGGTGCTGACGCCTATATCATACCATTTTTTTCCCCTGAGGATTAAATGAAGTAATGTGTGGAAAGGACTTTTCAAGACATAAAGTATTGGATAAATGCACATTATTCCTACTGTGCAATCCCACTGGCCACCACCTCTTACAACTTTGCACATGTATAAGACACTACTAACTTCATCTTTAATTAATTGCCCCATAACCTATACTCTTTTGTATCAGGAAGACCCTTACTTAATTCAATTTCCTTCCACTCACTCAGTCACCATCCCATTATAAAATGGGTTCTCACCCACCTGTCTGGGATTATAGCAACATTCTACCATTTGTTCTGCCCACCTACATTCTCTCCCCACACCAATCTATCTTCTGCACAGGCACAAAGTTATCTTTTTTTTTTCATTAGAGTAAATGTCTGATCATATCACCTCCCCTGCTCAATAAAGTCCTGTGGCTCCCAACTACCACTAACATCAACCATAAAACTCTCTGTGTGACATTTAAACTGCCTATTTGCACGTGTGTTTGCATATATTATAAGTGATAACTTACAAGGCCAGCCATGTCCTGGGCCCACTGAACTTTTTATTCCTTCAGCCAAGTGAGATGTCCAAGGTCTTCAAACGAAAGATATAGAAGCAGAGTGGGAAGATAATATCTTGTCTCATCACTAAATAAGACACTGGAGACATGGAGAAGTATGGAACCAAGAGATAGCCCTACAGAAGTGAGCACAATAAAATATATAGGCACAAAGACTTAGACACAAAGAAAAATATTTTTCTCATCAAGGAAGAGATCTGTCTACTGGCAAGAATTGGGAAAACAAATACAGTAGGACCATGGTGTGAGAAGGCAAAGACAGCCAGATCTAAGGATTTGCTGAATCTATGGATTTGCTGAATTAATTTAGATCAAGAACTCATAATTGTGTATATGTGTGTGTGTGTGTGTGTGTGTGTGTGTATGCGTGCATGCATCTGAACAAGTTTTTTGGGGAGAAGCATTGTGTTTGATGTTATAATAGTACAAGACTTTCTCAAAGCACTAAAAAAATGGGGGGTTAATTACCCTTTTTGTCTTAGGAAAATAGGATATAACATTTATTCCCTCTGGTGGTGCAGTAGCCTCTTTTTAACCCAATGTAGGCATTGGCATTCAGGGCATATGAAGGTGTCTCTCTATTGTCAGAAGATCATCCACATTTCATTATTCCAGCTGTTTTTTTTATGGCAGAGCCATTATGTGGAATAATGGAAAGCATGCTGAATTTGAAGTCAAAAGACCTCGATTTGAATCTGCTTCTCTCTACCACTCTCGAAAACACTCAAGTTCAGAACTCAAGTTCAAGTCTACCCCAGGCAGTATACATTGTCTTTTGTTGAATCTCTGTGACCCGAATTTACCTCCTGTGTAATCACACAGCTGCCAAGATGATTTTCTTCAAATGTAGACCCGGTCATGGCATTCCCCTTCTTAATAAATTCTTGTGGGTCCTTACTAGGTCTAGTATCAAATATAAGCCCATCATTTTGCTATTGAAAGGTCTTTGCAACTACCCCCTTCCTACCTTTCCATGCTTATTGGATATTATGCCCTTCTGTGCTCCTTGTGATCTATTCAAACTCATCTTCTTAATGCTCCTAATGCATGGCATTTTTCTGCTTTTAGACTGCCAGTTCTCCATGCCTGGAATGCACTCTCTCCTTGGCTCTGTGTCTTAAATTCTCCAATATCCTTCAAAACCTACTTCAGGCATATACAAGAAAACTTTCCTGATCCCCCCCCCCCCCCAGCAACTAGAGCCTTCACTCTCAATTACCCTGTATCCTTCTACATATAGCTATATTATTTATTTGCTTAAAATGTATGCCTCTCAAGGACAAAGACTATTTCACTTCTGTCTTTGGACTCTATCATAAGCAGCCTTCATCCTTGCACCTCCCCCCAAAAAAACAAACAAACAAACAAACAAACAAACAAAAAACTTAAAACTCACTGCCAGGAAGTTCAACATCACAGACTGTATCAATTTGCACTCCCATCTCATTAGTACCTACCATGCCTTTGTCCCTCTGATTGGAGAGATAAAGGGTGAAGCAAAAACTGCCAATACTCCTAGTTAAAGATAGCTCAGAAGTCCAGCCACCTCTTGAAATATCGCCAGCTGCCTGGCCTGGATTCGATTCTATCCTCATCATGCCCCCAGATTAGTACATTCTTTACCACCTCCAGCTTCCTCTTTTTTTTTTCCTCTCATCTTTCACCTTCTTTTTGTGGCTGGTCTTCCCTCATTAAATTATAAACTCTTGGGGGCAGGGAATTTTGCTTCTTTCCCCAGGATTAAAACAGTGACTGATACGTAAGTGGCTCAATAAATATGGTTTTTTTTTATCATATTGTGACTCACAGTAAGTCACTTAACCATTCTGATCATCGATTTCCCCATCTGTATGTAAAATGGTGACAATAACCATACCTTAAAGAGTTGTAAAGATCAAATGTTAGAGATTGTGAATGTTTAACTTGGACAAGGGAAGACTAGGTGTGTGGGTGGTGGTGGTTGGGGGAGATATAAGATTATATCAGTCTTCAGATATCTGTGGATTTGCTGTGTGGAAGAGGAATTATACTTACTACATTTGGCCCCAGAGGGAGGCATCAGGGGGAGCAGCTAGAGGTGGCTAAGAGAGTATTTTTTAAAATACATATCAGGAAAAACTTCCTTACAGTTTCAGTTGTCCAAATTTCCAAAGGAATACTTGGAGAGACAGTGAGATACCCTAATTGGAGGTTTTCATGTAAAGGCTGGATGAACACACTTCAGGTATGAAATTGCAGCAATTACTCAGGAGCATTTGTTGGAACAGAAGACAGCTAAAGTCTCTTCCAACTCTGATATTTGGGAATTCTGTAAAATCCCTTTATTAAGGAAACAATAGTTCAGTACCTCCCCCAAAATATGGATAATAGACTTATTCTGGTAATGTTTTAAAGCACATTGAGGCCAATAAACAATCTATATTATCAGCAATAATTTATAATATTAGCATCACAGAACAGAAAGCAACATCAGAGACTGATCTAGGCCATTTCCCTTCCTTTCATAAAAAGGAAAATTAAGTCTCGGGGAAATTCTGACTGGCCGTTGTCCCTTAATAGACAGAGAACTATCCTTAGAGTTAGCAAGACTTGCTTCTAGTCCCAGTTCTGAAGAATCCTGGTTGTTTGACCTTGACAGATCCCAGAACCTCTCAGTGCCCTGCGTCCTCTAAGATTATAAACTGCAGATTCCAGAATGATGTACAGAAAGTTTCTTTACTAAAAAATAGCTAAAACAAATAAAATTGTAGTCTGAATCCAAAAAGATTCCTTCTTTCTTTCCTTCGTCCCTCTTTTCTCTCTCTCTCTCTCTCTCTCTCTCTCTCTCTCTCTCTCTCTCTCTCTCTCTTCTCTCTCTCTCTCTCTCCCCCTCTCTCTCTCTTCCTCTCCCTCCCTCTCCCTATTTCCGTCTCCCTCCTTTCCTCCCTCCTTTTTCCCATTCTGTATTCCTCCCTCCTTTCCTTCTCTCTCCTTTCCTCTCTTCCTTGCTGTGAATCCAAACCATGTTTCTTAAAATGCTATCTGATCCTGCCTTCTCCCTTAGACTTGTGTATTAGCCCATCTACCTTCATCCATAGGAGTGTCCCACTTTGGGATGAAAGTAATACGGATTGAACAATTACATATATATATATATATTCAGCTTCCTTGAAGAAATCCTGTTGTTCATTGAGCATTATCCTGCTTATTTCTGTGTCTCATAAGTCATTCTTGAATACTGAACTCAGAAAGGCATAAAAAGCTGGTTTTTAAGAGGTAAAACCACCTCTGTATTTATTATGCACCCTCACTGTAAAATAAGGGTATGACCTTTACCTCTCAGGAGTGGTTTTATGGTATGATAGCCTTCATTTGAGCTGTAATGTTACATAAACAGCTACCATATGATTATATGGTACTCTGCAGTTTTTTAACACTGTGGAATTTAATTCTAGCTGCATTGGTAACTGGGGGCTCCTTCCCATTCAAGGAAAGAAAAGAAATTGCTGCTCACCAGGGTCTGTTTGGGGAAAAAAATGGTAACTGAAGAAGTGAGAGGCTCAGAATCCAAGAAAACGAAAGTGACCCCAAGTCAGCCTTCATGGAATCTCATCAACAGTCTCTGGATATTTTAAAATTCATTGCAAATAAGGTAAAATGGGCCTGGCTGTCTTGGATTCTCCAAGGCACTTTTCAAATCTTCCCTGGTGTCCATTTCTGCTGCCTCAAATTTCCAAAGAAAATATATGTATCCGGAGGCAGCTGTTACATTAAGAGAATGACATTCTTTCCAACCTCACTTTAGGTTCCAATAGGAGCTGTGGCTATCCCGCAGTCCCAGACTTTCAAGATAAGAGCCAGTTATTCTTGTTGTAATCAAAGGACCAGAGATTTAGAATTAGACCTCAAAAAACCCTTAAAGATTACATAGTCCTACTCCCTTAAAGATGAGGAAACTGAGTCCCAGAGACACTAAATGGCTTGTACCTGGGGTTTGGGGGAAGGGAAGTTACTAGTAATTTTATTCAGTTACAAAAATCAGTCTTTTATTCACTTGACCAATAGCCCTTCAAACATTAAACACAAAATAACTATTGAAGGTGAGTGATTTGTCCCAGTGCTGTTCTTATCTGAAAGTTTGAATGCCTCAGTTTCCTCATCTGTAAAGTGGAGAAAATATCATCTCTCTCTCAAGGTTATTGTGAGGATAAAATGAGAAAATGTTTGCAGAGCAATTCACAAACCTTAAAACATTACATAAATATTGGCTACTACTATTATTATTGTTAATATTATTTTAAAGAGTGATAATAAGGATAATAACGATAACATGTTTATATAGTATTTTAAAGCTTATAAAATTTTATTACTTCAACATTGCTGTTCAGTAATTTTTCAGTTATATTTGACTTTCCATGATACCATTTGGGGTTTTCTTGGCAAAGACACAGAAGAGGTCTGCCATTTCCTTCTCTAGCTCATTTTGGAGATGAGGAAACTGAGGCAAATATGGTTAAGTGGGTTGCCCAGGATCACACAGCTAAGTAAGTGTCTGAGGCTGGATTAAAATTCAAGAAGATGACTCTTGTTGACTCTAAGCCCTTCAACTACAGGGTTACCCAGTTGACACATTATTCTACTAGATTTTCTCACACACACACATACACACACACACACACACACACACACAAACACAAATATTTTAAGATAGGTGTTATCAGTAGCCCCATTTAACAGATTTGGAAACTGAAATTCATAGAGATTAAATATCTTACACAGAGGCCCACGGTTAGTAAATATCTAAGTCAGGATATCAACTCAGGCTTTGCAACTATGAATTTAGAATGCTTTACATTACAAAAAAACAAACAAACAAATAGAAACCCTCTCTCCTTGTACACAGCAATTTTTTTCCCCTGAAACTGATGAGATGTCTATTCATACAAATATATACACACATATGCACAGAGAGATACCATTTCACATAAATAGCGCTCACAATTCTAGCCAATAATACAAGTCTAGCTAAAATGTTCATACCAAACAGACCTGGAGGAGCATAACCCTGGGACATGAGGAAGCTGAAAACAAAGAAAAGGCAACAAGAGGAGAGAAGAGAAGAAATGGTAAGAACCTAAAGAAGCAAAGGCAACAGCATGGGAGAAGAAATGTAAGATAAGGCAGAATGTTACAGTAGGAAGAATACTGGCTGCGGAGACACAGTGTCTGAGTAGCAAAACTGTACCTTCTTCATCACATCAGGGGATTCGGAAACCAAAATGCAGTAATTTCTCTCCTGTAGAAGCTTACACTCTGTCAAGGGAAGCAATATGTACACATCGAAGTGAGTGAATCATTATTAAGTCTGACTTTCAGCATGTCACATCACCTCACTAGGCCTCACTTTCTTCATTTGCAAAATTAGCCTGTTCTGTCTCCTGCGAAATGGAAAGATTGTGTTGTCTAAGCTAGAAATTCCATCAACCTCAAAACCTATGATTGTAGAAAGTGTAGATGAGGAATGAGGAAAAGAGGAGGGAAGAAGGAAAATTTTAAAGGATAATAGAGGTGCCTGATGATATTTTAGAAAAGTGTATAAACTGTACTATTTTGTGGCTACCCAAAAAAGTAAAATAGGAATCTTTGTGTGTCTTAGGAAGGGCCAAAAATGGACAGTTTGTACGGAGGGATACTATCGCCTGATCCCCATTTTATAACATGATTCTTCACAAAACCAATTTGTGCAAACATTTTCTTCAATCTAGTTTATATATAAAGGACATCTTTGCAGTATACCTTATTAGACTACTCAGTCCAAGTGAATGCCACTGGTCCTTTAAAAACAGACCCAAAGATACTTGTAAGTAAATGCAGTAAGCAGGCCAGATGTGCCATTGAAAGAATGGCCTTCATGTTTGAAAGTTCAGTCCAGCATTAAAATGCCGATTTCTGCAGTGGTAATCAGCTGGCTGACTATCAAGCATTACATTTTTTGGGGGGGGATTTGATGATGGAGATTTGTTTTTAATATCTAACTGCTTATAATAATCCTTGCCCAGAACAATGGTCTGGAGGCTGATGAGATGGGTTCATTTGGGCAATGCTTGCCAATTTCTGCCTGAGCAGGTGCAGGTGAATCTAATACACTGAGCATTAGGCAGAACAAGGACAGATTAGCTGACAATGCCACCCGTTCACATGTAAGCCACTGGCAATTGAAAAACATAATCATCTGAGAGCTGTACCGAGGGTTGCTGCTTGCACGATAATTTGTGGAGAAAGGAAGGCTTTTCTTTTGTGTCCCCTACTTTATTTTGTTTTTCCTGTAGCAGATACTTATCATCTGCTTGTTAGAAGTATGGTTCTTTGCTGAGAGATGGGGGCAATGCAGAGGGATGGTTTTTATCCTGTTTTGTGTTTGCAGAGAGAGTTTCAGAAGCACAGGTTCATCTGGAATTGGCAAAGGCAGTCTATTCTAAAACAATAGAAGCTCGATTTTTGAGTTGGAGTTAAGGCCTATATTCATTCACTTTTCATTTATTCATCCATTAATTTCATTTACTTTAAACTATTTTTTGACCTATTGGGCTTACATCATTGATGCAATGAAGGTCTCAGAGAGTTATTGTTCAGTTGTTTTCAGTCATGTCTGACTCTAGCTAATTTTGCAGATGAAGAACTTAAGCAAACGAGGTTAACTGGATTACTTGGGCATATCTGAGGTCAGATTTGAACTCAGAAAGATCTCTTCCTTTTTCCAGACTGGACACTTATACACTGCTCCATCTAGTGGTCCCATCAGGGGAATTAGATTATAAAATATTACAGGGAAGAGATTGCATTATCCATGTATCTAGTCAACAAACATTTAGTGCTTAATAAATGCAGCATTTATCAAATGCCTATAAGAGAGGGAACAGTGGCGCAATGTCATAAACTCTCTGTGCCTCAGCCTATTCCCTAAGGTTTCTTAATTGAGCCATCAATAGGTTGTAATCTGCATTGGTAGAACAAGTGTCTCCACAGAAAGCACCAGGTAGAGGGGGAAAAAATCCAGGATATTTGGGTATTAATTTAAAAGTTTAACCAGTGAGAATCAGAGAGAAACATAGTGATGCTAAAATAGCAATCAAAATGTAACATTTTAATGGTGTGTCAATGTTTAACATCACTTCTTTTTTTTAATGCATTTTGCAGCAAACCAGGCCTACTCAATTTAGCAGAGATGTATTTAGCTTCTATTCTTCTTCATCTCAGTGACATTTTATTTTTTTCCTAATTATATGTAAAGATAGTTTTCAAAATTCATTTTTTTAATTTTGAATTCCAAATGTTTCTCCCTGCCTCTTCTCCTTCCCCCTTTCCATGACAGCAATCTGATATAGCTATACATGTACAATCATGTTAAACATATTTCCACATTAGCCAGATTGTGAAAGAAGAATCAGAACAAAAGGAAAAAAACACACAAGAAAAAAAAGTGGAAATGATATGCTTCAATATGTATTCAGACTCCATAGTTCTTTCTCTGGATGTGGATAACATTTTCCATCTGAGTCTTTTGGAAATGTCTTGGATCATTGTATTACAGAGAAGAGCTAAGTCTATCATGCTGTTGCTATGTACAGTATTCTCCTGGTTCTTCTCACTTCACTCAGTTTAGCTTCTGTTCTGAATGAGACAGTGCCCATAGTGATAACATTAAATGATGGAAAGTAGTGTCATTCCTCCCCTCAAGTATCTTATAATCTAATAAAAAAAAACTAACATGGACATGATATCCTGATGGATAAAGAAAAGATCTTCTAATAATGATGTAAGAGGCTCAAAGAGAAAGAGATCACTTTTGGCTGAGATTGAGATCAGGAAAGAATTCTTGGAGTTGCAGAATGGGAGGTGATGCTATGTGGGAATGGGGAAAGGTCCCTGTGCTTGACCTTGAAGGAAAAGGCAATCTCAAAAAGTAGACATGAGGAAGGATGGAAGAGAGTCCCAGGTGAATGCCCAGAGGCAGAAGAATGCATTCTGGGATTGGGGAATTGTGAGCCCCCCAAGTTGGCTGGGAACTTGAATGTGTGGCAAAGGGTGGAATGAAATAAAGCTAGGTGTGTAGGCTAGAGCCAGATTTGGAAAGGCCTTCAAAGTCACATTCCAGAGGTTGGTTTTTGTCCAATAAACATTAGGGGTCCCTAGAGTTTTTTCATCAGAGATTGACCCTTGCATTAGAGACACGATTTTGGCAGCCATATGGATCAGTGCTGTGGAGAGGGGAAAGGGGAAAGACTCTGAGTACAGAAACCCATGGGAAGATATTAATAATACAATCTTATAAAAATATAATATATGAATGTTACAATAGAATACTGATATAATATATACTTTAATATAGATGTTTGTTATTGTAAGAAACATTTTAGGGGGTTAGGCTTCCACAGCAGGATGAGAAATTCCAAGATCTTGTAGAAAGTCACTCAGCCAATCAGAAAGTACTCCAAACTTTTCTATAAATAACTAGTTCCTTAAGAAAGAGCCCTAGAGGCTAAACTGGTTGCAACCAGCTGGTTCAAGGACAGGGCTTTGAGCAGGCAAAGGCTTTTCTCCACTGCACTTGCTTAATAAGCTTATTGAATATGAACTGACACGCTCTAAGGGTGGAGATAGCCACCATTTTTGAACATGGGAACCTAGAAGTGGGCAGAGATAACAGAACATGGACGAACATGCGATGGACTGTCCAGGAAGGATGTTACTCAGATGAACCAGACCAATAGTAGCCCTGATGGGTGGAGTATGGATCTTACTAATGGTCCAAAAGTTGATTCTACCACTGAACCAGTGCCCACATGCTACTAAAGTGTGTTGTGCCCGCTTCTCTTGTGAGAAGTATAATAAAGACTTTCCTTCACTCACCCACTGTAGTAGATTTTGGTTTCAGATTTTTCTAACAGTTATTATTATAAAATAATTAAAAATATAAGCTATTGTAACTATTATAAAATAATAAAAGCTAGAATTCACAAAAGGCTTTAAGGAAACTAAAATGCTTTTATGTATTATTTCATTTGATCTTCACGATAGGACTATGATTTGTATAATATTGTTAAGCTCATTTTACAGATGAGGAAACTGAGGCTGACTGCTTACATAGCTTGCAGGTTCACATATCTAGTCTGACCCAGTATTTGAACTGAGCATCTTCCTGCCTCTAAACCCAATGTTCTAGCTTTTGAAGGCAGGGAGGGGAGGGAAAGATGTTGAGTTCAATATTTGAAATATTGAGATAAAAGTTGGTATGTTGCTCCTTTTAAATTTCTTGCCTATAAAGTACTTTGGGCAGCTTTTAATCACTCTCCATTTGTCTCTCCATTGCCTTCTGGATGATCTTTGACCTCACTATGCAAAGCACTTTAAAGATTCAAGACACACATCCACATGATACAAAAAGAACACCTTTAGTATTTAAAATAAACTGATAGGAAACCAAAATCCAAACCAAACCACCAATTGATTTGAATAGAAATATGGACAATTAAAAAAAATCTTTGTAATTTCCCCAAATTCAATCTAATCTATTCTCATCCTCATGTTCAAGTATGAGACAAATTCACTGTCCCAGGAGAAGAAGAAAAACAGTGTGTACCAATTATCCACTGTTTCCTCTGCTCTCCACCAAGAGCTGAGCCCGATACCACAGTGACCGTGATTCTTGATGTCTGGACCTCCTAGACAGTTCACCTGGGGTGACAGCAAGTCAATATTGATGGCTTCTGCTGCTGCTCTGTTGATCTCTTTAGAAAAGAAAAGCAGTGAGTAAATGACAGTGATGAATAGTTTCTAATCCTTAGTTTGTAGCTGGCTTCAGTCAGCTCATTCTTTTATCCCTCTGCTTTCCAAAAAACATGTGTGCTACTAAATTAATGAAAAAAAAGTTTAAAAAATATGTTTAAATATTGTTATTTTAATAATTTTAATTAATTTTGGATTTGAAATTGAGAATAAAATTCTCCTCATGTAGATACTTATATCATAATTGATTCAGAAGTGAAAGGGAATTTAAGAAACAAGTCCATTCCTGTCATTTTTCAGAAGAAGAAACTGAGATTGAGAGAGGTTTACTGACTGGTCAAGGGTCACCCATGGAGTTAGTTGCATCTGAAGAAGTTTTTAAACACAGATTTTCCTTACTAAGTCATTCTTAATCTTAATCTATGGCCCTGTGATCAATTTGGTTTATCATCAGGGAAGAATCTGCAAAATCAAACTTTCTTGAGGCAACTCAATGATGCAATGGATAGAATGTTGCACTCAGGGTCAGGAAGCCCTGAGCTTTAGTCTTTTCTTGGACATTTCTTGGTTCCATGATCACAGACAAGTCATTCAACTTTTTTTTTCTTTTTCCCTAAGTGTCTTCATCTGTAAAATGAGGATGATCATAACAACTTGCTCCCAAAACTGTGGAGAGACTCAAATGAGATGAATTTAAAGTGCTTTGTAAACCTAAAAGTGCTATATAAATACTATTATTGATGTTATATAGAAGATATAATATATTGTGCTTCTGGTTTCAGTATAGATTTCTGCTTATTCTCTGCTGAAAACTATTGCCTGGGATTGTGGGGTAAAAGAGATATCTGGAGAACCATCTCATAACAAAATGGAAATGTTTTTTCTGAACTTGTAAAGTGCATTGTTTCTTCCCTTCATATTCAGTTATAGCCATATGTCTATATCCAGAATATGGATTACGTTAAATTAAAGGGAAATTACCTTTGCCTTCTCCCATCACCCAAGGGGCAGACATAGCTTTTTATACTATTGGTCATAGTCGATTAAATTTTAATCCATTCAACAAATATTTAGTGAAAGCCTTTTATTTGTAAGAAACTGGTAGGTACTGCAGAAACAAGAAACAATAATGGAAATAATAGATTTTAAAGCCTGTTGTTATAATTCTAACATTATCTAACATTTGTATTGTACTTTACAGTTTGGAAAGCAACTAAAATATATTCTCTCACCAGATCTTCACAAGACTCTGAGAGGTGGATGCTATTATTTTTTCTATTATGTAAAAGGGAAACTGAGGGTTACCATGATTAATTGACTTCAATGTGTCTCACAGCTAGTAAGGGCTTATGCAAGGAAATGCTTATTTTCAAAGAGTTTAAATTCTATTGGACATCAAAAATATTTCCAAATAAGTACAGTGAATACAAATATGTGCAAAGTAACAGAAAATAGCAATACCTAAAGAAAAATGTTGGTAATAAATGTAGAGATCCTGAAAGGTCTGAAGTAGGAGTTTACATATGGTCTGTGGCTCTGTGCTTTAAAGGGATAGTGGGATTCTGTGAGTTGAGGGTGATAAGGCAGAACATTTTAGAATGTTGTGCAAAAGCACTGAGGCGGGAGATTCAATGTTCTGTATGAGGAAGAGCTGGCAGGAAGGCAGGCAATGTGACATTAAAACTGGGCACATTGAAGGGAATCCAAACTCTAGGGGTAAGAGAACCAGAATATGGATTACGTTAAATTAAAGGAAAAAAAACCTGAGGAATTTTCATTTCACTTTTAGGGGAAATAGCCTGGTAGAATAAGACACACACACACACACACACACACACACACAGACAGACAGAGACAGAGAGAGAAAAAGAGAGAGACAGAGACAGAGAGACACAGAGAGACAGAGAGAGGAAGAAAGAGAGGAAGAGAGACAGAGAGAGACAGAGAGACATAGCTAAAGACACAGATAGACATAGAGATAGAGACAGAGACAGAGGGAAACAGAGATAGATGCTAGCTAACTAGATAGATAGATAGATAGATAGATAGATAGATAGATAGATAGATAGATAGATAATAAATGCATTTCACAAATTCCTTGGAAGTTTTTTTTTTGAGGAGTCAGTATATGACCAAAAAAAAGTTGTTACTTGTTTTCTAGTATTTGTGAAAAAAAAATGAGTCATCTTTAGAATCAAGTTTAAACCTCTTAAACATCATAGGTTGTTAGTATCATACATTTAAAATAGCTTTTGGCTGAACATCATGTGTCTTAAAAAAAAATAAGATTCTTGAAGGCAGGGCCTGTACCATATTTACCTGTGTATATGTTGTGGCTCAGTCATGTCTGACTCTACCTGATCCCATTTGGGGTTTTCTTGACAAAGATACTGAACTGGTTTGCCATATCCTTCTCCAGCTCGTTTTACAGTTGAGGAAATTAAGGCAAACAGGGTTAAGGAACTTGGAGTCACACAGCTTGGATATATCTGAAGCTGGATTTGAGCTCAGGTCTCCCTCACTCCAGTTCCAGTATTTTATCCACTGTACCCAATACATTTTAGAACACTTAATGACTTCTTAGTCACTGACTTAAACAAATTGATTGAAGAGTATTTCCTGCAACTGTTTTTCAGTTGAGAAAAATGAGATTTTGTGAGAAGTGATTTGATAGCTAAACTGAAGAGATTTTCAGTTTTCCCTATGTTTGGTGCAAATCTCTCTTCCTGTTTCTCCAAGGCAATCCCACTTGTAGACAGGAGAATGTGTCCCTGTTGCTTCTGATTTCACCTAATTAGCTTTGTGGGGATAGTAACTTTCAGAAGAACAGGAAATCTTTACATGATTTAGAGACTTCCAGACCTCAGAAACCAGCTCAGCTCAGGGTATTTTACATTGGCTAATCACTTTGGGATAGGGAGCAATATTTAAACCAACAGAAAATCATTAGGTGATTTACAAAATGCTGAAAATACACAATAAGAATATGAGATTCTTTTGAAAAGAGAAAGTGATTTGATTGTTCTCCACAGTTGAAAACATTTGTCTGGGTAAAAATTAAAGGTATTGTGCCAGGAAGAAAATGGGGTTTCATGTTCATATTTGCTGAAAATGAATAAATGACATATTGTCAATGAGGTTCTTTCTAAAATACAAAAACATACTTTATTATTCTCTCTAAGCAGAATGGCTTTTCTTTTTTACCAGAACAAATGAAGGGATTATGCAAGTCTTCTAATGTTTTAGCAAAGGGCTCTCAACCCCAGGAGGCTCAGCTTACACAGGACTGAGAGGAGAACCTGGAGGTAGAAGATGGATCTTTTGGTCCCTTTGTTCAAATAAATATGAATTTGGATCAACACCTCTTCGGGAGAAAGCAATACTTGGGTCTTATTAATAGAAATAAATGAGTAATTTGATTTCTTGTTCTTGTCTTGTCCAGATCTGAGATTTTCTTGGATTTGGGAAAATCCCAGTAAAAATGCTTCCTCAGCCAATGTAGATTGGCACCTGCTTTGCAACTTGGTATCTAAGACACTTACCTGAAAGGAAATTCTTTTAGGTTAAGTTACTTGCTCAAGGTCAAACAGCAATTATGTATCAGAGTTAAGATTTGAACAAAGCTCTTTCTGGATTTGCTGGAAACAGGTTGCCTTTTGTGCAAGAAGTATTGCAGGTGATATCATTATCGAGTGAAATGTGATTATTAAATGTAGCTGGCCTCATCAAGATCTAGGTACCGAAACCCTTCCATTCTCTCTCTTTCTCTCTGTCTCTCTCTCTCTGTCTCTCTTACACACACATTTTTTCCACATTCTACTCAAACAGTTGTCCTTTTGCTGTCATCACTTCTTTGACATTAGCACCTAATAAGTGTTTCCTCATTCATTCATTCACCAGAAAACAAGTTAGTGTTAGACCAGTCTTTAAGTGAGAGCCAAGGAAAACAATTGTCCCAAGGAAAACCCATTAAAGACTCAAACACCTACAGATTGGGGGAAAAAAATACCTCTTTTTTTGGCTAGACAATAGGGTTAAGTGACTTGGCCAGGGTCACACAGCTAATAAGTGTTATGTGTCTGAGGCTGGATTTGAACTCAGGTCCTCCTTACTCCAGGGCCGGTGCTCCATTCACTGTGCCACCTAGCTGCCCCCAAAATCCCTCTCCTAGCACATGCAAGAAACAAACAAAAACAACTCAGTGACAATGAATTAACTGGGGTAAAATGACTGTGGCTTTGCCCCACGATATAGTTTAGAGAGTGGTTGTAGCACTGCACTCCTTCCTTAGGATCTAGGCAGCTGAGCTTAGCACCTCATTAACAAGAACAATTATATTAAATAAGTCATTCTCCCTTCCATTAGCTGCTATTTCCAATTGAATTTACTCCTTTTGTCCCATCGAGTCTAATCCACCTTGTCTCTTCTCCCATGTCATACCCATACTGCCGGCAAACCCCCATCAGCAGAGGGCCAGGCTCTCTCTTTCTAGCCACAAGAACTTGCTAAGGATCCTCTCACCTATACTCAACTAAACTTGTTTGCAAGAAGTTGATAGGAAAGAATATATTGTGTGATTGGCCATGTTTCCCAAATTTCTTACCACAGAACATTTTAGAAAGAATTTTAGTTGCTTCTAAAATAAAAGATACTTTAGGGGAGGATATAGACAAATATCATGGAAGATAAGATATGAATAGTTTATGAAGATATGAATAGTCTGTCATCTGCACCGTGAGCTGGGAGGATATCTACAGGGATGAGATCCATTGAGGTACTGAAAAATGTCTGCTTTTTATAATTAATTTAAGATTACATTTTTGTTCAGTAGAATTATCCTCAAACAAACCTAAGTGGGTTTCTAGGTTACTAGACTTAGTAACCAAGTTGCTTCTTTTAGTTTAGGAAAGTACTGAGAGGAGAAACCTATTGGTTGGAACTATTCAGAATTTTCTCCTATTCTATTTGTGAAACACCTGATTTTTAGTCAGAGGTGATCTGAATGGTAGCTTAGGTAAGGGAAAGATTCCTAGGCTTAGTATCAGAAGACCTGAGTTAGAATCCTGGCTCAGAAACTTCCTAGCTTTGTGGTCATGGGAAACATTTCAGCATCTCTGAGCCTCAGTTTTCTCATCTGTAAAATGATGAGTTGAACTAGTTGAGCTCTGGATTTCCTTCTACCTGTATATCTATGATTCAGTGTTTAAAGGCAGGCTATATGGTGTATCTGGGGAATGGGTAAATATACGTTGCCCTTAGTTAAAATGGAGATAAAAGGAATATTATTCTTATCCTCCTAGTCCTTCATAGAACACAAAGATTTATTGGATGTGCTCAAATAATGGAAGGAAAATGTAGGGCCAAGCAAGATAAGGATGAAAGCCATATGAACATTAAGTAGCTGCCTGGGAGAGAACAGAGAAGTAAAGTGATTTTTGGGGGTGTCACTGAAGAAAAGTAATCAGAATATACGGTAAGATATAGGAGTAAAATAAAAAGTGAGGGTTTGCTGAGACAATTCTGGGAAGGGCTTCCATGAAGAAGACAACTTTAGGTCTCAAATTAGCAGTTACATAGATCAATCAGTAAATTAATCAATCAAAAACTTTTATTGAATTCTTATTACAATCTAGACACTAAAATACCTTTGGGAGAACACAGAAATCTAGAAATTAACTTGCATTTGAATGCAAGCTCTTGGAAGTCAGGAATGCTTTCTTTTCCCTTGTAACCCCAAGAACCCACAACCAGGTCTGTTACCAAGAAGGTGCTTAATAAATTCTTATTGAAAGGAATTAGATTCACAGAGGGAATGCATTCATTTTCCACTCAAAGCAAATTCTTTGACACTTTTTTCTTTTTTACTCCTTAGTATTGCTTAGCAATTTTAAGAAAGATAATTGAAAGATTGAAAAGAAAAGCCTGTAGTCATTACAAGCGATATACACTATTTGCCAAAATCAGTTTCCATACTGCCAAGAGGAAATTTTGAAATGCAGAGAAAAATGTTGGTACCACTTTCATAAAAGAAAAGAAGGTAGCAACTGAGGGAGGGAAGAAGGAAGGGCAAATTTCTTTAAAAAAAGAGAAAGAAAAAAATGCAGTTATTAAATTATATTTTCTGTTCCTGCCCAGAACTTTAGCTAGAAAAGCTATTTAGAACTAAGAAAACATTCATATGAAAGGCAAACAAGCAGAGAAATACAATTATTGTATTTATCTCATGAGTTTACATAAATTTATTAAGAAATAGATTGCATTTTTCACTCTCATTTACCCAGGGAAGTTATCTTTTATGTTTATTTTTCAGTTGGATACAATGTAGCAGACAAACATTACAAATGTAACAAAACCTAAGCCTGGAAGAATCAGGACAACTACTGTGTGTGTGTGTGTGTGTGTGTGTGTGTGTGTGTGTGTGTGTGTGTGTGTCCATCATTCCCTTGCCGGGAGTAAAAGGTACTTGGAAAGATTCCAAATATAAGCAGTATGACAATCTGCTCTCTTAGAATAATCCATAACAATAAGAAATGAATGAGGAAGAAACGCTTACAATGTGTGTTCAGTATTACTAACCTGAGGGTCATATTCATTTTATAAGTGCCAGTGTGCAACCTGCAATAATAAGGAATGAGGCCCTAGCTAGAGGAGCGGATTAAATGTTTGTTCCAAATAGATCAGGTTTTAGCGAGGGAGGGCAGAGAAGAGAAAGAGAGAGAGAGAGAGAGAGAGAGAGACAGACAGACAGACAGACAGACAGACAGACAGACAGACAGACAGACAGACAAACAAAGGAAGGAAGGAGAGAGGGAGAGACAAAATAATAAAGGAAAAGGAAGGATGAAAGAAGACAGAGGAAAAGTCAAAAAGGGCAGGAAGGAAATGTCAGGAAGGCAGGAAAGGAAGGGAAGGCAAGGCAAGGGAAGAGAAGAGTGTTTAATGCATATCTCTAGGAAGAACATAATCTATAACAGGACATCTATAGGACTGCACTACATTTTATGAAGCACATTGTTAATATTAGCAATATTTGTAGAAGGACTTTTTAATATTTTTAAAATTTATTTCTTGGAACATTTTGGCCATTTGGTTAAGGCTGTAGACTTCAAAAAATACATATACATACAAACACATACATGTAATAACATGAGATTTTAAAAAAACAAAATTTTGATATAAAGTTATCAAAATATTTTCCTTTAATTGTAATGGAATAGTATATCAAGAAACACCTAATATCTATTCTAATTTCAAAGTAGAGATGCTATTTTGAGATATCTATAACAACTATAGCGTGATATAAACATATCTCTAATTTCCAAAGGGGACAGCATCACCAGTAGTTAGTGTGCATACACGCACATGTATATATGTAGATAATGTGTATACATACATTACACGCACATATATGCACACATTTATGTACATGTATACATATGAGCAAAGTCTGGGCCAGGAGTCCTAAGATCAAAAATGCCCTTAGACACTTACTAGCTGTATGACCCTGGCAAGTCAATCAATCCTATTTGCCTCAGTTTCTTGAGCTGTGAAAAGAGCTGGAGAAGGAAATGGCAAATCATTTCAACATTTTTGGCCAAGAAAACTTCAAATTGGATCACCTAGAGTCAGACATGACTGAAATGACTGAACAACAACAATAAATTTATACATATACACATACATATATATATGTATATATATATATATATATATATATATATATATATATATATTTATACATATGATATTCCTATTCAACTTTATGAACTTCTTGAACCCCCAGTTAAGAAGCCCTGATCTGGAGTGAGACAAACAGTATAGTGAAGGGCTTGCACATATGATAACCAGTTCATGAAATTGTAGACAAAACATCTTTAATATTTCAAGAATCACTTTTTCTTGCCAGTTCTGTTGTCTATTTTTTTTAATATATCCAAAACAACATTCCATGTGTGCAATTTCCTGATTCATCTGCTTTCAAGAAAACTATAATTTCATTCATCTCATAAGTTGTAAAAATACAAAAATAACAATCTGAGATCATTATAAGCTATATGGCATGAAAATCTTTCAAAATGTAGAGGTAGGAGAAGAAATCATCAAGATCAAGTGGTAAAAGGATGCAATATATATGATCTTTGCCATCTTTGCTACTCTAGGAGTTGACTAAAGGATCTTTCAGTGAGCCTACAGTGGATAAAGTCAAATTTCAGTGTTTTTTTCAGTGACAAAAATCAATTATTTTATTCAGCTGTGCAATAGGCCACAGAAAACTAAATGTGAAATAATAATAGCAGGGTTACTGACATCCTAGAATTGTTTCTGTCAGAAGAATAATTGAAAAACCTAAGATTGAAAATGATGAAGATGATGATGGTGATGATGATAATAAGACTGACAGCAACAACTCATATTTCTATAGTGCTTCAAAGTTTACAAAATGGTTTACAAACATTATTTCCTTTAACCACTGAATAGACATAGTTACCTTTTGAGTTAGCGTATTATCCTAATCTTAGAGATGAGGTGATAGAGGATTAAAAATTATATGAGATAGGGGCATCTAGGTGGTGCAGTGGATAGAGCACTGGCCCTGGAGTCAGGAGGTCCTGAGTTCAAATCCAGCCTCAGACACATAACACTCACTAGCTGTATGACTCTGTGCAAGTCACTTAACTCCAATTGCCTCACCCAAAAAAATAACAAATTAAAAATAATATATGAGATATGACATTAACCCATGATGACACAGCTAATGGATGTAATGAGGCACTGGGGCAGGTAGGTGGTGCAGTGGATAGAGCTCTGGCCTTGGAGTCAGGAGGACCTGACTTCAAATCTGGCCTGAGACACATAACACTTACTAGCTGTGTGACTTGGGGCAAGTCGCTTAACCCCATTGCCTAACAAAAAACAAACCAAAAATTATGAGGCACAGTTGGAGCACATGTTTACCAAATACCACATCTATAAATTTCTGATGTGAAGGAGGATAGATGGAGATAAAGGTGGGGCAATCAGGAGAGTGAAGCATGGAATTAGGGCAGCAGCTCAGACTGCAGAAGGACTGACTATTCTAGAGGATTAGTGATGAATGGAGCAAGAGGGATTTGGAAGTTAGATGAAGGACTGGACAGAACTCCTGGAGAGCAGGAAAGGGGAAGGAGGAAGACAGTACTGGGATAGTGCTGTCATAAAATCACTATGAGCATAGGAGTCTGTTGAAGGTACAGATTTCATTGCCATGATGTTCCTATAGAGAAAAGCCTTTAAAATAATACTACTTATCAAATGAAGGAAATTGTCATTTTCTTTATAACAATAGAATGAAAATATTGTATATCCAGAATTTTACTGTTTGGCTTTTTTGTTTGCTTTGTTTTCTTTAAAATCAAACCAAATTGGAATATCTCCAATGATCAGTCACTCCTGAAGTGTGAATGGTAAGAAGAATGGCTTTATACATAGCTCCCCAACCTCTATATGTCATTTCAATAAGTATACACACACACGCACACACACATAGTGAATGCCTGGAAAATCATAGTAAACTTTATTTCCACTTCTGAATATGGATATAGCTTCAAAAATGATTTGGCTGAAGCCATTTACAAGAAGAAGCTAGAACACTTAATTTCCCTGTTCAAGACCTTCCTGAGTCACTGTTAACCATAGGATAAAATATAATCTACTCTGATATTCCAAGTCCTCCAAAATCTGGTACAGGCTAACATCATGTTTTCCCTGTTCAATCACTCTACTCTCCCATCGAAGTGTCCTATTTGATGTGACCAAACTTTTACCTTCTGTCTCTTTACCTTCTTCCTTGTCTCCACCTCCTAGAATTTTTAGAATCAGAGAATAAAGAATTGGAGCTGGAAAGGTCCTCAGAGACCCAAATCCAACTATCAGAAAAGGAAAATGAGGCCCAGACAAGTTAAGTGACTTGCCAGGATCACAAAGGAAAACCTTCCTTCATCTTTCTTAATTCCAGTGTCCTCCCTCTAGGAATCATTTCCTATTCATTATTATATTGCTGTTTGTACAGATTTGTTTACTTGCCTCCACCATTAGATTGTGAGCTTCTTGAGGGCAGAGACCGTCTTTTACCTTCCTTTATATCCCCATTGCTTAGCACAGCGCCTGGCACATACCAGGCACTTATTAATGCTTATTGATTGATTGTTACAACTAGTATGTGTCTGAGGCAGGATTGAACTGAAGTTTTCCTGACTCCAAGTCTGGTGATATGTCTTACTACTCTATTTTCCAATTTTTACTGTCTGCCTCTCCCAACTTCCTCATTTGTCCTCTGGAATTCAGTTTTGTCCTCATTTATATATTTGATATTTGCCTAGCTAAGTTCATGTTTATTTTCTTGCTCTCTCTTCCTTCTCATCACTCTATAAGCTCCTTGAGAGTTGAACACTTCTGTGGCTCGGTATTTTATGTAAAGAGCCTGAACCCTAGAAGGTGTAAAATAAATGGTTTGTGTTAAACAGAAGTAAGTTTGAATTCCAACAGAATTCACTTCCATCCCTCTCTTGTTCTATAAAAAAAAATGTTTTATTGTGCCATCCTCCTGCTATTTATTTACAAGAAATCAGAAGCAAATGATAACATCGAATGGAGAAAAATACATAAATAAACTCACTTTGTTTTCTACTTCATAATTGATATTTTCCTGAATGAACAAACAATTCTTTTCTAACATGTATTTAATTATATTATTCCAAGCTTCATGCAATAGCAATATTAGGGCTGGATTAGGCTTGGAGTCTTTAGCTTGGATCGCACCCCAGAAGCTGAGCTAGATGGTTGTGAAGTAATCCATAACTGATTGAAAAAGAGCCTAGGTGCCTGTTGCTGGAGTTTTCCTCTCCCTCCTGGCTTCCCCCTCCCAAATGCATTTCAAGGCGTGGTGGGAGGGAGTTCAGCACACTGTTGTACAAGGTTCTCCCATCTTTGACTTGCTGGGCAAATAAGAGCAAATATCTGGCTGCTGTGAGGGGTAAACCTGTATTTTGCCGTAGTCCTTTCTGAGAAGCAGCTGCATAAAATAGGGTCATGGTTCAGCAATGGGGGTTGACAGCATATCCATACAAAGGAGTCTCTTACTTGCTAAGTTAATAAAATATTGATTAGGGGAAAAAAAATCTTTTTTTATAATAAATGGAGAACCAAACCAGCATAATCAACCCAGTCCTATTTGTCTTCTCTGATTCCAGGTCTGTTATTGTCATAGCTGTGAAGGTGAATGCTGGGCTATGGTGGTGGTGGTGGTTGCTTTCCCCCTCCTACCAAACAAAATGAAAACTCACCAACCATGCTAACAGTTTCTTGGTTCATCCTCTACTCCATCCCCATCAAACTGGACACACACATTATATATATATATATAACATATTAAGACTTTCAATGAATTTTACATGCATGGTCTCATTTGATTTTTAAAACAACCTGTTATGGTAGGCATTGTGACTCTCCTTGTGCCACTATTGAGGAAATTGAAGTTGAGGTAACTGAAATGATTCCTCAGTTTCACATAGTGAGTACGTATCAGAGGCAAGCTTTCCAACTGCAAATCCAGTATTCTCTCCCTTATGCTATGTGGTCACTGAGGGAAAAATAAAGGCAAAGAACTCAATGTCAGGGTGATAGGCCTCATGTCCTTGGGACATTTCTCAGAGAGGAGAGAGAGAGAAGGGGAGGGGAGAGGAGGGAAAGAAGAAGAGGGAGGAAAGGAGAAAATAAGATTGGAGCTGGACTCCAAGCCAGACACTCAGAGATGAGCTGATCAGCTCCTGAACTTGAATTATGGGGGGTAGAAAACAGCTATAGTATAGAAATATAGTAATGGAGTGAGGAACACCTTTGAGTAGTGATAGAAAAGGACACATTTTAACACAAATTTTATAAACAGTGACTGTAGAGCCCTACATTCTCTGAACCAGAGATCTGAATATCTTCCCCAAATGGAAATTCCTAAGTACCAGGCATATGGATGGAAGAGTCCAACAATTGACAAGAAAGTTGTCCAGGACACTACCCCAGGCTCTGAGTGACTCAACATACTTTGGGATAGAGTCTGTTTGTATCTTGCTGGGTACCTTTCTACCACCAGGAAAGATGACACCATCTTTCTAGGTGTACCTCTAGGTCTAGGCTTTCAAAATTAATTACTTATTCATCACCTTATTCACATATTCATTCCTGAATTCATTCACTCATTCATTCATTCATATGCTTACTCAGGTATTTATCTATCTACCCACTGTCTGTCTGTCTATCTATCTATCTATCTATCTATCTAGTTATTCATCTACTTTTTTTCTTTATTTATTGAAATTTAGTCTCATAGAAACACAAAGAGTAAAGCATCTAAGGACCTCCAATACCCCCACACACACTGACATTAGAAAAAAAGAAAACACAAAAAACCCCCAAAGAAATAAACAAACAACAACAACAACAACAAACCCCTACCATTCTGAGCTGTGTACAGGTGCCTGGAAGGTGGGGGGAGGGGAGGTCTGCCTCAGTGGAATTCTTCAAAGAGAGGTAAGATTATTGCTTTTCAAGTTTGTCATTGTAGAGATTTCTTCCATGTTCAGGCTGGTCTAGATGGTCACTGAGGTCCCTTGCAACTCACATAATCTGTAATCATCCAGACTATGACCCTGCTTGTGGCTTTTTCACTTTCTCAAGATGCAATTTTACTATAATAAACTCAGAACTGTAAGGAACCTTGTAGGTCATTGAAATCACGCCCTTCAGTTTTAAAGATGAGAGAAGAGAGAGAGAGAGAGAGAGAGAGAGAAGAGAGAGAGAGAGAGAGAGAGAGAGAGAGAGAGAGAGAGAGATTGAGACAGGTAATGTGATTCACCCAGGTATACCCAGCAGATCTGGGACTTGAACCCAGGTCAGAGATTTTTTTTTTTAGGCAATTGAGGTTAAGTGACTTGCCCAGGGTCACACAGCAGAGATTTATTTTTTAAAGCTGGAAGAGACCTTTGATTTCATCAAGTCCAACTTCTTCATTTTACAAATGAGAACAGTTAGACCCAGAGAGGTTAAGTGATTTACTTGGAATTAAACAGTTAATTAGGGTCTGAGATAGGATTTGAGTTCAGGTTTCCATGACTTTAAATCAAAAATCTATCCACTATGCTGTTTTCCTCTCAACTCAGATTGTTCAACTGAGATCCACTCCTTCTCCCATGCACAATAGTCCCCTGCTCCCTCCTCCCTCTGCAATCCTCCCTTTCTTAGCCTTGCCTAGAGGAAGGTCAAAGGTGAGGAAAGATGTTTCTTAGGAAATAAAAATAGAAGTTGAAAAGTTTAGTTGCTTACCTCATTTCGGGGTACATGGGGAGGGGTAAAGGGCACAATGCATGCATGTATGAAGGAACGTATGAAGGAATGAATGAAGGAATGAATGAATGACTAGCAGCAAATGCCCTGCCACACTGGAAGCTGAACTACTTAGTTCTTTTATATGTTTGTGGCTTCATAATTGAAATGCTGTTCTCCACTGACAAATGATCAAACTAATGAAAGGAAGGCAGGGTCACTGAATCACAGCTCTGCAGCTAAAGAGATCTCTGAGACTATCTAGCTCAGCACTCCATTTATAGATAAAGAAAATGAAGCCCAAGGAATTCATAGGATCATAAATCTTGAGGCTAGAAGGGATCTTAAAGTGTATCTTGCCAAATGTCTTCATATTAGAATTGGGGAAACTGAGGCCCAAGGAGTTTAAGTAGGTTGCCTGAGATCACATAGACAGTAAGTGGAATGTGAAATTTGAACCCAGATTCTCTGACCTCAGATCTAGGCCTCTTTGCAATGTGCCATACTAACGATCTGTTTCTATAAATGTGAGAAATTTCTAGATTTTAATAAATATCCTCACCCCCCCTTAGAAGCATAAATGTCCTCAAGTGTATCACTTTATTTCCTTTCCTTCCTGCACCTATAAAAATTGGATAATGACATCTGTGAAACAAGGCTGACATGAGGATTAATTAGTTGATATGTGCTAGGTACCAGTCTCCATGTCCCCCTGCATGATTCAAAATGTAAGTGTCTTTTCTTCAACTGCCCTGTCATTTTTCAGACTGCAGGATACATCATTCCATGCTGAGCCAGATTCCCTCAGGGGCAACTTTGCCCACTAACCAATCTTCCCTGGTCCCCAGGAACACCCAGATACTCTGTGCTCTTAGAAATTTGGCCAGCCAGCATCCTTTTAAACTCCCAGGGGTCATGCTCATGGCATTTTTTAGGTTTTCAACCTGGTTGGAAGTCAGAAGTGTATTTAATATGAGCCTTTGTTTTTATGGGTAAAATACAATTCACAAAAGTGATTTGTCCCCAGGCAGAGCCCTATATCAGAGCCTTAAGCCGTTTAGATGGATTCAAAGCAGGTCAACTGACCCTCAATCTAGTCTTCTTTAACCTACTGTGAAATGCCCTGACCTGAATCCTGGATCTTGGAAGAGCCTCCTTCTGAGAGTCATAATTTATTGATAGGTGTTCTGTACTCAGGAGGGCAATGACTTGGATAAGGGAAAAAGTTATCTAGGTGATGGATGAAGGAAATCACGAAATACAAAAGAGCCAATTTCAATAAAAAAAAAATTAAAGGCCTATGTGAAAACAAGTTCATTACAGCTACAAATAGAGAGAGGAAAATCTGCTCAAATATATCTAATAAAAATCCCCTATGTGATATAATATAATGTAAGTTCCTTGAGAGTAGGAATTGTTTGGTACTTAATAGGTCCTTAATGAATGCATGTTAATTGGTTGATATGATATAAACTCCCTGAAGGTAGGCATATTTAACAAAATCTCCAGCACCTAGAATAGTTCCTAGAACATATTAAGTGCCTACTAAATACTTCTTGATTAATTGGCTGACATACGGTGCAGACTTTTCAGTGGGTTTCTGCATAAAAATGCTAATACTTTTCTCCTGTCCTAATGTAGCATTTCTGACTTTAGACTCAATCTAGACCAGGGAATTGTGTGCTGTGGAAACAGCTTTGATCTTGTTAAAACTCTCATCCCTAAATTTCAGAATCTGCATAATCTGGGACAAATCATTTAACTACACCCTACTTCACTTTACTCATTTATAAAATGCGAATCATGCTACTCATATTGACTCCCTCCTATATTCCTTCTGATGAAAATGCTTTGCAAATTGCACTGGGAAATCTGTGGTAATAGTCGCTATCTGCTAATAATAATGATAATAAGAACAATAACTTTTATAAAGGACTTATGTGACAGGCACTGTGTCTAGTGATTTACAATTGTTACCTCAATTGATCCTCTCAACAATCCTGGGAGATAGGTGCTAGTATTATCCCCATTTTAAAGATGAATGAACTGAGGCAAGAAGAGATTAAATGACTTGCCCAGGATCCCACAGCCAAAAAGTATCTGAGGATGGTTTTGATCTCAGTCTCGCCTGACACTCTATCCAGTGTCACTTGCTTCTTCATGATTGCAGCGTGAAGGAAGTCTTTCTTCTTTCAGATTGTCAGAAGTGGATTAACGGAATATTCTGGAATTTGAGGAAGATGTTGAATTGTGAAATGGTTCACAGAATTTAGAACTGGTTAGTCAACATGCATTTGTTAAAAATTTATCTGTGTTAAACACTGGGGATGCAGAGAAAGGGGGAAAATAGTCTCTGCTTTCAAAGAGTTCATAATCTCAGGGACATAAAGAATCTCAGATACTGCCCAGTACAATTCCTCCATTCTATAGAGGGGGAAAAAAAGAGTTGAAAGAAAAGTCATATGACACTTGCTATCATATAGGAAAATATCAGTGCTGAGATTCTGGGATTAGAATTTAATGTTATTTCTTTCTGCTGCAGATCTCTTTTTTAGGTCATCATTGCCCAGAATAAATCAGAAAGGGGGGGGGGAAAGACGTTTTGGAGAAAGGGAAAATGTGAATCTGATAGACTCCATGTTGGCTGCTGAAAATGGCCAGGAATTAGTGGTAAAGCCTCTATTAATTTCTATTGGCTATAACAGAAGATTTCTTCAGCAAATAGATTCTGTGATCCCCTAGGGAAGGGAAAAAACACATTTATATAGCACCTATTTTGTGCCAAAGACTGTGCTAAGCATTTTACAAATATTATTTCATCATGGATAACTCTGGAAGGTAGGTGCTATTATCTTTTTACTGCTGGGGAAACTAAAGCCAACAGAGGTTAAATGACTTGCCCTGGGTCACACAAGTAGTAAGTATTTGAGGACAGATTTGAACTGAGGTCTTCCAGACTCCAGGCCAAGGGCTCTATTTACAATGCCTCCTAGCTGCCTCTCTGAGTATTATGGCAGAGACCTTGATAGTTGAACAAGAGTTAGGGGCTTTTGTAGAGAGACAGTATGGGATAGAAGAAAGCACATGGGGATACAGAAAGGAACCTCAGGATGCAACCCTAACCCTAACCCATCATTATATAAGCAGAGACGAATCAGAGGTGGGGTAGGCTAAATTGTAGTTTCTTTATCACTAAAATGGGCAAGTTCAATGTTGCCTTTACTGACTTCATTGAATCTTTCCTACCCAAGTATTTTGTAAACTAAGTTCTATGAAAATATGAGCAGTTAGTATTCATCAGAAAGGCAAAGTTACTATTTCACCTGAAGCAAATCAGTTCACATCCCTTGACCTAAGTTTTCCCATATGCAAAATGAGAAGGATGGGCTAACATGCATTTCAGGACCCTTGTGGCTCTAGATTTGTGAATTGAACATTTCTAAGCAATACAACTAAGGTAGATAATTAAGCAGAGAGAGAAAAAGATTCAACGATTCTTTAAAAAATGGAGAGGCGTAGCATAACTCATTCCTAAAGAACAGTTCTACTTACATAGTTCTATAAAAGTAAGTGGTCATTTAGCCTTTGGATGAAAAGCTCTAATGAAGTGGAGTCTACTACTACTTCAGGTAGCCCATTCCAACTTTAGTTTGCTCCAATTTTTAGGAAATTTGGGCTTTTTTTCCTTGACATTTGCCCAAAATTTGCATTTTTGCAATGATCAACCATAGTCCCTGATTGTGAGATTCTGGGACTAAATAGGACAAATTGAATCCACCTGCATCATTGCAGCCCTTCAAGGACTTGAACATGGCAGGTGAATCCTGCTTCCTGCCCCATAGCCCCTGCTGAGTGTTCTCTTTTCCGGGCTAACCATCCCCAGGTCCTTTAACTGATTTTCACATGATATTATCTTAAGACTTTCATCACCCTGGTTGCCATCATCACCATCCTCAACATCTTCATCATTATCATAGTAATTACCAACAATAATAAGCATTTGTTAAGTAAATACTACATGCCAGACACTCTGCAAAGCACTAGACGAAATATTCTCCACATAGTCATTTTTTTTTTCTTTATAAAAATGTCTAAAACAAAACAGTACTCCAGCATGGCACACCGAAAAGGAAACCGATGCTGAAGTCAGATGTTTAGTTCAAATCTTCCTTTTAATACATTCACAGTTGTGTGACCTTGTTTCATTTATTTGGTCTCCACTTTCCCTGTCTGTAATATGTAGGGATTATGCTAAATTTCTTCCTAGATCCAGTCCAGGTCTGTATCCATAATATAATGGAAAGTCTGGGAAATGAAACTTTTCTTCCACTTAAAAATTACTGGTTTGCTATTTTTTTAAAATGTCTTTTTCTCTTTCATTTTAATCATGTAGTATTTCATGCACTGCTAGGATGATTTAAATACAAACTTGGTATTCAACCCCATGTCTCTTGTTTTCTCTTGTCTGAAGACAAATTAGGATAACGTCCCCATTGACAGCATCCAGAAACATGTGTTGATATATTTTTATAGTGAAGATAATATAATAAAGTTTATCATTCTCATGACAATGGAAAATTTTCCATGCAGTATTTCTTTCATTTTTGCTTTGTTTCAAGTACTAAGAAAAGACACAGACTGGAGTTGATGGATGTATTGGTCAGCTAGTTAATTTCATAGAATCTTGATAGGAATTCATCTAAGAAATACTTCTTTCCTTCAATATTTCAAATGTCCATGATTTGGTGAATGTGGGTATTCTCACCATTGACATTGATCAAAATCCTGCTATAATTTAGCATGTTGTTTTCTAGAGTTATATGTGACAAGAAAAGTTCATCATAGTGTTTGCAATATGGTGAAGGGCTTCTTGAAAGTTAGCTGGGCAGATGTTCTTTCCAGTGATGGACCTGTCTGCAGTCTGAAATGTAAACCCTCCCAAGCTTAATGGAAACAGAGCTTAGGCTCTGTTCAGTGATAACTCCATTTCCATTACCAAGCAGATCTTCTTGTTCTCAACCCCACTGAACATCATTCCCCACCCAGGATAAACCCATCGTCACCTCACTGTTTTTGTTATTTGAATGGAGCACTATACTCCTTCCAAAGCTGCTGCTGTTTCGTCATCATCGTCTTCTTCTTCTTCTTCTTCTTCTTCTTCTTCTTCTTCTTCTTCTCTTCTTCTTCTTCTTCTTCTTCTTCCTCTTCTTTTTCTTCTTCTTCTTCTTCTTCTTCTTCTTCTTCTTCTTCTTCTATAAATGGCTAGGACTTGAACTTTACAGGTAACTTTCCATTTTTCATCAACAACTCTGCTTGATTTCAATTTCTTGGAACATCATGCCTCCCTGCTCCCTCATTCTGCTTTTCAACTTCTTTCGTTTTTCTATGTTGTTTTCCCCCATTAGATTATAAATTCCTTGAGGGCAGGAACTATTTTTTTTTCTTATTTGTATCTCTAGGACTTAACACAATGCCTGGAACATAGTAGGTGTTTAATGAAAGTTTATTTAATTGAATTAAAATGAATTGTCTTCAGGAACCCAGGTGAAATTCTTTAAAATAATTAAAAAAGCTAATCCTGAATATTACACAGCATAGAGATGTTGGGAAGACTGTTGGATATAGAAAATGAAGACCCTGGCCCCACCTCTCAACACTTACTAGTTATATCCATTTATGAATTTGTGCACGTCAATTAATCAGTAAACAACCACAGGGAGTGCTTACTATAGACTCAGTTCTGTACTAAGGCAAAAGGCATATAAGTACCAAAGCGAGTCAGAACTTGCCCTCACTTTGCATCTCTGAACATTAGGGTTTGTTTTTATTTTTATTTTCCCCCCACCTATAACATGAGAATAATCCTATTCATCTTTATTGCTCACCTCCCACATGAGCTCCAAATGTCATATATAAAACAATTTGCTAGCCTGAAAATATGGAATACATATCATATATTATTAGATAGATTGGCTGTATTGGTCTGTTTTACCTGGCAATCCATTCACAGAATTCTTAGTTAACATATTGAGTTAAGTCTCAGGATTGAAGGGCACCTTCTGTCCTCTAGGGAGAGTTTGAGCTCTGCTGAGGATTGTGGCTCAGGGATACACTATTTCCAGCTGATGGGGCCCTAATTAATGCTTTCCCTTCTGCAACACTTTCCATTTCATCTCCTTGTGAGAGACACTGCCCTTCCCCTTTCTGTGAATGTCAGGAACCATCTCTGTTCCCTAAGGACTAAAGAAGGAATGAAAAATGAATGGAAACTGTCTTTATAAAAGTCTCTCTTATCAATACCAAAGAATTTACCTTTGAAGTGGGACACACATTTGTCTTAGTCACTCTTGATAGTGTAACCACAGAGAAGTTAATCAACCCAACTGTGTCTCAGTTTCTTCTTCTGTAAAATGGGAATAATAAAATCCATTCGTGCTCTAAATCTTAGATCCTATGATTCTAGTGATACCACCAAACTCACAGGTTTTTTTGGGGGGAAGGAGAAAATTATTTTGTAAAGTATAAAATGTGCTAAAATTATTTTCTATCAGAACATAGATTAAGAACTAGAAGGGATCTGGGGGACTAGGTCCCTTTTATAGATAAAAAGATCCATTTCATAGATGAAAAAATTCTGACTCTGATAGTTAAATGACTTGTCCAGGGTCATGCATTTTAATGAGTAGCTGGGGCAAGATTGTCAATTCTTCTTGACTTCAGGACCGGTACTCTATTCACTGTGCTGCATAATCTCACACTAAATTGTCAGATCCACAAATTGACCACTCTATTCTGTATATTATACCATACTATATTTATTCTATTCTATTCTATCATATCATGTAGTTTAATTATATTGTATTATATTATATCATATTACATTGTATTATGTCATATCATATCATTATATTATAAATATGCTATATCATGTTGTATTATATTTTGTCAAAATGTGCTATACACATTACTGTTATATATTATATATCTTTTCCATCACCTTGACTTTAATCCTACTCTGGTGACACATTATAGGAAAGATGCAGACATAGGTCCTCTAAGGCCATGCAGGCATCATCAATGTCTGGTAATCAAGGGAGGCCACAACTATTTCTTGTTAGTTGTCTCTGCATACTTTGTATGTGCCCCTCCATCAGTATTTTTTTTTTACTTTGTTTTCGTCCTGGGTGGTAACTGTGGAGTTTTCTATGGAGCACTTACAGCATGGTTATTTTAGGTGCACAGGTTGAAGGCACATTATATTAGCCTTGAGGGACTGACATCTGGTTCAGAAAGGTAAAATTTGGGGCCATGGCCAGCAAAGGAGGGACTGTTCTGGGGGAGGGTTTGGCTATAATTGGTGAAAGATCAGAGTGATTATGTTGGAAATGTGCCCCCTAATTACCTGCTGTGGGGAAGGGTAATATGTGACTCATCTTCCCATGCCTTCCAATCATATATCTCTTGGAATCAAGCCTCCTCAGCACCCTCAGGGTCATGCTATCATTCCCAAGCTCCTCTTTCAATAGACTTCAGGCATAAGGATACTAGTCATAGGAAGAGAACAGTGGCCAGTGGGGATCAATATAGGTGGATGCCTCCCATAACCTCCAGCTCCATAGGCAAGTTGGTGTCTTGGGAGTATGGCAGAAGAACTACAAAGGTCTAAGACTACATAAGACTCAAATTAAACAGGAATAAAATAAAAGAAAATTTAAACAAACAAACTCTGACACAGCATTAATAGGAAACTGTTTCATCACCCACAAGTCAAAGCAATGTAGTAGTGTAGACCACTGAAATCTGTGGATTATTTGAATTGCCTAATAGGTCATGAGGAATATGGTTTCTTAACTCTGTGCCACAGGAGATAAGTGGATGGGGAGGGAGGCAAAATGGGTAAGGTAAACCATAGCATACATGCATGCTGAGAGCTGGGGCCTTAACAGTTAAACCTGTTTTCCTTGGCTCATAGAGTCTACTGGGGTAGGTGACTGACTTATTTATTGTTCCACTTCTGAGGACCAGATTTAGTTAAGAATAAATCCTCAAAAAATTGGACTCTGGAGGAGTAAATTCTCCCTTATGGCAACTCATGAAGACTTCCTCACTAAAGAGAAAATAAAGGCCCTGAAGAACGTTTACATCTTGAAAAAAAAATCTTTGAATTAAAAAAATAAACATTTAATTAATTCAATTCATACTAAGCATTCACTAGGTGAGAAGGAGCATGTGTTAGTGGAGAAAGAACAAGGCAGAGAGTCAAGAAAACCTGGCTTCAAATTCTGGCCCAGAGAGATATTTGTTGTATGACTGAGCAAATTGCCTATGTTCTCAGAATCAAAGACAATTACATCTCTAATTTGTAGAAGTATTGATAATCTGCATTGGAGGAGAGAATTTCCTCACTGAAATGCCCTCCCTGAAACAAACAAACAGCATCATCACTAACAACAACAACAAGAAACAATTTTAAGCCACTATGCTTGGCACTTAGCATATTGTTTTTCAGATTAAGAGGTAACACTTTCTCTCTTCCCTTTAAGACCAAGTGTGTGTTTAAAAAGCTTGGAAAGCATGGCTCAGGAGAAGGGTTAAGAAATACATCTCTTCCCCACCCATTTTCAGAGGTGGGACATCCACTAATGATCTAAATTACACATATTTGTAGGCTTTGTCTAAGTATTGATTAGCTATGCTGACTATTCTTTCTTTTCTTTAAATATTTTTATTGGGTAGCTCTGTGGTGTAGGGAAGAGGCTAGGGGAAATTGTTATGATGCTAAAAATAGTAAGAAATAATTTAAAATAAAAATGGATGAAAGAGCTTATGAATAGGGACAATATAAGAACAAAAATGAAAAAGAAACAGACTCTATCCTCAAGGCTCTTCTATGTTAATGATATATTAACATAGACATTTTTGGACATATATGTGTGTGTGTATAGATATGGATGGTATAGATATAAGTATAGAGATAGAGATCACTATTGTTGTTCACTTGTTTAAATTGTGTCCAACTCTTTGTGATCCCATTTGGGGTTTCCTTGGCAAAGATATTGGAATGGTTTGCCATTTCCAACTCCAGCTCATTTTACAAATGAGGAAACTGAAGCAAACAGGGTTAAGTGACTTGCCCAGGTTACACAGATAGTAAGTGACTGAGACTAGATTTAACCTCAGGGAGATAAGTCTTCCTGACTCCAGGCTTAGTGCGCTATCCACTGTGCCACTTAGCTGATCAGAGATACAGATACTTATAGATATATAGGTACAGATAGCTATAGAGATATCTATAGAGATATCTATAGGTATAGAAGTATAGATAGATAGATGTGGATGGCAATGTTTAATTGTCCTACTAGTCAGTGCTTGATAAATGTTACAGTTGAAATTCCAGTGACCAGCAGATTTCCGTATTTTTCTGTAGCTCTTAAAATACTGAAAGATTTAGAGGACATAAAAACAACTATTCAGATTTTGTTTTTAAAAAAAGTATCAGTTCAAGACCATGATATCTCTTCTCCCTATTCAATCACATCTTGTCAAAATCATTTAAAGATATTTTGAATATCTTTGAGCTGATCCTGCTATATATACAAATCCATATACATACATATATATTGCTTTATTTCACTATTCTCTGTAAAACTGGAAATAGAAAAGAAGAAATATCCTACTTATAATTATTCTGTAAAAATTATGACTAATTTGAATATTTGGTTTCCCTAAAGTGCTCTGTCCCTTTAGCCAAAAGGCCAAAAAAAAAAATAGTATCATACGTAATCACATATTTGAGTAAATGCATTGTTGTAATAAAGTACTTCACATTCCACACAAAAATCTGGATCATGCTCTCCCACACCAGTAATTAATCTCCATGGGGGAAAGTGATCCTATATTTCCATAAACATAACAAAAGTACATGTGAGGAAGGAAAGCACATATTTTTGATATGTCAAAACTCTGAGATATAAGATTTGATACCATTGGTCCAGTTGGGAAAATCTTCCCCAAGTGAGAATGCTTGTTTCCCAATTACTTCTCTGCTAGTCCTCTCCACTCTCTAAGTGGAAAAGTCCTTCTTTTCTTTATGCTTAAGCCAAATTGAAATTTACAAACTATTTTGACATACCCTTACATATCCAACTTTCAACTGGCCATTAAAATGAATTATTATCTCTTAATTTGATTAATACTTCCCTTTAAGAAAGCAAAGTACAAGGTATATTGAACTGGGTATCTCTGAATATTACAGACCATTTCAGAAAGATCCCAACTCACTGGATTTCTGTGTTGTCCAATAAGAAGAGAATTTACAGAATTTAAAAAAGAAACGCAAAAAAATAAACTGAAGTTGTCTCTTTGTGGAAGGTAAATCAACCTAATGATCTCTTATTATGAAGCAAAGCAGCTGCGGTACTTGTCTTTACCCTTCTTGTTTGTCCCTCCCAAAAGGAGGTGGGAGGAGGAATAAAGAGTAGTATGAACCTCTCTAGGTAGCAATGAAGAACATTATCTGGAACTTAAAATCATGGCTAACAAAGTGAAGCTTCTCTCCAACCAATCAGAGATTGCTTATTGGAAGCCTCTACCAGAAGTCTGATTTTAGTGCCATTCCCTAACAACATATAGGAACCAACCTGCTTTTGTCCAGCCATGCTCTTTCTTTCCTTATTGACCAGCTTATTCAAGTTCTTCAGCTTCATCCTCCTATTACTTACATGCAGCATCTAAATCTTTCAGTGCCTTACAACAGAGCCTCCTGTCAATCCATGAATAACCTTTTACTGAAAAGCTAAGAACTCACCAAATTTCTGGTATGAAATTTCCAGTCCTTTCTATTCAAACCTCAATCTTCAATAGTTACATAATGACTCTTCCTGTCGCTCCCTCCTACACTGAACACTCTCTCTCTCTCTCTCTCTCTCTCTCTCTCTCTCTCTCTCTCTCTCTCTCTCTCTTTCTCTTTCTCTCTCATCTTGAGACAGGTAAGTGTAAGTTAGATAAGGGACTGTAATTCCCTGCATCTTTAAATTCCCAACAGAGTGCTCAAACTATTTTTTTGGTACTTCAAACTGTATTTTTTCAGACTCATGTTCTTTCCAGTTTTTAATAAATAATAATACATTCCCTTCCTCTTAAACTATCAAACACTTTACATGCAATAAGTGATGATTCTACATTTTTCATGTGGTGATTTAGGTTTTTATATTTATACTAGATTTTATTTTTGTCCTAAACTTCTCAAATCCCATATGAAAATCATTTAAATACATATTTTAATAGTTTTTTAAAATTCTTTTTGTGGGGAGAATCAAAATATTCATTGATAGTGGTAGCAGTACCTTATATGTTGTACCATATATTGAATTTTTGCTTTATATTTGAAAAAAAATTAACTTTTCCTGCCCCTTTTATTTCTTAATAACAAGATATCAATTGAAAAGTACCCTACATGTGTCTTTGCATTCCCAGGAACTAGTATACTGCATAGAACATAGAAAGAAACTCAACTTGAGATTTCAGTAATATAGGGGAATCTCAGATGAAGAAACTTTCCCTGATAATGAAGGATGACATGGGCTCTAAAACATGTAGTGCCTCAAACAGTTGCCTAGAACACTGAGAGGTTCAGTGACTTTCCAATACTCAGCCAGTGTGTGTCAAGTAGTGGACTTGAACCCATGACTCCTGTTTCTGAGGTGGGTCCTTTATTCACTCCTCTATGCTCTCTTTCCTGCCTGGAACTAAGTAGAACTTAATAAATGTACTTAATAAATGTTTATTGATTCAATATCATCATCATGATCAACAACATCTTAATTTTTGTTTAAGGACATGAACCTATTGACAATAAATTTGCAAATACTATACAAAAGAGTAAAGATTGCAAAACTTTGTGAAAACAATTGGCCAGACATCACTGCAGCAATATTAGGTTAGTCTTTATCTTCCCAACTATTTCAAACTCTTCTGGGAACCTCCATTTAAAGGGTCCCCTTTTAGCAACTTCCCCTAAACAAAAAGAACTCTCCTGGAAGATGATTGAGCAATCATCATGAAAAGCACTGTGACCTTTAGGGAACTTGATGAATTTAGGATTCAGTAGCAGCTGAGATTCCCTTGCTTCCAATTTTAATTCAATTTAGTCTCTAGACTCAATTTCTCACTAAAAAATAAAACTTCAGAATGACAAAACTTGTTTCATAATCTTTTTATAATGATGGTAAGCTGACTTCCCATTGAGTTATGGTAGGTATGGTAAAGACCACCCATTTGGAAGAGAGTAACTTGTAATTTCTAAATATACCCAAGGCTGTAATTAGTATTTAGTATTGTGCTCCAATGTAATTCAGTTGACAAAAGTCATTAATTTCCAATCTGTTATTTTTTTTCATTGCCTGCACTGATTGCCAGCATGTGGGTTTTTTAAATGATATTCTCATACTACACAATTTCCTTAAGATGTAGAGAGAAGTGATTTTTATGTCATTTCATAGAATAAATTCTAGTTATCCAGAATCCGTAATTTTCCAACTTTTAGCATGTGTTACTTCAGTGCCTATTCTAGTGATATGCCCTGGAGTCTCTGAAACACTCTCAATTCATGTTTTCATAATGCAAAACTTCAAGTACTGGCCAAGTACCTGCTATCCCATGCAGCTAATGCTGTGGGCAGCCAGGACCAGCCACATTTCCCTATGGACCTTCAGTACTGGGACTAGTGCATGCTTTGTCTTTTTTTTTTTCTCAAGGGCCAAGTGCAGTGCCTTGCATACAACAGGCACATATAATGCATGCTTTGCTGAACAATGGAATTGACACAATCTGGATTCAATGTACCTAAGTACAAATGCTCCCTTGGGTGCTTACTGCCTGTGTGACAATGGAGAAGGTCACTTACCCTCTTGAGACCTCAGTTTCCTTATAAGTAAAATAAGCAGGCTGGAATAGATGTCTATAGGTGTCCCTTCCAGATGTAGACATACATACATGTACAAACAAGTATAAATATTATATATATATATATATATGTACACATCTGTATATATGTGTGGGTATTGTGTGTACATAGATTTATATATATATGGGTATGTATAAAATCACCTACCTGTTCTGGTAAGGATAAATGTAGAGAATATGTGAAAAGCATTTTGCAAAGGTTAAAGTGTCATATAAATGCCCACTAATGTTATTTTTCAAGTTAAATTTGGTGCATTATTGAAAAAATTCAAGTTTAGATTTGGTTTTTTTTTGTATATTGGTAATAATATCTCTGTCTACATCGCTCTCTGTCTCTACATATACATACATATATATATATATATACAGATACATATATATATATACACACATATATACACACATGTAAACACATGTGTGCATGTATTCTTTCATATGCTTCAGTGTCTTCCTAGTATTCACTGATTATATAACCTGAAACAGAGCAGAGAAGAACAAGTTTAATGACCAGGCTAAACCCCAATTTTGGAGGAAGAATAAAATTATATATTCTTTGAAACTGGGGATTGCACATCAAATTTGCTGTCTTTGAAGAACATAGTCATTCCTTTTAATATGTCTGCAGCCCAGGCCAACCACATGAGCTGTTCACTGGGAACCATGTTATGGGATGCTAGTCTAGAAGGAATAGCCTGTCTAAGACCTGATGATGCTCACGAGCAGCTAAGATGGGATGATAGAGGTGGGTGTAAGTTGAGAAGCTCCTAGGCATTGGGGTTAGCCCTCACACCAATTAGGAAAATGTCCATTTGCTTTAGAATTTGCTTCTGAGGAAGAGGAAAGAGGATATGCCTTTGACTTAGAGTGTGGAATCTTTCCCCACAGTAAAGAAGCTGCCTTACTGAAGAAATCTTGTTATATACCTTCTTGCCATCAACAAAATCTATGCAGTAAGAAAAATATTATTAAATACATTTCAATTCAATTTAGTCCAATGCAACATATAGTTATTGGACACTTAGCACAATGCCTGGCACAAAGTAGGTGCTTCATAAATGTTTGTTGATTGCTTGATTGACTGATTGATTGGGCAAGCCCCTTTGCCAGTCATTAAGGAGAGAAAGATGAAAAATTACTTAGCCCAGTACTCTCGAAGGAGCTCAGTTCTCAAAAGAGGAAAATGAAATGCTTCTAATTCAGCAGCAGTCTACATGTGAGCCCTTATGTTTTCTCTTGGGAACTGATTGATTCACAAGGCAGCAGGTATTTCAGGGTGGGCCATGAAGCTATTATTAAAGAATGCATTCAATAAGGGATCAATATCAAAGACAGAAGATGTCTTAGCTCTGTATAGTGCTTTCAGCTTTTGAATAGCCCTTTCAACTTATTATCTCATCTGATCCTCATCTACCTAACTGGGTTAAGTAGATAGAGAAAACATTTTTTTTTTCTAAATTGAGAAACTGAGACTCACCATGTCTTGTCTAAGGTCATGTGGCAATTTGGTGACTAGAGTTGTGACTAGAAGCTAGGCTAGAATCTCAGAGAGCAAAAGTAGGAGCAAAAAGTGGACCCTTCAAAATTCGAATGACTTAGGAAAACCTGCCTACAATGAAGACCACCCAAAATGGGCTGCCTCAGGAGGGACTAGGTTCCTCCTGACTAGATGTCCTCAAAAATTGATGACTAATGATTGTCTGGGTGCATGGTGGTGGTGGAATGGTCCTTAGTTAGATGTGAATGGGACCAGATAATTGCTGAGGGCACTGCATTTGAACTGTGAGGTTTATTCTTTTCCCACCCATAACTCCCTGTAATACATTCAGCATCTCAAAATGAGTCATGAGGAACTTCAGGAAATTTTCCTAAGGTCAGTTAATTCATTACCCACAGAGTTTGGAGTAGAACTCAGATTCTGAATCCTACTTTGAGGCTTTCTCAACATCATGGTGCTTCCTCATATGATTGTTTTTTCTAACCATGATTCTAAAATATTATCTGAGCGGCAATGTGACACAATGAAAGAAAGTCCATTTGAAGTCAGGAGAAACTAAATGCAAGTCCTAAGTCTTACACATGATCACCAGTGGTTATCACTTTGGGCCGGTGGCTTAGTATGTCATGACCTCCAGGCAATTCTAAGACTCTTAATCACAGAAATGCATCCCCAATTACCTACCTATTGGACATCTGATAGGTACCTCAAACTGGCACCTGCAAACAGATTTCATTATCTTTCCCCCTTAACTCACCTCTCTTTCAGACTTTCGAATTTCTGTTCAGGCCACCATCATTCTTCTGACAAGATGAAATCAATCAATCGACAAGCATTTGGGAGGCCTGTAATATGTGCCTCACAACTGGAACTCCCAAACATTGAGAATGGAATTGCAAAAGGGAGACCAATTTAGCTCAAGGAAATTACATTCAATTAGGATGAGATAGCATTCTTACCTAGTTTTATAGCATCAAAGACTTCCTCAACTCTTAATTGTGCCCTCCCTCCTCTGCTTTTCCATGGAATCCTCATGTAGTTTTACAGATTCACTTGAGTACCGCCACTTGGAGCAGATCTTTCATAACTACCCATTTAATTATATACCCCCAAATTAATTTTACACACACACACACACACACACACACACACACACGCACACATGTGCACACATGTATACACACACACACACACAGAATGACTGATGAACTAAAGAGTTGCTAATCCACATAGATGGCAATGAATTGCATGCTGGGAGTTTGGTGAAGAAATGAGATTGGAAGTCTGGGCCAAACAAAAAAAGTGTGTTCTCCATCAGTGTTCACAATTCAATGGGATGCTTTCTATCGAGAAAGTTATTCCTTGAATATAGAAAACACTTTAGATGAAACTGGGAGCTTTCAAATTTTTGCTAAAAAAGTGGAAAGCACCTGTCAGGACATCAAGCACTTGACGGACTGTCAGAGAAAAGAGATTATTAGATTTATTATGTTTGACGCCAGAGGAAATAGACGAGCAATGGATGGGGACAACTTGCAGAAAGGGTGACAAAAATGTCACCCCCCAAAATACTTCCTAACTCCTTAGAGAGGTTCAAAAGTGGCATGGCATGCCCCAGGAACCAGGGAACTGCCCCTCTCCTTTCCTCGGGCAAAGGCCAAATGAGCCTTTCTTGGGGAGATTGTGTTCAGTTTTAAGCTTGAGTGACATTAGTCACAGAATGCTACTCTTTTGTGAACTTAGTCTAAATGAAATGGACTCTGAGGTCCTTTCCCAACCAGGGAATGTTTTGATTGTGTGATTTCTATTGTGGCATTGTGAATAATGAGTGACTGGTTTAGGACTGATTAGTGAATCCCTATCTCAAGCTTGGGAGAAACACAGTGGCTGATTTTATGGTCTGAAATAATTTCTGCAAGACACTTTTCCAAAGACTTTTATTTATGAATATTGTTATGTTTTGCCCAAAGCATCAATACACAGAGAAAAAAAATGTCAAATTTTAAATATGCTTTTAAATTAAGTTGTTAAAGCCCCATCTTTCTCAGCTGGCTATGTAGCTCTCAGTATTACACTGTCTCCACATATATTCTCCAGTAAATGAGCCAGCTATCAGATCGTTCACTGAATGCCTATTTTGAATAATATATAATCATATTCTCACATCATATTATTTTACTCTTATCAACTTCTCAAGCCTGTACATTACTATCTCACGGTGGGAGGACTGCTTCTCTAAAAATAGAATTCTCCAAAACTTTGGTCTAACAAAAGTTGAATTAGTTTTTCCTTAATATATATTACGATGGATTTTTCTTGTGTGAAAAATCCATAGAACGTTTTAAAATAACATTATAAAAACCCACATAATGTTCTGTCTCAAAATTCTCCAATCTTTTTTTTTTCAAAATAGGTCATTCTCCCCAGTCTTACTTTAGAAAAGCTACTTGTGAAATCCATCTGCATCAATAAAATGAAATATTACAGTTTTCAAGTTCATTAAATTGTGTTTTTTTTTTTTTCAGGGGGAGAGGAAGGAGGAAGGAAGAAAAGAAATACAGTAGCTAGGTGGTGGCACAACCACATTTAAAGATGAATTCACATTTCTCTCAAAGATCCTCAAACACACTCAGGATTCTGAGGTTCTCAGAGAATGCGAAACACTGCTTGAGACAACAGGGAGGCGAGGCTTCCTTCAGGACTGATTTCAGTATGCTATATTTATTACTTCTCCTCCCATGATTATTGCTTACCAAACTTTGGACATATGATAAATTTTAAACAAGGCGGCAAGATGGTTTAGGAATAGTTCTGGGCCTCAAGTCAAGAACACTTCTCTCTGACATTAGCTGTGTGGCTCTAAAGTAGGTTTAGGGACCTAGCAGCGTCGAGGCCATATATGGCCTTTTAGGGTCTCAAGTGCAGCCCATTGACTGAATCCAAACTTCACAGGACTTATGTGGCCTCTAGGCTGCAGGTTCCCTACCCGTGCTCTAGACAATCCATTTAACATCCCTAAGACTCCATAAGACTCAGTTTTTTGTTTATAAAATGAGAATAATGGTAACATCTGCCAGAGAGATATACACGATGCTTTTGGTTTATTTGTATTCTTCTTTGATTGACCTAATCTTCTTGAGAATGGATTATTTAATTTATATCTTTGCTTCTCAGATTCCTGGTAGGTGCTTAATAAACACCTATTGAATGGCTGAAGAGTTTTCCTTGTACTCTAAGTTCCATAATTTCATGTTTTACTCATTTACTGTTTAAAATATAAGAATGTCTTCTGTTTAGCTTTCAGCTTGAATGGCATTAGTCACAGAATGGTAGAATCCTAGAATGGCAAGGGTAGAAGGGACCCTTCATTGTTGTCTAGTCTCACTTGTATATGAGTGTTTTTTTTTTCTGTAACATATTTGACAATTATCATTAAGATTCTACTTGGAGACTTTCAGTGAGTAGAGGCCCACTCTCTTCCAAGTCAATCCATTTCACTTTGACCTAATTCTGATCATTAAGAAAGTTTTTGTTTTTATTTGTTTTTGTTTTTGCATTTCTACTGACATCTAGCCTGCATTTTTATCTTTGTTCTTAGTATATGACATAATATATGAAAGCAGTTTGCGAATTTAAATGTGCTATTTGAATATTAGATTATTATTGTTATTGTAGGCCCTCTGGGTTCCAGAAGAGTTATTGTACTCCATGATGCCTCTGACATGCCTTCACTTGAAGGCTAATATCAGAACCACCACCATCACCCCTAAAGCCTTCTCTTCTCCAAGCTACATACCCCTCCTTCTTTCAGCTGATTATCCTATGATCTGTTCTTCCCAGTTGCCCTCCTTTGTAGGTTCTACAGCTTTTCACAATTTTTTCTGAAACATGGTGTTCTATATGGAATCCTGTAGGAAGACAAGTTTTAAAGAGGAAAGGTAATTCAAAAACAATGATCTCATCCTATGTCCAACTCTACATCCACAGCCTACTATACTCCAAATCTCAGATTTGGAAGGACCTCAGTGAATATTTGGTCTAATGTGTACCTGCACAATAATTCACTCTTCAATATCCATCCTCATTCATCCTCCAAGTGGAAACTTACAGAGAGAGGCCATCTGCTCTTTGCCACAGTCTCTATTTTTCTTCAACAATGAAATTAAAGGTTCATCAAGTCTTTGCAATTGCCTGATCATTCAGATTTGCCTGCCCCTCCCGCCGCCCCGATCTCTTCTCCAAACAGAACTTGTCTGGATTTCAATTGCCTCCTGCCCAGATGTTTTCATCTGCCTCTTGCTCACCTTTATTTCTCTAAGAACTGAACTGTGAGAAATTCTGGCACATATTGGCAACAGATGTCTTCTGCACATGCATTGTATGATCTCTCATTTATAATGTATGTATCCAATGTTCCTAATCTGCTCTAAATGTCTTCGTGCATTGCCTTTGGACCTTCATCCCAGTCTAGGATTTCTACTCTGGTCTGGTCAAGCTTCTGATTACCCTTCTGGAACCTTCCTCTATAGACAACGCTTACAATCAACTCAGGCTCCTCCATGAAGACTTCTATGATATTCTCTCTGTCTCTCTCTCTTTTCTCCCTCCCATTCCCACTACAATAACTTTATTGCTTCATGATTCTCTGTGTCCCTCAAGGTGATGAGACAGAGATGTTTGGATAAAGGATGATTGAATTTCTTAATTTATTTTCTTAGGCTAAGCATCCCATATGTGTATGTGTACCATGGGACTAAGAGCTCCAGTACTTTGATATCCTTTCCTCTCTCAAAGGTGAATATGAGACTGTCTCCAGGAAGCGTTACTCAAAATTATGATGGTAACTGAGTGAGTGATGGGATAGACAAGGAGAGCTGAGGAAAAGTTTTTGTCTTCTTAACCCCTGGATCTGGATCATTATGTAATTATAATTGCTGTCATAGGATTCCCCAAAGTAATCTACCCCCTCATAAACCTGGTGACAAGAAGGAAATAAATCCAACCTATCTATAAAACCTTTATGAAATTTCAAAATAAGGTTGGACAACAGTTAAGCAAGTTAGGGAGACATTAAGAGGCTGGGGGAAACAAATATGTCTGAAAATAATTAATACAACATTTGAGTCCTAATAAGCATGCAAAGGCATATGTAAAAGGAGGAGGAAGGAAAGAAGAGTTTACTAAATACCTACTGTATGCCAGGCTCTTTGCTAAATGTTTTATAAATATTAATTCATTTAGGGTTAGAATCAGATGCACAATAACTCTAAGAAGTAGATGCTAATGTTATCTCAGTTTTATAGTTGAGGGAGCTCAGGTAGACAGAGATTAAATGACCTGCTTAGGGTCACAAATCTAGTGAATACCTAAATTCATATTTGAACTTAGGTCTTCCTGACTCCAGGCCCAGCACTATAAACTGTGCCACCTAGCTACATCTATTAATGGATGCACCCGTTTCCTTATTGTACTTCTATGATGAAGCATTTAACCCCAATGGACTAAATCTAGAAACAACTCCTGGAGAGTGGTGAGAATTTGAGGAGCTATTATTCATTGAAAAACCAGCGGGTATGTTGTACTTTTTATTCCATAATCTGAACTTAGAATATTTTTCCAGCTTTAGTCCTGACTGCAAATGCAGTCAGATGAAAATGCAGCAATGTGCCCCTTACAGTATTCTGGATCTGGCTTTCCATAATTGAGATATGAACTCCGAACTGCTATCTCTAAAAATGAATAATGAACATAATACCTTGAAAATGACCAACTTTGAAAATGACAATCACTACACTTAGGACTTTTGTTGGGAGAATAGGACATATATAATCATGATTAGCTTTATTATGGTTCTTGGGGAGGATCAGTAACATTAGTAGTAATATTTTTTTTTCCATCAGGGGAAGGAGAGTTATAGAAGAATTTTTGTCAAATATATATATACATATACAAATGTGTAATATATGTATATATATATATATATGTGTGTGTGTGTGTGTGTGTGTGTGTATGAATATTATAAATATATTTTATATTATGTATACATATATATTACACACATGTATGTGTGTGTAAAATGATAAAGTCAGTTATAATTGTTAGCAAATATAAAATGCTTTAATATTTGCAAGATGCTTTACATACATTTTTGGAGTCAGTAGTGTGCAGTGTTTATAATTATGGGTATTACAGTTATTAATAATATTAATAGTAATAACTAACATTTCTATAGAACTTACCAGTCACTGTGCTAAGCAACTTTACAATTATTATCTCATAAGATACTCATAATAACCCTTGGAGTTAGGTGGTATTATTACATTGATCTTACAAATGAGGAAACTGAGACAAATGAGAGATTGTTGTTTAAAGCATTGAAGTTGGAATCATGAAGATCTGTAATCAAATGCCTCAAACATACAGTGGCTATATGATCTTGGGCAAGTCACTTGAGCTCTTTGAGCCTCAGTTTTCTCATCTGTAAAATGAAGGAATTACAATATATGACTTTTCAAGTCTCTCCCAGCTCAGAATCTATTAAACATATGTAATCACATGACTATCTCTGAGAGAAATGCTACATGTTCTTTGTTTAAAAACAGAGATTTTTTTTGCTCACGATATTTTCCAACAAAGACACAAACAACCTAGATACAAAATGCATTCCCAAGCTAGTAAGGTTTATTACTGAAAGCAGGGCTCAGTTTTTTGACTGTCATAGGTTGATTTTTATTTACAAGGATGCACAGTGGTACTTGTCCTTGTTGTTGTCTTTGTTGTTTTTGTCTCTGTCTGTCTATTTGATCCTCATTGTTGAAGGCATTCTACTGGAGATAGTCTTTTTCCTAATTTTGCAGGTGAGGAATTTCAGGCTGAGAGTATTCAAATGATTGTCCCACAGTCGGTCATTATCAAAAAGTTGATATATCCCAAAATTCCCTTTAGTACAGCTGGTAAGTGTTTCGAGGTTGGATTTGAACTTAGATATTCCTGACTCTTGATCCAGTGCATAGGCAGGACTTCTTAAACTTTTTCCCCTCATGACCCCTTTCCCCATTTGGGCAGCATTCATGGTGTCGTGTGGCCTGAGGACATGTGCGGTGCAGTGTGCATGCTTTGTGTTCAGAACCAAGGCTCTGGTGAGGTTGAGCAAAACACTTCAGATTCATTATGTGTTGCATTTTTTATTAATTTTTGCTTGTTGCATGTTCAGAAACCTTTTATGGTTGCCAAATTTTTTGACACCCCGTATGGTGTTGCGACCCAGAGTTTAAAAATGCTGCATAACCTACTACCAGCTAGCAGTCACATAGACTGTGAGGGTGAAGTGATCCATATAAGTGGGGATATATTTGGGCACAATGTTGATGTTGAGCTGTTTTCAGTCGTGTCCTACACTTTATGACCCCATATGGAGTTTTCCTGGCAGCAATACTGGAGTGCTTTTTCATTTCCTTCTGCAGTTCATTTTATATATGAGGAAAGCGATGTAAACAAGGTTAAGTGATTTGCCCAGGTCCCACAGCTAGTTAGTGTCTGAGGCCAGATTTGAACTCAGGAAGATGAGTCTTCCTGACTCTAGGCCCAGCACTTCATTCCCTAGTTGCCCTTGGGACACAAACTAAAACAAATTTAGTTCTTTTGCAACTGAGGCCTGGGCACTCTATCAAGCCATCCTTTCAGTGAGGTTGGGATGATATAGCCCCTGGGGGAGATGCTTTGACCCTAGTATAGGCCACTGGCATGCGTGGCCTGCATATACTTGTCACAGCATAGCCCATAGCATTGTCTCTGTTTCCAACAGCCTGTTCTGCGAGGTCATTTATGTCCGATACAGTTTCAAGGAGACTACATAAAATATTTTGTTTAATTGGTTCATTAGAAGCTATCAAGTATTAACTGCTGCCTAGATGACTTTGAAAGTCAACTTGGCTCCAATTTATTCATCAGTCAAGGAAGATAATAGAGTGACTAATTAGTTTGGGTTTTTTAAAGAGGAAAACAAGTAGTAAGTAGTCTGGTCAACTCCCCATTATTCACACTCATGGATTGCAGTTAGACTCTGGACAATTTGAAATGGTGAATAATTAGAAAACAAATTACATATGGGAGGTATTATTCTGATCACTTATAGGTTTGTACAACTGGAAATGGTCAATAATTCAGAGAAAATGATGACAGTAAGTGACAAAAAACTGATTGACCTTTCCACCCAATCCTCACTCCATGAATGGAATATGTAAGATTTTCAGGCTTTAGTAAAAGTGGCATATATTTCTCTCTGATAATTTACCTATTCTCACTGATGTGGGAAGCCATTAATTTGCTGGTTCCAGTTGTTTGGAGATTAATATTTTTCTAATATATAGTACAGTGAAATTGGAATCAGGAGAGCTGGGTTTGAATTCTGCCACAGCACACTTGCTAGCAGCATCATCAGAGAAACATGACTGACCTGCTTAGATTCTCATTCTCCTGATCTGTGATGTAACGATAATAACATCCATACTTCCTTCCTCCCAGAACTGCTCTGTGGACATTTCTTTTCAAAGTTAAACTACTATACAAATTAAGGGGGTTAGAGTATTTTATTTTTTTTCCCTCCTAGCTCTCAATGGTTTGAAATACACAAAGGTCCTCTTTAATTCTATTATGTTTTCCCGAGTAGAATTTTTTTTTAAATTGTCAATGAGATCTGAGGGATTAAAGAGGATAGTAAACTGAGTCACTTGGGTTATGTGTAAGTCAAATAATGCAATGGGAGCTTTGGCTATTAGGGGAGGTACAACTTCTGTGAATGAAGTGGGATGTTGGACTCTGCCTTGCCATATCACATCTGCAGGACTATATTCAGTTCTGGATGTCATAGTTTGAGAAAACTACATAGAAACCCAAACTGACAGCACCTCTTTTTAGGGAATGTCAGTCAACTACCCTTTCATTGCACTCATCATCTCTTTGACTTCCAAGACTACAACATCTTTCTCTGGCCCCCATTCTGCTCTATTTGTGCCTTCCTTTAGGAGGATTGAAAAACCTTAAGGTCATGGACTTTTTCTACTTTGTAATTGTATCTCCAGAGCTATTAAAAATTCTTAGCACTTAGTAAATGCTTTCAGTCTGATCTCAGATAGAAAAACTGAGGGGGTGGTGAGTGGCGAAGATGTCAAATTTGCCTTTATGGGAGCAGGGGACAAAAATGAGCAAACAGAAATAAACTTTCTAACAATGTGAGCTGTTGAAATGGTTATGGGCTGCTTCCAGAGATAGTAGGTTTCCATGTTTCCCTGACTGGAGGTCTTGTAGCATGGGCTAGACACTCACTCCTCCAATATGTTATGGAAGGGATTCCTCTTTGGTGTGGGTTGACCAGATGTCCACTGATTTCCCTTTCAACACAAATTTCATGGCACTGAGAACTGAAAACAATTTGCTCTGTATACTCCAGAACTACCCTCTAGGATTCTAAACAAATTGGAGTAATTCTGAGCTGGGAGGAATCACATGATCTCACTACTTCATTTTCTAGATGAGTGAATCCCAGGGATGAAAAGTCCTTTCCAAGGACACATGACTAATTGGGGGAGTCAGGCCAATGTTCTATCTGTTTCAGCATTTTCTAAAACTCTTATTCTCAAATCAAGCTGGTTTCCTTCTCTGTCTGCCTGCAGCATATTATTCCGATTCTCTCAACTCTAAATATCTTGTCATATTTTTAATTCCATAGGAAAGCTATATTCTAGAGTCATGCTGAAATAAAAATGAGACTGATTTTAAGAAGCTGAGTGGTAGCTAGGACTAAGGAGGTGACTAGCACCTCTCATCTGTCCCAGCCAGCCCTCACTGGGAGGTTGCTGTTCAGTTCTAGAGGCCTACGTGGAGGAAAAATCCTGATGAACTGGGGAGTGTCCACAGAAGGGCAAACATGGAAGAACATGCACAGGAGTAAGTTGAAGGAAACAGAGACGATTACCTAGGAGAAGAAAAGATTTGAGATGAGAGAAAGAGTAGCTGATATAAAAAATTTGAAGCATTATTCCTTTTAAAGTGTATTAGACATATATTTTGTGGCCCCTGGGAATGATGGCTGACACTGAAAAGAAGTGAGTTTTGGGTTAATGCAAAGAAAATTTCCTGGCAATTAGAATTGTCCAAAAATAGAATGGACAGCCTCAGGAATAATGGGAATCTCCTCAGTGAATGATCTCTTGTGCAGTAAAATGTAGAAAGGATTCTTCTGGCTCTATTTGGTCTAGGTGGCTACTGAGCCCTTTTTGACTTGGAGATTCTTATAGATTTGTGAACAGACAAAGGGAAATCCAAGCTGTCCTTTACCACATTCTCTGAGTTTCTCTTTTCTCTTTCTAGCTTGTATCATATTGATCTTCACACGGGCCAGATACCTCACTTATATAGTCAGTTTCTTGAGGGCAGAAACTGTGTCTTTATATTTTACTTCTGCATCAAAAGGCCAAGATGAAGTTGCTTTCTTATACTAGCTATTAAACAAATGTTTGCTTAATGGATTTTTTTAGAGTAGAAAATGCATTATATAAGCTGAAACAGGTTCAATTTATGGTAAATTCTCAATTTACCACAGAGAGCATGGCATAGCAGATAGAGAGCCAATTAATTCATCAACAAGCATTTTTTAAGTGTCTACAGTATACTAGGCACTGTGCTAGGAGATAAGGATACAAAGAAAGGGGAAAAAATAGTCACTGCTCTCAAGAAAATCCAATTCCAAGGAGGACACCCCATGTAAATAACTAGGGACATAAAAAATAGAAGGAAGATAACCTTAAAGTTTATAGATTATATATAAGCAGTTAGGTGGCACAGTGGATAGAGCTCTGAACATAGAGTCAGGAAGATATGAGTTCAAATCCAGGTATGAACGCTAATCGCTTGTGTGGTCTACACAACTCACCTTTGTCTATCTCCATTTCCTCAATGGCCAAGTGAGTAAAATAATGGCATCTGCCTCACAGGTTTGTTTTAAGGATCAGGTGAGATAATTTGTAGAATTCTTAGCCCAGTGGCTAGCACACAGTAGGCACTTAACGAATGCTTGTTCCCTTTACCTCCCACTCTCAGATAGGGAATATCTTGGTGTAGGAAACAAGAATGTCTCCTGCAAAAGGTGTCATTGAGCAAAATCTCAAAATTAGCAAGTCTTTAAATAGTTGGGCTCAAGTTCTGCTTCTCACCCATTGTACCACGGCATTATGGGATCACTTTGTGAAAGTCCTTGAATCAACCAGCACCATAAGCAACCTTCTAAGGATCTAAGTGGTAAAGAAAGTGAAAATCTTCATTGATCAATGCTATGTGTACTCAAGAACTACTCTCTAGGTTTCTATAGAAATTGGAATAATTCTGAGCCAGAAGGAATCATGCGGTCTCACTACTTCATTTTCTAGAAGAGTGAATGCATTCTAGATGAGATGAATCCAGGGGTACTAGACCTAGGAAATCAGAGGTTCTGGTTAAAAAAATACAAAACCAGTACTAATTATGGTCACAGTCAGCTGCATATCCACTGTCTTCATTCTGTATTACCAGGACAGTTACAATTAAAAAAAAAATTAAAAATTGTCCTTTTCTAAATCAATTTGACAAGTTAGACACTGGTCACAAAAATACAGTAATAAGAACCCTTAAAGAGCTTGCATTCTGTGAGTCTATGAGACAGAGAGAAAGAGACATAGAGAAAGACAGAGAAACAGAGACAAGCAGAGATAGAGAGAGTCAGAGAGAGGAGAGAGAGAAAGGAATGGGGAAGAGGGATAGAGACAGAGACATTTAAAGAAACAGAGAGGAAAGAGGAATTGGAGGAGAGAGACAGTGATAGAAATAGAGATAGAGAAACAAAGAAACAGAGACAGGAAGACAGAGAGAGAAAGAGAGATAGAGACAGAGAACGACACAGATAGAGACAGAGACAGAGATGAAGAGGAAAAACATGACTTCAACTTTGGAGAAAATAATGAAAACAGGTGGAATAAATTCCAAGTCTATGAAATAGCCATTAGAGAAGTAGGTAGGAGGGAGAGATAATTCCAGGCAATGTTCAGGGAGCCACACATAGGCTCATTTGTCTGGAATAGAGACTGAATGAAAGAGAGAAATATGAGAGATATTGGAAAAGGTGGACTGAGAGGCAGATTGCAGAAAAGCTTCAAATACCAAGATGGGAAGTTTTTCCCAGTCCTATCGACAATAGCTCTGAAAACCGCACTCTATTGTATGATCAGCAGCCTCAGTTTAGGGAAGCTCATTTCCAGCACTTTTCCCCCCAGAAGAGGAGGCACATGATGACAGTTGAGTTTGATTAAACTGGTGCAAATGAATGGTGCATGTTTGGAGAATTATAAAACATATTTGCTGTAAGCAAGCTTTTGCTCAGCTCCTAACCCATCTGTATTTTAATTGAAATTAAATAGAAACTTTTCCAATTCATTTAAGTTCTAATTTATCATCACACTTTGTTGTCGTGCTGTGATTCGTTGTCAGGATATTTATTGACAAACTTGGCTCCACTTTGGGAAAAAATACTGGGCTGAGATCCTAGGCATTAAGAAGTCGGCAGTCACTCCCACTTCACCCCCACCTGCCATTACAGGGTAAAATGTCACACCATTCAAAGCCATGTGTGAGCCTTTCAAATTCAAACTTAAGGAACTTACTTGCTATATTCTCATTCCAGGGTTCCTGATTGGGAAAAAAAAATGGCATGGTAAATAATACTATACCCTGGGACAGTGAGACTGGTCATGAATGCTGCCTCAGTCACTTGGTGTGTGGCCCTAGAGAAGTCACATAGCCCCTCTGCCTGCAGTTTCCTCTGTAACGTGGAGGTGTTGGGACTGGTGGCCACTGAATACTCTTGTAGCTCTAAGTCTAGGATTCTATGAATACTACTAGAAGAAAGAAGGGAATAATGGAGAAAGAGATGTACTCAGAGACTTGGATTTGAATTTGAATCTTCCTTCAGACACCTATTAGTCATGTGAACCTCAACATTGAACATTTTTCAATATCAGTTACCTTATATATAAAGCAGGACTAATAAAAATTTGTACATCACAGGATTTGGAGGAAAAACTAAGCAAGATTTGCATATATATATATATATATATTTACACATGTGTATATATGTGCATATATATGTATACATATGTAGTTATGTATATATGCACATATATATATATTTACACATGTGTATATATGTGCATATATATGTATACATATGTAGTTATGTATATATGCACACACATATACACAGAAACATACATATACATAAATATACATATATGTTTTTCACATATATATGCATTTACATATACGTACACATTTACAAAACTTATATAATTATGAGCTACCTTCTTACTGTTTTCTCACTATGTAATGATGTAATAGTCATTTAACCTAAGTTTCAGTTTTCTCATCTGTAAAATTCAAATAACAGTAGCACCTAGCTCCTAGGATTCTTAAGATTAAGATTAACTTCCATCTTCTGCAAGGAGCCTTTCCATGTTCTCATCCTCTCCCCATTCCCTCTGAGTTTCTTGAAGGCAAGAATTGTTTCTGTTTGTTTTTGTTTTGTTTTCCCCTTATCTTTGCATCTATGTTACTTAGCACAATACTAGAGACATAGTAGACATTTAACAAATGAACATCAGCTAACAAATTTGAAGCTCAAATGAGATAATGCATATGAAGTGCCTCATAGAGGTAAGGAGCAGGCTGACTTCCAGAATTTGTGATTGGCCTTGATCATAGACATTTTAAGTCTGGAAGTCATCTCCATGTGATCTGGGCTTCTCTGGATCTTGCATGTTCAATAAAACTCAACAGTTCATGGAGTCTTGGTCTGCATTGAGAGAGGCAATATGTCCAGGAATAAGGAACTGATATTTCATTTGTCCACTGCTCTGGCCAGGCCACAGCTTGAGTCCTGTTTTCAGTTTTGGACACCTCACTGTAGCAATCTAGAGAATGTCTAGAGGAGTCCAATAAGGATGGTAAGAGGCCTTGAGTCCATGTCACATGAAAATCAGTTAAGAGAACTGGAAATCTTTAGCCCAAAGAAGAGAAGACTTGGGAGAGATGGAATTATTAGTTTCCAAGATTTTATGGACAACCACCTAGAAGATAAAATAGACTTGTTCAGCTTGACGTTAGATGGTTGAGCTAGAATAAGGGCTGCAAGGTTCTTTTTTTATTAATTTATTTTGATTTATCAACAATCACTTCCATATGCTTTTAAAAGAGTTTAAAATTTTTCTCCTCCTTCCTCCCCACCACCCTCTCCAAGACGGCACACAATCTTATATAGGCTATATATGTACATTCCTATTAAACATATTTTCACATTAGTGATGTTATAAGTAAGAATTAGAACCAATAGGAGGAACCACCAGAAAGAGGAAACAAAATGCAACAGAAGAGAAAAAAATAGAAAATACTATGCTTTAATCTGCATTCAAATTCCATAGCTCTTCCTTTGGATGTGGATAGCATTTTCCATCATGAGGCCTTTGGAGATGTCTTAGATTTTTGTTTTGCTGGGAATGGTTAAGTGTATCAATATTAGTCATCATACAGTATGGCTGTTATTGTGTACAAAGTCCTGTTGGTTCTGCTCACTTCACTCAGCATCAGACCATACAAGTCTTTTCAAGTTTTTCTGAAGTCAGCCTGTTCATCATTTCTTATAGCACAATAGTATTCCATTACATTCATATAGCACAACTTTCTCAGCCATTCCCCAATTGATGGGTATCCTCTCAATTTTCAATTCTTTGCCCCCACAAAAAGAGCTGCTATGAATATTTTAGGGCCTGCAAGTTTTAAGGAGGAACACAAGTTACATGGAAAGCAAGATTTCCTGTTCATTAGTTTTGTCCCAAAGTGAAAAGGGCTGCTTCACAAGGTGCTAGCCTCACTCTCTTTGGGGGTGTTATTGTATAGGATAGATGTCTACTTGTCAGTGATGTTATGGAGGACATCTTTAGGTCAGGGTTGAAATAAATGACCTCAGGATCATTTCTAACTGTGAGAATTTTTGATTTGCTAACTCATCAGTTTAGTGTGGTTTCCAATACATCATGTCTCTTTATTCACTTCCATAATTTTGGACGTATTTCATGACTCATTCTACTAGAAAGTGTCTTTACTTTTAATGCCACCATTTTGGAAGCCTGCACAAGCAAATCCAACTCTACGACTTTCCTAGTTCTTCAGGACACCTGGGCTGCCCTCTAGCACTCAGTTTTCCTCCTCAAGATTTGTAGGATCTTCTTTCCTTTTATGATATTTCAATTAAATTTTTGTAAAGTTCACTTCCCAAGTGCATGTAATATGTGGTGTTAAATATATGACAAATTTTGAGACATTGAAGGCTTTGGGAGAATTGGAGATGTTGCTGTACTTTAGGCTAATAAGTTCTGTTGGGGATTCAATTTATCTCCAGTTTCAGAAGGAAGGATTTTTTTTTAAGCATTAACATTTACTCTAAGCAGTATATGAATTTTGCTTTAATTTGTCTTAATGATAGAATATCATTCCCTATTTATTGTAAGGCTAAAGAAGAGAAATAATTGAACATAGTGGTTTAATTAACACTTAAATATAATTCAAAAAGAACTTATTAAGCAGTAACTATATGTCATGAGTTGTATAAGGTTTAGAAACTAAAAAAATAAAAGTAAAAAAAGAAATATTCCCTCTTCTTGAAGAACTCTCTCTACTGAGAATCAGACAACCTGTATGCAATTAAGTCAATATGAAATGTACTCAAAGCCAATACAAAGTTACTTGGTAAGCAGAGGGAATATTAATAATTGGTGAGTCAGAAATGATCCCATGTAGGGGCTTCCACTTGAACTGAGCCTTTAAGAAAACTAGGTTCCCAGAGGTGGAGGTAAAGAGAGATAACATTCTGGGCATTGGGGACATCCCAGTCAAAGATATTTGGGTAAGTGAAAAAGGTTATGTATAGGGAGTTTCAAGTAGGGCAGCTAGGCTAGACAATAGTAGGGAAACAATGTCATAAGGTAGGAAAGATAGATTGAAACTAGTTTGTGAAGGGCTTTAATTTCCAAATATAGGGGGTTGTATTTTATCCTAGGCGGACTGGAAACTTCAAAACACAGCAATCTATTAGTCTACAAGTATTTTTTTAATCATCTGCTCTATGTCAGGCAGTATCCTAGGTGCTGGCCTTACAAGTGAAAGAATGAAGCAATCATTACTCATAAGAAGCTTAGTGAAGCTTTTAAATAGGCCATGATCAGACCTGTGCTTTAAGAATAGTGTGTCATATTAAACATGTTAAATCTTATTAATGACATGTGTATGGAACTTTAAATTTTGAAAAGAACCTCGCTTAGATGATTTCATTTGAGCTTGGTGTGGTGGGTAGACTCCTCAAAGGCAGGAGGATCTCAGTTTTTGTCTCTGTAACCCTGGACAAGTCATTTCAACTCTCACTGCTCTAAGCAAATAGCCAAGACTGAAAGCTGCAGAGAAGTTGCTAACCTGCATCGCAAGTAAGAGTTTCCCTATGTCAGAGTTCTTTCTCTTAAATAAATGGCAGGTTCAGTCCCAATTAGCACTATAAGCTAAGTATTATAACTGTTACTATCCATATTTTCATACTTAAGATTCAGAGACTTTCAGTAATATTTCCAGGGTCACCAAAGCCCAGGCTATAAATATTGCAAAGGGTATTTGAACCCAGTTCTATCCAATTCCATCTCCAGCAGTTTACTCCCTATACCAACTAGTCATATTGAAGATGTTGACTCATGGCAGCCTACAAGAATAATTTCTAAATGAAGACTGATTGTTTCCAGAGAGAGGAAATCTTGTCCTCTCAACACAGTCTCCATTTTTTCTTCACCAACAAAATTGAAGGGTCTTGAAGTCTTTGCCATTGTCCTGTGTACCTCTTAGAACTTTTTTTTTTCTCTTAGAACTTCTAGGTTCCTCAGAAGCCCTTGGCCCAGTGCTGTAGCTTTGTCAAGGTCAAGGATCGCTTCACATTTCCATCGTACTTAGATTGAATACACTTATGCTCAGGGATATTTGGAGGCTTGGGTATTTTTTAACATATCCCTTTCTAGCTCTTGCATCCCTCTCCCTTGAATGTCAACTGGAAACAGTAAGTACATTGTTGCCTGAAAGCCTACATAAAGAAAGAGAAACATCATATGATGTTTCCTATGAATGACTCAATTCTAATGGACTCACACTTTTTGAAAGATTCTTAATGTGGCTGAGGGCCTCTCTTTTGGAAAGTATCAAAGAAGAAGGGCTATGACAGCCACATACATGTGCAGTCTCTGATTCGGTGGTCTAGGATTGCTCAATGTTTTCTCCAAGAAAAGCCTTACACCTCTTAAAACACAGCAATCCAAACTGGAGCTCCAAACCTAGTGTAGCAATATCTGCCTTTTCTGACTCAACCTTGGCTATTTCCACAGTTTTCAGAAAGGAGTACTGCCTGAGAATTGTGGGTTTTATTTTAGTAAGTCTGTGCATCCCCACTCTCAAACTCCACCACGAAAAGGTGCATGACATATATTGACTTCGAACATTGATTTTAGCACTTTGATTCAAGAAGTATTTATTGAGGGTCTAGTTTAGTAGACATTAGGTTAGTTCTCTCTTTTTTTTTTTAGATGAAGAACCTGAGGACCTTTGCTGAGCCTGTACTCCCCACCCACAATATCCTTTCTCCTCATCTTCAGCTCTAAGAAGCCAATTTTGTTTTGCTTCATTTGGGGGAATATTTATGTTTTCATTTTTGTAAGGGACTCTATCACTCTACCAGTGCAACTTTTCTGAAACAAAGGGTATGAAGAGAGTTGTCTAGGGGCAGTATATTTTTAGAAATTCATGGACAGTACTAAATATTAAAATGCATCATTAAAATGAGTTCAACATTTATTAAACTCCTTCTTTTTGCTAGTTGCTGGATATATAAACAGAAAAATGTACCAGTGGTTCCCTTTAAGGAGCTTACATTCAGCTGGGAGGAAATTATGACATGTGCACTTCATATTTAGATTGATAGATTTCTTATTTCACTGTAAAATTTAAACACAAAATGAGAGGAAAAAAAGGAGGAAAAAAACAGACAAGTGTCTGGTTCTTTGTCCATAATACCTGGGCTATTGTGACAGTCAGGTGGTGCAGTGGGTGGTGTAGTGAACCTTGAATAGGAAGACCTGAGTTCAAATCCAACCTATAACACTCAGTAGAAGCTTTGTGATTCTGGCTAAGACATTTAATATTTTTTCAATCTCAGTTCCTTCCTCTGAACAAATGAAAACAACAAAAATTTCAGTGGGTAGGGCTTTGTAAGAATTGAACAAGATAATATATGTAAATAGCTTTCCTGATTTTGAAGTAGATTGCATGTGTTCACTTTTATTGTTTTCATTAGTATTTGGCAGGAAAAACATTACTATTGCCCTCATAATCCCTGAGTCCCCTTCTTGACTCTGAGTTGGCTGGGGGGGTATAGTGGTTATGTCACTGGATTTGGAATCATGAGAAACTGAGTTTAAATGCAGCCTCAGACATTGATGAGCTGTGACCCTGGACTGTTCATTTTCTCCTTTCAATCCTGAATTTCCTCCCCCCATAAACTGTGGATATCAATAATGGATAGCAATAATGCTTTACCACTTAGAGATTTATTGAGCAGCAAGTAAGATAATATTTGTAAATCACTTTGACAAGGTTAAGGTGCTGCATAAATTATGGCTGACATCACTATATGGAGGGGTTTAATGACCCTAGGCAAGTCACTTCAGTTCCAAAGGCTTCAGTTTTATCATTGATAAAATGGGAATAACAATAGTTATTCCTTTCTTGTTTTTTCTTTCTTGTGGTTTTCCCCTTTTGTTTTGATTCTTCTTTCGCAACATGACCAATGCAGAAATATGTTTGTATGCATGTGCAGAGATATGATTGTACATGCATAGCTTACATCAGATTGCATGCTATCTTGTCAAGGGGGGAGGGAAGGGGGGGAGCAAATTTGGAACTCAAAATATTATCAAAGACAACGTTGAAAACTAAAAATAATTAATAAATTTAATTTTTTTAAAAAGGGAAAAAAGAAAAAACAAAACCAAAAAACTTCAGTAGTTTTCTTTGTGATCTCATTGGCTGGTGGTAAGGGAAACACTGTGTAAACCTCTAAGCACCACAGGAAGGAGAGTGACCATGGTGGCTAAAACATACAAAATCCCCTTGCAAGAATAATTGGAATGTCCATTTCCGGACTCTTTTTCTTACCTTCTGCACTTCCTTTTCTGCTTCTAAAGTGACAATTGAAATGACAAGTGAGCAATTACAGAGGCAACTTCACATATCAAGGGATTAGTGTTTCTCTTTGAGAATTTTTTTTTTTAAGAAAGATGGACATGGTTGGAGAATCAGAGTAAGTTCAGACTGTTTTGTTAAGCAATTAAAATGATGTCCACTTTTAGGAAATTTCTCTTTCAAATTTTCAGGTGTGGAACACAAGGAAATTTTGGATTCAGGCATTACATGTTATTGCTTTTTCTTCTCTATTAAAAAATGAATAAAATCTCGTAGTTATAGCTGTTGTGAATTTCATTTTAATTGAGGTTTGTGTGGTAATAAAAGGGGAAAAAATCCCTGACCTGTGATTGAGGTGGTATTGATTCTTTCAGGCCTATTGTTTTGATGTGTTTACTTCTAGTATAGCAATTGCTTTTTAATAAATCAACTTCTTTTTTCAAGTACTCCCCCTTCCCACAAAAAAAAAATCACCCTAGTGAGAATGAGGGCTCAGAAATATATGAGCAAAAAAGAAAGTGTGGTGGCCAGCTGATTAGTGTGAGGGATAACCACTGCATAGTCTTTGGGCTACCCTGGTGTCCTCCTAATGGCAAGACAATGTATGCCCAGTTCCCATCACATTGGATGGGTGGCCTGCAGTGAACTTATTGAATACAGTGAACTGGTGCAGATGAGTTGGCATCTGCATCATTGGAGGGAATATTTATATGAAAGAAGTCATAGAATTCCACATCTAGAGCTGAAAGGGATTCCAGAAGCCATTTACTTATGAGTAAATACCCTTATTGTACAGATGAAGAAACTGAGGCATGGTGAAGTTAAGTAATTTGCCCAAAGCCACATATATTACTTAAAAAGTAGAAATTTGAACCGTGGAAAGTAGAGGAAAGAATAAGTATTGTATGGTATCTCCTATGTGTCAGTTACTGTGTTAAGCATTTGAGAAATATTATCTCATTTAATAAAATTTGGACTAGGGGACAGCTAGGTGGTGCAGTGGATAGAGCACCGGCTCTGAAGTCAGGAGGACCTGAGTTCAAAATCTGGCCTCATACCAAACACTTGACAGTTACTAGCTGTGTGACCCTGGGCAAGTCACTTAACCCCAATTGCCTAAAAAAAAAAAAATGGAGCAGGTCTTCTGATTCTAGGCACAGCATTCTTCCTGTCCAAAGCATAATAATCCTTCTAATCCTGACACTCTTTCACTATACCATGAAGTTTCATTTATGCCACAATAATACTGTTTTACATTTATAAACCACCGTTTGTTCTGATATTCTTCAATCAATGGACATATAATTTATTTCCAGCTTTTTTTAATGCTATAAATAGCATTGCTATGATTATTTTGTTGTATATGGGAGCTGTTGTTCAGCCAATTATGTCCTTGGAGTGTAACCCAATATCCAGTTGCTGAGTCAGAGTTCAAACAGTGTTTTATCTCTTCCCAAATCATTCCACATTATTTTTCATAGCAGATGGACAATTCTGCAATTTCCTCAAAGGGATTTTAATGTGTTTGTCTTCTCCTAATTCCTCCAGCATTCACTATTTCTATTGTCAACCGATCTTTGGCATTTTAATAGGTATAATCAGATATTGGTTTCCTTTTTTTCTCATTAGTACTGATTTGAAGCACTTTAATCTGGATGTATACAGTTGGAACCCATCCTTTTGAAAATACCCTGTGTTTAGTATTTGATCACATATTTATTGGGGGAATGGTACTTAGCCTTGTAAATTTGCATCAATTGTTCCAAGATTAAGAAAGTCATCAGTTGTTCAAGATATTTTACATGAGTGTTTTTTCCTAGTCAATAACTTTTCTTATTCTAGCTATCTGAAATTTGTCTTGGCAAATGATTTTAAATTTCATTAAGCTAAAATTGCCACTTTCATCCTCTATTCTATTCCTTGGTTGGTTACGCATTCCCCTTAAATGTTGTGAAAGTTAGGACCTTCTAATTTCCTCTTTACTTTTATGATGTCAACTTTCATATTTATATTGTTTGTTTATTATTTAGATTTTTTTTTGTATAAGCTGATGGTTGAATCATTTCCTTTGCCAAATACCTTTCCGTGATAACATCTGTTCTTACTGAGTAAAGAATTTTTCATTCACTGGTGTGTGTTCTTGGATTTATCAATGAATGAACTACTCTGCTCACAAGTTTCTAGCACCAGATGAGTGAGTTTGTTGTGCCAAACTAATTTTTTATTTGTTTAATGAGTTCCAACATTTTAAATAATTTCTGGTGCAATGCTAATCCTCTTTCATTACTACTTTTAGTTTCATTATTTCTTGTGGAATCCTTGACCTTTGCTTCTCTTTATAATGCTTTGTTATTGCAACAGTTTGTCTAGTTCTACAAAATGTCCTTTGGTTACTTTTATTGACAGAGCATTGACTCCATAGATTCATTTAGGCAGTGCTCTTGTTTATATTTACTAAAGAAAAATGACTTTAACTCTGTAGAAAAAGTAACTGATATGTCAGTCTCTCACCCCATGTTCTTTACTTCTGTTTAGTCCATGAAAAGTGAAACCTGGAATGCAAAGTGGGTATTGTAGGGGTATCTGCTTATGTGAAAGTATTAGAGTGTGTGCACATGTGTGTATGCATATGATTATGAGTATATATGTCTTACCAACTAGGCAGCCAGGTAGTACAGTTAATAGAGTGCAACAACTAAATATGTTCATTTGATGATTGATTTGGAGCTGTAAGAGATCTCTGAGGCCATTTAGTACAGACCCTAATTCCACAGAGGGGGAAACTGAGGATCAGAGAAGTGAAGTTATTTGCCCAAGGTAATATAGCATACAAATATCACAGGCTTTCCTGGTTCTGTGGCCTATCTGCTGTGCTGCATTATCTCTGGAGCTTATCTGTTGGGGAATCTCTCCATCTGCGCCTCAGGAAATCCTTACCTCCCTTCAAGGATCAGGTCAGGTGCCACCTCCTCCAGGAGGCCTTTCATCATTGTTTCCCCAGTTGTTAGTACTTTCCAACCCATAAAGCATGTGTCTTTATTTTGGCTTTTTTATTTCATTTTTTAACTGTATTTTGCTTTGCTCAAGTAGAATATAAGCTCCTTGAGGGTACGTGTTCTGTTTTTCTCTTTCTATCTCCAACTCTTAGAACAGAACCTGTCACATAGTAGGTGCTTCAAAATGCTTGTTAAAATGAATTGCCATGAAACTGAATTGAATTCTGATTGATTAAATAGGAATTTGTTAGTCTAACTCTGTTTGGTTGAGAGCTGGAGCTGGAGGACCATGTTCCATCCTAGGACGGACATTTTAGGAAGGAATCTTGTGGGTAGGAAATGTCTTGAGCAGCTGTTCTTGAATTTGGAAAAGGTCTTATCACCCTTGGTCATCTCACGATGCCAGTGGACTCTTTCTCAGAATGACATATTTATAGCAAAAGAAATACACAGAATTAAAAAAAAATACATTATTAAAATATAATTATAGAGACCATATAGAACTATATATTATATACATAATATGTGTAAACACATACATGCATGTATACATATGTGTTTATATGTGATATTTAAAAATAGGAATATTTAGGTTATATTGAGGGACAGGGAACAAACACACAGAAAACTAACCTACCTAGAAATTGGCATTGTTGCACAGTGTAATGGACAGCCCTCACAAACAGCTGATTCCTCCTACTTTGAAGTGTTCAAGTAGATGCCCACTGTTGGATTTGTGGGCCTTCTTAGTCTGATGTGGGATAGTCTAAGTGACCACTAAAGTATCTTTCAACTATAAAATTCTCTAATTCTCTGTGTTCCTCTTCCTTCCAGGAAAAAATTTTAAAAAAACTTTGAAAATTGTATCCAGATTCTGAGGAGCTCAGTTCCAATTTCTCCCTGCTTTTATCATCTGTGTGAACTTGAATTGAATATGAATCTGATCCAATAAGAATAACCTTAGACAATGAGAGAAGGCAGCAGCAAAATTTAATGAAACAAATGAACAAGAACAAAAAAAAAAAAGAACCAATAATTGAGAGATCACAGGATTGATCTGAGTTAGAAGGGGTCTCAGTAACCACCTAATTCAAATTTTAATCCGTACTTGAAAGTATCTTTTCTATAATTTATTCTATGCTCAAGGTCACTTATTACTTTCATGATATTTGTCACTTATTACTTGTGATATTGTTGCCGTATATAATCTTTCTCAGTATCAATTCTTTCATTTGTAAAATGAGGAGGTATAGCTATGTGGTCCCTAAGGAGTCTTCTTCACTGGCTATATTTGAGTCTGTGATAACTAACTAGAGCCTCTCTTGAGGAAGATTTTCAAGGAGGGGGAGTTCACTGCCTTCAGAAGTACTTTATAACACTTTTAGATATTTTCGTCTTATTTTTGTTTTGTCCTCACATCCTCATTATCAAGCCCACATTGGCCTCACTACCACTTCCTCACATGGCTGCTACTTCCGAAATCCAGGTCCAAAAGGAACAAGTCTAATTCATCTTTCATATAGAAGCCCTGAACATCCTTGGGAGAGAAAAGTATGGGTAATCTCCCCTCACTGGATTTCATACATCACACGATCTATGTTTTATAAATCTAGGCGATATCATAGGCCATCTCAGTTAGGCTAGACTAGTCAGAGGACAGTCTAGTAGTTTAACCCCTGATTTTTATTTTAATGATGAAGAAGCTGAAGTTCAGAGAGGTTAAATTATTTGCCCAAGGTCAGCCGAGAAGTAAGCGGCAAAGCTAAGTTTTAAATTCAGATCTCAAGACTCCCAGTTTGGTGGGAAAGTCCAGTGCTCTTTCTACTGTGTTACTATGGCTTATTCAATAGAAGCTAGAGAATGGCTTCTCATATCTGTTGGAAAGGAGACTCTAATTCAGATTTGACTAGGTGATCCCATTGAGCTTTGGAAACCTGTGATACTGTGGAGTCCTATGCTCACCTGACTAGGTTATTGGGAGGATATGATGAGCTATTTGGTACAGATGAATTTTTAAAAGGATAAAGAAATGCATAAATACTAAGCATTCAGTACCATCATTATTAAAACTATCATAGGCTCAGATTCCTTAAGAACCTAGTCAATAGCTCACAAATGTTGAGATTCCTTAAGAGTCTGGCCAATATGGCAGATCATTAATAAACCTTGTCTTTGGCTGAAAGAAGGCTTAGGTTGAATTCATTTGGGCAGGACTCAAATGTTGTGATTTTGGAGTCCTAGTACTCCTATCATCTACACCTCAAAATATGGTTCCCTGACCAGGAATTACTGCCAAATCCCAAATTCTTCTCCAGTGAAGATTGGAAGAATCCTAGCTAACAACTTCCAGATCATTGCTCAGGTTACCAAGTCCAACTGAGTGCAAGGTTTTCTAGCCCACTGGACCTGAAGTCTGACCCCTTGAACAGGACCCAGAGAGTCAGGGACAGCTCTACACTACTTACCAGCAGAAAGCAATTTCAGAAGCCAAGACTTTTACCTCTCACTCCAAAAGAATTTGGGTACCATTTGTTTGAGGGAGGAATGATGGGGTACAGGCCCAAGCTGAGACCTTTCCCCTTTACCATAAAAAGAACTTGAGTCCCATTTGACTAAGGGATTCTCCTTGAATTCTTCCACTTGTTCAAGGAGGTCTCTGGTGGTTCCACTGAGACCATAATCCCATCAACTGTCCTTTCATTGTGGCTATGGCCAATCTCAATTCTCTGTTACTGTTAACTTAGTCCAGCCCTCCACTGTCTTAGGTCCCTATTTCCCCTGGCCACTTCCCACCCTTAATCTTATCTAAGCTCCCTTCTCCCTTGGCCATGTGGTCCAGGTCCCTGGCTTTATATTACCTCACAGTCCCCCCATTATCTCCTCCCCTGCAGACCACTTGGCCACTCCTAGATCACTCTCATAGTCTTTCTGTATATAAGGTCCATCGTGTCTCCATTAAAATGCTCAGATTCCTTAAGAACTTAGCCAATTGTTCACAAATGTTTAGATTCCTTAAGAGCCTGGCCAATATGGCAGATCATTAATAAACCTTGTCTTTGGCTGAAAACAAAACAAAACAAAACTGTCATGTACTTTATGGATCAAGGGATAGCAATAGAAAAAAAAGCATCCCACATTTGATTTATGGGTAACAAGAGAAACAGCTAACAGGCTTTTGTTTTTAATATTCCTTAAAAGGCAAATTTGTATTTGGCACTTCATGATTTAGTAAGTTCTTAGATAAAATGATCTCTATATTCAAAGAAGCCCCTTTTGCTTTAAAGATGAGTTCCTTAATTATAAGGACCCTGGATTTAGAATTCAATCACATACAGACAGGAAAAATAATTATTCCATGTATCAGGATAGGGACTGGACCCTCTTTCATTGGCATAGGGAAATTCAGGTACCTCCTTCTACCGAAAGGTGTAGACAACTTCTTTCCAAATTACATGGAATTTTAGATTGCCTAGATCACTGAAATTTTGCATGATTTGCCTAGGGTCAAGTGGCTAGAGGTTAGACTTGAAATCAGGTCTTCTTGATCAGCTTTCTATTCACTAGGCCTCACTCCCCCTCAGGTAGGAGAGGATTTAAAAAAAAAAAACATAAACCTGTGATTTCTAGCAGTGGAATCAGAAAAATCTATACTCATATCTGGTTTCAGAAAGTTATTACCTGAGGGCCCCTGGGCCAATCATTTATCTACTCTGATCCTCAGTTTCCAAATCTGTAAAATAGAGTTGACATTAATTATAATACTTACCTTGCACAGGTATGAGGATCAAATGAAATCATGCATATAAAATAATTTGCAAGCCTTAAAGTATTATGAAAATGCCAGTTATTATATTTATGTTATTCTTATATTTATTTTGGGGGAACATTTTTAAAGAAAAATAGTTCTTAAAAATGCTATCCTGCCGTCAGTCTTCTCTAACATTCTATATACTATTTAAGTGATGGAATTGTTTTTTTATTAATACATAATTGAATAAAGTCATTGGGACATTTGTTCATTTTCAATGGATTCATTGAAAACATTCTCAGTACAATTTCAATAGTAGAAAATATGCATAGTAATTGAAATGAAATTCATCCTATTACCACATGGCTTTGATTTCTTTTGTTATATCTCTATATATTAATTTTTTGATGCTATTTAGTTTGAAGATTATGAGTACTTGTTATGGCAAGGCCTATTTTTAAATATAATTCTCATTAAAAAATAGAATCATTGTTATTTCACCCAATTGTGAACCATTGTTATGTCTTTGACAATGCCTTTGTATTTGATGTTTGGGAAATTTTCAAGGCTATTTGTGGGGGATCTGTAGTTTTACTGTAGAGATGGCATTGGTTAGTTTAGAAAGGAAACTCCTGTTGTATTTTCTAACATTTGATCAAGAATTTCTATGTATTCAGTAGCTGTTAAATTGTTGCATCCTTAAGTGAGATGATGTAGAGTATCAAATATTTCCCCACATGATATGCAATGAAGACTAAATCGAGGCTTCTTGAGAAGAGCCCTTCCCTGAATTCTTGTAATGATGGCTAGGCCTGGAATTGCTGTCACAAATCCCTCTGCTTCTATAAATGAGTTTACCTGTTTCAGTGATTTATTCAACTCTGTTTTATGTACATCATATTTGGTGAGCTCCATAGCAGAGTCAGCACAGATAGAAGGGAAATAGCATAGTCTATATCTAGGTCAAGTAGTCAAAGACAGAAGAAACATAGGATTTCAGCCCCAGAGTGACCTTAGTCATCATCAAATCCACTGATTCATAATCAACTCCCATATTATGGAGGAAACTGAAGCAGCATAAAGTAAAAATGACCAAGTTCCCGGTAAGGTACAGTGGTTATCATTTTAGGGGCAATGGTTTGGAATATATAACAGTTGAGGTTTCTTGTAACTCTGAGATATTATAATGAGAATAACTCTAAATCAATTGTAACTCTATGTTCAGATCTGAATCATCTACAGAAAATTTTCCTCAGTGCAGAGAATGACTTAATTCTATGTAGCTGGGTGGTTTTTGAGAAAGTTTGAGAGGATAATCAGCATGTTCTGCCTTCTTGCTTTGAGAGAAAATATGCAGGAATACAGACCCTGCTCAGGTACAACCCAGAGAAATGGAGAAAAGACATTGGGAAGATATAGACATGTAGATGAGCTGGCAGCCAACATAATATAATACTGATTTCCAGTTTGTCACCTTAAAGACTTCAGGGAATTTTCCCTTGGTCAAGATTATTGTTATAAAGTCCTTTTTTCAATCATGTCCTACTTTCTGTGACCCCATTTGGGATATATATCTATATATCCTTCTATATGTATATAGATAGATATATAGATATAGATAGATAGATATAGATATATGTGTGTATATGTATGTGAGATATATATATGTATATTAGTAATGATACTGGATTGTTTTGCCATTTCCTTCTCTACTGCATTTTGCAAATGAGGAAACTGAAGCATACAGAGTTAAGTGACTTGCCCAGGTCACACTGCTAGTAAGTGTCTGGGACTGCATTTGAACTCCGGAAGACAAGTCCCCCCAACTTCAGGCTGGGAACTCTATTCACTTCACCATCTACCGGTTCTAGGGAGACATTGGGTACTCACTTTTGGCTGAACTATGATATCTCAGAGCCTAGTGGGAAAAAAGAAATATTCACTCTTTGTTTGGTTTGGTAATTTCTAATTCATTTCCCCAAATTTGTTTTTCTGCTTAAATAAATGTGTTTACTCACTCTTCTCTACTTTTGGTGGTCTTTTGTGTAACTGATATTTGTTGAAACAATCAAGCCTTTTATATAGTAGTTAATAATATTGTCTGTATTTATATAGTGTTTTAAAGTTTGCAAAGCACTTTACATATGCTATCTCAGTTGCTTAGGGCACCCCTTTCTAAACAAGAAAATACAAATCAGGAAAATGATTGTAACTGCTACATTAGTAGTATTTAAGAGAGTAGAGACAATTCTTGACCAGTACTCCTGTACTTGAGGAAAGAAGAATAGCCAGGCTTGATAATTTCTCTCTCTCTCTCTCTCTCTCTCTCTCTCTCTCTCTCTCTCTCTCTCTCTCTCTCTCTCTCTCATTGTGTCTCTCTCTCACTCTGTATCTCTCTGTCTCTGATTGTCTCCATCTATTTGTCTGTCTCTCTCTGTGTCATTCCCCCATCTCAAGAAAGAAAGAAAGAGGTCTCTCTTTTCCAAAGTTCTTTCATCAGCTCCTCCCTTCGCAGGGGCACAACTGTTGATACATGATTCCCTCTAGCAATGAGGCAATATCATAGAAACACTTTGGGCTTAAACCTAGAGTTACAAAAGAAAGCATGTTATTATGTTGAAATCTCAACTGAGGCAGGAGTGCACTGGTATAATAACCAACTGGGGGAAAATGTACACATGAAACAGTTTTTAGTTTAGTCTGCTTTATTAATTTCCTCCTTTGTAATTTTCTTCAGTCTAGACAATCAGCAAAACAATAAATCAGGTCTTGGTTTGTATTTGCTTATTTCTGGGGTGTAAATGCTCATGTGAGACATTTAACAATGGGCTCTTTTCAGATGAGCTGGCTCTAGCGCATTCATAAGAATCCTGAAATATAGCTCTTCCATAATCTAATCCAAACCTCAAGGAAAATTCAATCCAATCCATTTCAATCCAATTGTATATTATAAAGATGGATTAATCATCTACTGTGGCTGATAGATATCTTGATATTTCCTGGACTTCCAGTCAGGAAATCCTGAGTTCATATACTGCTTTCAATACTGAGTAGTTGTGTTACCCTGGTCAAGTAACTTAAATTCTCTCAGCTTCTGTTTCCTTATCTACATAATGGAAAACATATAAACAAACAAAACATCTACCTTGGGGATCAAAGGAGATAATCTATGTAAAGGACTTTGAAAACCTTAAAGTGCTACATAAATGCTATCTAATGTTGCTGCTGTTGATATTGTTACTGTTACTATTGTTATGTTCTTGACAAAGCACCTTACTCTGGAGATGGAAAAAAAAGCTTTATTGGATTTATTGGCCAGACCTTACATGCAGATTCAATGTTTATAGTATTATAAGTTAGACTAGATGTTTTTCTAAATTGGTAGAGCCCCTAATATGTCAGGATTACCTCTACGGTAATAAGAGATCAGAGGAAGGAGACCTTCCTTCAGTGGAGGTTGGCAAAAACAGCCCATATTTGAATAGATTTTGTTTTAATGTATTTGCAATGCACAGAGACCTTGTGAGATCAGGACTGCATAGAACCATTGGGTAGATGAGGACATTAAAAGAAGGAGGTGAAGTCTTTTACTTAGGGACACACAGCTGGGAAAGGAAAGAAGCAGGATGCCAACCTCCACTATCTGATTTTACCCCTGTGTTCTTTCTACTTCTTCCACTCCCTCTCCATGAGCCACCCTTATTCCTCAGTTGTTCCAAAACACTGGGTAATGTAGCACATTATTGAAACCTAAACATGTATTAAAGAGGAAATACAGGAGAGTGGAAAAATCACTGTATTTGGAGTCAAAGGACCAGGGTTCAAATGTCCCCTTTGACGCTTACTCCCAATGTGTCTTGGGCAAGTCACTTAACTTCCTTGGGGCTCAGTTTCTGGAATGTGAAAAGTTCTCTTCATGCACTTCCAAGTCTTGAAGTATAATCCTCTTTTGGAAACTGAAGTCTTGTGAGATTTAAAATGTAGCATGTGGGTCCTCTCTGTGAAGAAATGAATTAGCTGTGAATTAGTTTATTTTGATATTTTTCTTTTTACAAAGTAATGTGTCTTGGCACTCTAGAACAGGTTTTACATTATGATTATTCAGACAGTCCCATAAGTCATGAAATATTTATAAATTGTATTATGTACAGTGCTGTTGGATTGACTTCAAGTCATATTGTCTTATTAGAAAACAGTCCATGTGTCATCCTAAAGAAAGGTGTTAGTTTTTTTTTCCCTATTACCAAAAACAAAATAATGTCTGTACAATGTAGTTAGATGTTAATGTCTTCTGTTACAAGAGGTGAAAAGAAAAGTAAATCCAAATGGAATGAGAACTGCAGTATAGGTGCTTTTCACTGGTAGCTCCTTGGGCTTCTTTTATTTGTTGTTGTTGCAGGAAAAAGCATGTCAGAACTTTCTAGTGAGAAAAGGATATAACCAAAAGTTTCTGAGAGCAGTTAAAAGATAATTTTTGAATGATTCTTATTCACAATCCTGAGAAACAAGGGTAACTGTGATCTGGCCCTGCTGGGTACTCTTTTCTACTGAATTAAGTCCTAGCTCCTCATAGCCTGAAATTTGAACATATTCTCAATCTTCCAGTAAAACCACTTTATCTTCCATGCCATCCTCCCCATCCCTCTTTTTAGTCTTACAGTATCAGTGTATTGTTAACAGATTTCTACCTGTAACCACATATCCTTCTAGGCCCAGTTCATAGGTCTTCTCCTCTTGGAAACCTTACCTGAACCCCATTTTTTTGGGAAGTTATTTATATCTTAAAAAAAACTTTATTAAAAGTCCTTATATAATGTTTCATTTCTGTCTCTAGAAGAAGTTAGAGGAAAAAATAGAGATTGAGGTGCAGGGGACAGGAAATAATTATTTATGAAGTGCCTGCTATGTGCCAGGCACTGTATTAAGCACTTTCCATATATTATCTCATTTGTTGCTCACAGCAATCTGGGGTGGTAGGTGCTATAATTGTTCTCATTTTAGTGATGAGGAAACTGAAGTAGACAGAGAATTAGTGACTTCCCTAGGGTGACACATGTAGTAAATGTCTTAGATAGGATTTAAATATAGGTCTTCCTGATTCAGGCCTGGACCTCTGTCCAATGAGCCAGCTAGCTGCCTAGGGGGTAGACAGCCCTAAGATATAAGCAGTATAGATAATTTCTAGTGTGGAAAATCCATCCGCTGGCACAGCTCAATAAGTAACTAGCATTTATTGTCTTAGTGAACTAGCTGTGGAACTGAGACATGAAATGCCATGGTTCTCAAGCTTGTATACCTCATAAGCAAGACTTAAACCTAGACCTTTTTGTTTCTAAGTCCCTTGACTTTATCCCATGTGTGCTGCAGTATCTCTTTAAAGAGTTTTTGTACACTATGTTCTGCCTCACAATGTATGTTGGTGTACCCATGTAATAGACTGGAAAACCATTGTAGAATACCTCAACTACCTACCTTGTTACCTCCCCAGATATGTTTTGTGCACAAATGAGTGACTTAAAAAAATTGAATCAGATTCTTGCACTGGTAGCAATTTGGTTACTCTACAGAAAGAAGTATTTCATAGCACTTCCATCATCTCTGTTTCTAAGTCTATCATCTCTATTTATCATCTTTCTCTATAATATATATCTAAATATGTATCATAGCTACTCATCTTTATTTATATCAGATCATAACTATCTATCTACCTTTCTACATATGTGTCTCTGTCTCCATTTCTCAGTCTCCCTCTGTCGCACTATCTCTGTGTCCTTCAGTCTGTCTCTGTTTGGTTTCTTAGATTTAGCTGTTTAGGGACGTGGAGAGGTTCAATGGCCTGCGTATACCCTGTATATATGAATCTATTAATGTATGTATACATGTGTGTGTATATATACACACACATATATGTATATGGTCTAGATACATATATATACAAGTACATGTATATCTTAGGATCCCACATTCTAGACTATGTAATATGTGTGTATGATGTTCACTAACATATGTATATAAACTTACTCTTTTCAAAAATGGGAACAAAGAACTGTGATCAAGCCAGTTTACTATTTCCATTCTGAAGTTCTTCACAGACATATTCTCCATGAATTCAGCAAGTCAAGTGGGAACATTCCATTAATTTTATTTTTTTAGAGTCAATTTGTTTCCATTTAATTTAATAAGTATATTTTGAGCACCTACTCTGTGTGAGAAACTGTACTAAGGTTTGTGAATAAAAAGGCCAAAAGAAAAAATAAACCTTAATCCCTGACCTTAAGTAGCTTATGTGTATTCCTGAAAATGTAACATGTACAAAGGTAAATTATTATAGGGCAAGTGGAGAGAACACTAATAGTTAGGGATTGGTAGGTTTTGTTTCTCATAGGAGGTGACCTATTAGCTAAATCTGGAAGGAAAATAAGGAAACTAAGAAGTGTGGTGAGAGAGGAAGACATCGTGGGCATAGTGGAAAGTCTTTACAAAGTTATGGAGGTGGCCATGAATAGACACCAGTCAGCAGTGTGTCAGCATCTGAGGCGGTAGACCAGGCTGATCCAGGGAGTTCCCCGTCAACTTCTCGAGCTTGTAAAGGTGATGAGGTTTTTGTACAATAATTCCTAACTTCCCATGAAAGCTATGGCTGCAACCCTTGTATTTTGAGGAGAAGTTCCATTAATTGGGGAATAATCCTCCCAGATGAATTGGTTGATTGTCAATGATATGGGACAGAGCACTTTAGAATGAGCACAAAATTATATGAATGGATGTACTGAAATAAGCAGATCCAAGAAAACTATTTATGCAAAAACAACACTGTAAAGACACATAGCTATGAAGTATTTTAGATCTACACTCAATAGCAAGAAGAAAATCAACCACAAGTCCACAGGACCAGTGATGAACCAGGTTACCGACCTCCTCACTGAGAAGTGAAGGACTCAGTGTGGAGAATGAAGCACATATTATTGTACATAATCAATATGAGAGTTTGTTTTTCTCAATTATACAAATGTGTTATCAGGCTTCCCTCCCTCATTCCCCCTCTTCCTTCCTTCTTCCCTCTCACCTTTTGTCCCTCCTCCCCTCCCTCCTTTCTTCCTTTGTTCCTTCCTTTCCTTCTTCCCTCTCTCCCTCTCTCCCTCCTTCCTTCCTTCCTTCCTTCCTTCCTTCCTTCCTTCCTTCCTTCCTTCCTTGCTTCCTTCTTTTTTTCTTTCCTTCCTCTTTCTCTCTCTCTCCTTTTTAGTAATGTGGAAAAGAGGTAAAAAGGAAATGAAATAGATTTTCAATAATTGGGGAAAATAACTCCAACATAAAAAAGGAAGAGTCACAAAGTATAAGCCATGAACCCTATGGTCCCGGTCTTACATTCCCTAGGACAAATAGTGGAGACTAACTCCAATCTTTATTTGATGTGTTATTCCACCCCACACACAGTCATCTGGGAAAATATCTGAATATATGGTAACTTTTGTCTAGATATCCACCAGTGTGGCTAAATGTGTTTTTCAGATTCCACACACACATTGAAGTTAACGATGCATATAATGGGTACAGGATAACCTTTATTCCACCCCCAGAGAAAACAAAAGATAATTCAAACAGAAAATCTTCAGGCTATTCTTCATCAGTTACATTGACATCAGATAAATGAGGACCATATTAATTGATTTTAGTTCAAATGTCACAGGCTCATTGTCCCTTTAAAATAACAACAATTATGTCAATCAGACATTTGGAATGTTTGCTAAATGGTGATGGGGGAGAAGCTTCATCAATATGCCATCACTTCTGTTGATATCATGCCAAAACAGAAGCAATTCTGCTCTGTTCTTTGTAATTTCATTTTAGCATCTAAGCACAGAAGCTTCATGAGAAAAAAATAAAAAACAAACAAAAAAGAGAAAAAAACTGTAAGCTTTGGAATATTTCAAAGGCTCTGCTAAAGGAATTATCCACTGTGACAAGATAATGGTTTATTACTGAGAGATAAATGGCCTGGCATAGCCCAAGATATTTGTCAGGAAATACAAATTGAAGCAAACAGAAGGTATATATTTTGAAGAAGAATATTCTTTTAGGATTATTGCCTGCTTCTTTTAACTCAAGGATACTAAATAACTGCATAAAGGAATGGTTTTCACTGCATGCTTTGAAAACAATCACCATATTTTGCAGGCTTGCCTATTTCTGTTGAGTGTATCACCATTCTCCAAATCACAAAGGTTTTCCACATCAGAATTATCCATGATTATTTTTTTTTTCTGCTGCACTGCCCATATCCTTAGAGGCTTATATCAGATATTATCTGAGGACCCTTTCCATTCTAGATTTATAGTCCTGTGGGCTCAAACAGATTCTCAAGTCTCATTGATCACATATCTTTGTCTCCTCAAATATCGTATTTCTATTCCTAAATAACAAGTCTGACCATTTCACCCCTTCTCCTATTCAATAAACTCTAGTGCATTCCCATTACAATGTAGATCAAATAGGAAGTTCTCTGATTCTTAAAGACCATTCTAGTCTTTCTACATCTTTTTCTCTTCCAAGTATTCTGCAATCCCGTGGCACTGGCTTCTTTGCTTCTCTTTCTACAATATCCTCCGTGTCTTGGCTCTTAGTGTTTTCAATGATGGTCAGTTTCCATGGAAATTGACCTTGCTCTCATCTCTACTTCTTGCATTCCAGGATTTCTTTCACATTTCAGGTGATGCCCTACCTTTTATAAGAAATCTCCTGGTCCTCTTTAATCTTACTGGCTTCCCTCTGAGACTATCTGCAGTTTATTCTGTACAGATCATCTTTGTACATGGCTGTTTGCCTAATGCTTACCCCATTAGAATGTAAGCTTGTTTGAAAGCCTTGATATTTTTTTATGTGTTTTTTTCTTTTTCATTTGTTTGTTTGTGCTTGGCTTTCTTTATATCCAAAATGCTCAGCACACTATCTGGCATTTAGTGGAACTTAATAAATGCTCACTGATTTGATGTGACACATTGCTATGATGTTTGTGCAGTCTTCCTCTTCTCTCCACTCACACCACAAATGCTGTAGCTGCAACCCTCATTACTCCTCACCTAGGCATTTTTTTCAAGTAGCATTTTAATTTTTTTCCCATATCCCATGATCTCCCTTCTCCAATCTATCCTATACCTAGCTGACAAACTGACGTTCTAAACTTTGTTCATATTTTTGTTGATATATCTTATTGGCTTCCTATCTGAGAGAAAATCACAAAATTTTAAGCCTGCTATTTAAATATCGCTATAAAGTACTTCCTGTGTATCAAACCACCAATTAAGAAGTTTATGTTAATTATTTTAGACACTTCAGACACTGCTACAGAAACTCCATTAGGTACCAAGTCTAAAGATACCCACCTCCCCCAACTTATTTCATAGAATTCCCATTAAGAGGTTTACTTTTTGATGAAATTGTGCTATTAAGTGTTTCCTTTATATGATGTTACTTCTCTGTTCTCTGTGTCTTGGCACCCATGTCCTTCAATGCCTGGAATGCAATATCTCTTCATGTGTATATTTCTACATTAGAGAACTTTCCTTATTGCTCAGGTATGATAATTTTCTTTCTCTTGAGACTGTTTTCTATATCCATTGTATTTAATTCTTGTGCCCATGTGTTAGCACCTTAGTAAAATATATGCTGCTTGAAAGTCAGGCTAGTTTTATTTATGTTTTTCTTTTCCTCTTTGTCATCAAAGCATCTACCATAGTGACTTCCTTAGCTAAATATTTGGAAATTACTTTTGCTTTTCAATTATCAGGGAAAGGAAATAGTAGTAGTATTGAAAATAAACAAAATAAAAGCATCCCAACAATAACAGAAAAAGATAGATATTTGACCAGTGTTTTTTGAATTTGATTGGATAGATTTTAATTTAATTGAAATAACATATATTGCATAAAATTTTATGGGAAAAAAAGACTAGATTTTGAGCAACAGTTTTGTAATAGGCTTATGCAGAAAGAGAAAGTATTTCTGATTATGGCTCAGAAAAATAGGTACTATTATCACTGGATCAGAAAAATCTTTGTGCTTAAACATTAAATATAGTTAGCTGTATTTAAACTGACTGGAGCTCTTTTTCTATGCTAATGTGAGAAGAATTGAATCATAAAAGCAAAGACTGAAAGAATTAGCTGTTATTTTTAAGGGCCAAATAAACCACCCCAATGAGCCATTTTCCTAGTGCTTAATGCACAATAACTATTCATAATTATCTTTATTAAATTGATAATTTAGAAATCCACTTAAAATAAAGATTTTTTTTCTTTTACACCAATGAAATTCACCATTTAAATGATCATCCTAACACAGTTTGAATTATCAGAATGACAGTTTATGGGCTTCACTCAGCAGTTTTCATTGAATACACTCATTACTCTGAGTCTATTCATGTCTCTGTGGCTCCCCTACCCTGTGTTAAAACTACAAATGATAGAATAAAACAAAGCTTTCTAAAATAATAAAGATTATTTTAAATTGAATTCTCACTGAAATAATAAAAGAAAGAAAGCTTTACAAGGCAGTATTTATGTTTAGGTTTCTTAATACAGAGAAGAAAGAATGAAGAAAGGAGAGGCAATGGAAGAAGAAAGAGAATGGGACAAAAAGAAGAGAAATGGAGAAGACTGGAAAAATAATATATACAGAGAGAAAGAAAGAAAGAAAGAAAGAAAGAAAGAAAGAAAGAAAGAAAGAAAGAAAGAAAAAGAAAGAAAGAAAGAAGGAAGGAAGGAAGAAGGAAGGAAAGGAAGGAAGGAAGGAAGGAAGGAAGGAAGGAAGGAAGGAAGGAAGAAAGGAATGTAGGACAAAGGAAGGAAAGAAGGATGGAAGGAAGGAAAGAAGGATTTTTAATTCTGCATATTCAAAAATAAATTTCTAGCAATTTATGAAGACTGAAGTTCTGGGTGAAAGATGGGACTGACATTTTAAGTTAGCTAGTCCAAAATTTTCATTCTATCAATGAAAGAACTGTTACCCAGAGAGGTTAAGTAATTTGCACAATATCATAAAGAAAGTTAGTGACAAACCATAGATTATAAACAGATCTTCCATTAAAATGTCCAGAATTTTTTCCAAAAACTTTTGTTTTTATTGAAAAATCTATAATGCATATTTCATTTTGTTGTCAATATATAACAAGATTTTTTTTGTATTTACCCAGTTTCTTGTTCATCTTTTTTTCTTTTGGTATTTATAGTCATCAGCATGTGTTGGTATTCTGTTTTGTTGTGCAAACTCTTGGGCACTACTGAGTTGTTGATTTTCCTAATTCTCTGTTCTCAGAGAATTTGTTTCAGGCAGGGGAGTGTTCATGTATAGCCAGGGTTAAGGTAACTTGTGTGTTTTCTACACAGACAGAAGGAAAAAGAATATTTGACTGTTTTTTTTCCTCCAGAAGCTCCTATTACCACCTTCCACACAGGTGTGTGCCATATCACTGAGATTTGGACAGAAGGAGGAGGCATCTGGATCACAGAATTATTTTTGCAAAATTATTCTAAAGAAAATGAAAACAAACTGTAAAGAGAAGTTATTTGCATTTCACACTCTCCTATCCCTTTCTGTCTCCTTATTCATCCTATTGGCTTTCCTAGTAAATATGTGAGTTCCTCCTTTACTGATTTTATGAATTGTTGATGTCTCTCTTTCTCTTTACTCAACAACTTTAGTATTATTTCTCTGTGTTGAGGTTCTTTTCTTTCTATTTAATATGAACTCAAAGAGAGGATGAGCTCTTTTGTTTTTATTTTTCTTTATCTGCCAAGTGGTATTGGGAGCCTTTAATTTCCTCTGACTCAATAAGAAGTATCAAGTGCCTTGTAAGTGCCATGTCCATTGTGGAAGTTATAACATTGATGCCATTTGGGATTGCTGGGGATCCCAAAATGTCAGGGCATAGGGAAGTCCACCTGGAAAGAATTAAAATACTCAAGCCTTCTTTCCATCAAGGTAGCAGGGTTTATTTTAAGACCAATAGAGGTAGCTAGATTCCTAATGAATCTTTAACTTCATGGGGGTTGACACTGAAGCTCATATACAGTGAAAGTGTCTAGATGGGATTAAGGAGTCCTAAATAGTCTGGGGTGGGCCAGGTGCAACAGTGAAAAGGACTATCAAATAGGCTAATTAGGTGATCTAGATGGGATTAAGGAGTGGTCAGTATATACAGGCCTATCAAGTAAGCTAATTAAGTGATCTAAGTGGGCTGTGGTGAGCCAGATGCTTTGGGCAGAGGTGCCAATGACCTGGCTACTGAAATGTATGGGGAAATTACAGGACTGGGTTGCTTTCAAAAACATATTCTTTTCCTTTTAGGGATCTAGGCCCCATCACCCTATCAACACTACACCCAAGTAAGTGGAAATAATGGGGTGATAGGACCTGGACCCGGAATTTTTAAAAATTAATTTATTTTGAATTATCAACAGTCACTTCCACAAGCTTTTGAGTTTTAAATTTTTCTCCCCCTCTCTCCCCACCTCCCTCCTTAAGATGACATGCAGTCTGATATAGGCTATACATATACATCTAGACCCTGAATTTTCCCACACAAATCTTGCCCCTTCATATTGGCATTACAAAAACCTCATCAACTTGACTGAAGGAAGGTTTGAGTGCTTGAATTCTTTCCAATAGACTTGCCCTGTGCCCTGACATTTCAAGGTTCCCAACCATCCCCAACTGCGTCAGAAGTACTAGGGAAGTGCCAAGTTCCCTGTGCATCCCAGAGAATGGAAGACTTTCCATTTGTCAGCTTCACCCTTCAGTGGATGACCCATAGGCTTGTTCATCTAGGAGATGTGGTTAATATGTATTCAATATCAGCTGTCCAAAGACAACCCAAAGAGCAAAAACTAGGCTCATTCTTGAATTTGTTATGTGCTACTACTGAGTCCCAGTCTTTGGATCTTGGCAAATGGAGCTAATCACCCAGATTGATCTATTGTATACAATATTTTATTATTTGACAAAACAAAGCAAACACAACAAAACAAACAAACAAATCAACAATGACAAAAGCAACGCACCTTCCTATTTGCAGCTCTTCTGAGGTCCTACTTAGATATCCTGGATAATCCATGTTGCTCTGAACCCAGGAAGGAATTTTAGGGAATAGCTAATTGGTTTATTTAGGTTCCTTGGACCACTCCTGAATGGAGAAAAGATCTACTGGGGCAGCTAGATGGCACAGTGGATTTAGGTTTGGAGCCAGGAAGACCGAAATTCAAATACTGCATCAGACACTTGCTAGCTATACAACATGGGCACTTAAACTCTCTCAGCTTCAGTACCTACTTCCTAGAGTTGTAAAGATGAAAGAATATAATATATGTAAAATATTTTCCATAACTTCAAGGGACTTATAAATGTTAGCGGTGATGATGATGATGATGATGATGATGATGATGATGATGATGATGATGATGACATTATGAAATAATTCCTAGATTAATTTTGACTCCCATGAGGGGAAGATTTAGGAGCTCTAGGTGTGGGATTGAGCAATTCTTCCTCAAGACACACAATGTGAGGTAAAGATCTAATATGAATTGCTGTTCCAAAAGACTGGGGATTTTCCATTAGGTGTTTTGTTTTTGAAAGTGCCCCTCACTACTGACTGCTTCTCAATGGAATTAGCTCTGACTCTGGTGATGGAGATCATGGGTGCAGAGAAGCAAGACACACATGGAAAGAGATTGTGTGCTACTTCCTCTATGATCAATCTGACTTTGATAGTTTGAGTTCAATTTGCATTGACTAAGAAGTGTGTCACATTGCCTCCAACTGTTCTAATGAGCAGCCAACCTTGGCTGCTTCTTCCTCTGGTGTATATATAGCTTTTGAGAAGACTTTGGAATGATTAGGTTCATTGCCGCTCTTTGTACGATGCAATAGTCAATCAATATTTATTGTGAAATTGAACTGAACTTCATTTGACCTTATGCTAGATTAAGACATGTTGCCTCTTCTAGCACGTGTATCTTAAATTCAAGCAAAGCTCTCTTTTGGACCTTTTGTCTACTTACTCACCCCCTGCCAATCAAAATCTACTTTTTTGTGATTCAGTATTGCAAAGGACCTGGTAAGTGCTTTTAAACATTAGCATTTGTTGGCTTCAGGTATGACCCCTCCTCACCCCACTATTTGTGCACAAATCACATTTAATTAGACACACATTTATTAATGGCCCACTCTGGGCAAGACAGTATTCTTCTTGAAGGGTACCATGGGATCAAAAATAAGGAGAATACAAAATACTTGGAGGAGTAAGCAAATATTTGCCATCACAGCAGGCTTCCCAAAGAAGTTTAGTCTTAAAGGGACATAAGGAGGGGAGTAGGGAAGCTAATGTATTCTAGCTTTTGATTGTTACTTCTACAAATGAATGAAGGTGGGAAATTTATTTTAAGAGAGAACTGTTATATTTTATTTGTCAGTCAGCGTGTTTATTAAGAAATTATATTATGCCTGTATTGTGCTAAGTTCTAAGAATATAATGATAGACAAAATTCAAACCTGTCCCTTTTCTCAAAGAGAAGACAACATACAAATAACTAGGTACGTACAAGAGGTATGCTATGTACATACTGAAAACATACTAGGCACATACAAAACACATGCTAGCTACACACAAAAGACACACTAGGCACACCCAAAATACATATTGGGTACATTCTAGGTACATGCAGTATACATATTAGGTACACACAGAATAGAAGAGAGAACATCTAAAAGCAAAGCTTGGGTTCTGTCCCAGTTCTGCTGCCCAGTAGAAAGTTAAAAGGAGAGGAGACTTGAAGAAAGTTGACAAGCTAAGAAGGTGAGGTGAGGGAGCAGAACACTGTGAGGGTGCAACTACTTCAAAGGTGGAAGTGACAATAAAACAAGAATAACGTGTTGACGTATCATTTATTAAGCACTTGCTATGAATCTGAGAGTGCACTAAATCCTAGGAATGCAATGAGAAGCAAAAAGTCTGTATCCCTAAAGAGATCCATCAACCAACAAACAGTTATTAGCTATCTCCTATGTTCTGGGCACTGTGCTAAGTGATACAAAAAGGCCAAGGGAGGATAACCTGTGAATCACTGTGGGCCTATTTGATCTATACAGGGTAAGTTAGATGTGCAGACGAGAGACCTGGAGAGTTCAAGCTGTGTGATCATGTAACAAGTCACATGGCTAGTAAAGAACTGAGTCAAGGACTTCCACTCTAGAGCCAGCCATCTTTCCACTACCTTAGGCATCCTGCACACATTCTGAATTCTGAGAGGCAATTCTTATGCTTGATGAAGAACTCAGCTAATTATTCTCAAAATAACCTCAGGCATATGTACATAAGGTCTATTACATTACTATGGAAATGATTAAGGAATGAAATTTCTTAGTACTATGGAAACATATATAAATATATATATGTATGTATACACACACTATATATATATATATATATTATACATTTATTTAAAACTTTTATTTAAATTTTATTTTATTTAAATACAATATTTAAATGCATATGCAAATGGATATATACTTATGTTTGTGGAGGAATAGATAGATAGATAGATAGATAGATAGTTAGATAGATAAATAAGGAATAACTCTCAATGCCCTCATCTCACAAAATATTTCTTGAAAAGATTTAAATCAAATTCTAATTTAACCATATTTATTAACCACCTGCTGAGTATTTACTTGTTTTAATGCACCTTCCTTTTGATGTCTGCTTAGCCTTTAAAAGCAAAGAAAAAAAGTGATGGTATGCAGTAGGGGAAAAAAATGCTGTTCTCTCTATGAGTCTATGCAAAGGCCTAACTTCTTCCTACATAGTTACACCTGGTTTAGCCTGTCTGCTGAGATGGTTTACTGGGGGGTAGCCACTGCATAGCTACTACTTCTTATAACCACAGATGAGAGTTGAGTGCCAAGTAGACACCAAAAGTGGATGGGCAGTCCTGAAAAGGGCTAGGCAAGCCCTCACATCAGAGGTGCTAGTTTGCCTGAAGGCCCCACACATCATAAGTGACAGGCATCAAAACTGTCCATGAGAGAGGGAGATGTCTACTCCAACTGCGTGAAGTCTTCCCCAGGCAGAATGGGCAGAAGAAAATAATTTATTGCAATGGCCATGAAGCAGGCACTGTGGAGTGCTTAGAGCTTGGTCAGACATCAAAGATGCCAAGGTCATTCACTGCATGCTGGGCCTGGGCAGTCATCCTGACTTTTATCTTGCCACTGGACTTCAATGACTCTGGAAGAGAGAGTGAAGCTGATGATTTTGTGAAGCCCTTCCTCACTAAAATCCAATCCACTGGATAGTCAAGACATCACTTCATGATGTCATTGCTCCTTTTGAAAACAAAGGATAAACAACAACCAAGGCACACACACATAGCACTAAGAACCTTTTTCATGGCTCCTAAAGGCACACTCTCTTTTATTCCACACAACTAAACACCACTAAATTGGGAAAATCAAATCAAATAAAACCCTTGGGGTAAGAACAGCATAACATGGCAGCTTGAAAGTAATTGCCTTGTGTAGACACAACTTTAAAGATTCCAGGAGGAAATAAAACAGTGTAATATCTAGCAATATTTTTAATTTAAGAATTCTATGAAATTTTGTATCTGTAAGCTACTCTTAATCAAATGCTCATTTTTCCTTTTATGTCTCCATATAATTTTATATATCTCTAATATTATACCTAATTTTGTGATAGTTGCATCTCCTTTAATACAATGGAATTGTTTTTTGAATATCTTCCTTGGAAAACTGAGCAAGGAAATATTTAAAGGTGACATTAAATTAACTATAAATATCTTTATAATGTTTGTACAAATGGTATATTGCAACAAAATGGATCTTTAAAAATCAAAAAATGCTATATAAATCTAAGTGTCCACTCTTTGTAATAACTATGAATGAAGAAAGGAACATTTAGTTGTCTGTTGCAAGGGAATAACTGATATTACTTGTAACTGATGGAGAAGGAGATTAATTTAATACTAAAGAAAGAAAAGTATTTTTTATTAAAATAATCAATCAGAAACTGCTTCATGCAGGGGAAACAGTTCTGATTTGTAGGTAAGACCTGGGTTCAAAAACTGACTTCTCTGTGACCAATGGGTAAGTCATTAAGCCTCTCCATACTTCTGTTGTCTTATAGCTAAAGCTACACATTTATACTTCATCCTTCTAAAGCCTCTTACAGTTTTATTAATCAAGAGTTTATTAAGTGTCTACTATATGTCAGGCAACATGCTAAGTAATGAAGATAAAAAGACAAGGGTTGAATAATTCACTCCCTCAGGAACATTATATTCTAATAGGGAAGAGAACATGGATTTTTAGAAGTAGTTTCATAGGATTTATATAATGAATACAGGGCTGTTTGGGTAGTTTGGCATGAGAAATTGAATTAGGGTTAGCATCTGGGTGAATCAGAAAAACCTTCATTGAAGAAGCTGGACAAGCTGAATGTTGAGAGAAACCAGGGATTCTGAAATACTCCTGCCTTCTAGGAGTGGGAAACAACTGATAATATTATAGGGATCTAGGGGAGGAAGTATGTTTTGTGTGGAATAGGAAGTAGGTCAATATGGCTGTATCACATAGTGTGAGAAATAGAACTGATTTAAAATAGCATTCAATTTCATCCAAACCAATTATTTATTAGAAAGTATTGAGAAGGATACCTTTCTCAAATAATAGTCTGACCTTTCCTTTTTAAATAATATTTTATTTTCCCCTAATTACATGCAAGAAAGTTTTACATTTTTTTTAAAGTTTTGAGTTCCAAATTCTATCCCTTACTCCCTTCCCTCCTCCCTCCCTGTGACAGTAAGCAATCTGAAATAGGTTATACATGTGCAATCATGTAAACTATTTGCATATTAAATCATTTTGTGCAAGAAGACATAAACACAAATGAAAGAAAGAAAGAAAGAAAGAAGAAAGAAAGAAAAGAAAGAAAGAAAGAAAGAAAGAAAGAAAGAAAGAGAGGAGAGAAAAAAATAGCATGCTTCAATCTGTATTCAGACAACATCAGTTCTTTTTCTCGAGGCACGGCATTTTTCATCATGAGTCCTTGGGCATTGTTTTGGATCATTATATTGCTAAGAATAGTCAAGTCATTAACATTTCTTCATCATACAGTATTACTATTACTGTGCACAATGTTTTCCTGGTTCTGCTTGCTTCATTTTTTTTATCAGTTCATATAAATCTTTTCAGGTTTTTCTGAAATCACCTTGCTTGTCATTTCTTACAACACAATAATATTCCATTACAGTCATATACAGCAACTTGTTTATCTATTCCCCAGTTGATCAATGTCCTCTCAATTTCCAATTATTGACTACTACAAGAAAAGCTGCTATATTTTTGTGCAATTAGGTACTTCTCACTCCCCACATCCCCTTTTTGTCTCATGGGCATTCAGACCTAGCAGTGATATTGCTGGATCACAGTTTTTAGCCCTTTGGATATAGTTCCAAATTGCTTTCCTAAATGGTTGGATCAGTTCACAACTCCACCAACAATGCATTAGTTAGACTGACATTTCTTAATTCCTTCCTATGTGTAAATTATTGAGAGACTAGAGATTATTGATCTAGAGCTGTAAGGGTCCCATGAGGCCAGCTTCCTTGTTTTATTAATGAGGAAACAAAAACACTGAGAGTTTAAACTACTTGCCCATTGAGGTGATCAGTGGCAGGCACAGGTGACACAGGTAATGTGTATCAAATTTAGAATTTGAACCCAGTTCCTCTACTTCAAGAAGCAAGACTATACATTATATAACCAATAAAATCCAAAAGAATATAAAATTTTGTTAGATTTAGAAAAATACTTCATTAAGTGAATTGAGTTTGGATAGAGGAAAAATAAATTCAATCCCCTGAAAGTGGGGAAACAACGTATAACCCATTAAATCTGTTACTTAATTATTAGCTGGAAAACGGAAAGCCTCCTATTTTTGTTTGTTTTGTTTTTTCCTGAAAATTCATTAAGATTTTCTTTCCATTCTTGTCTTATTTCTACTTTTTAGCTGGAGATTTCAACTGATTACTCATAAATATTTAAGAAAATGATAATGATGTGGTTGAGGCACAATATCCATTTCCATAATTTCAGGTTGCTATATTATATCAGACTTTCATTGTATTACTATGTAAGGTTTTGGGAATGCTATTTGGCAACACAATAAATATGAAACCTTGCAATAAATTACATTAGACCTATGTTTCACACTTGTGGCATTTACAATATAAACAATATTATAAAAGCTTGAATCTCCATAGGTCATTTCTCATGGAGTAGCCTAAAGACCTTTTTGATATTTTCGTCTGGATTTTTTTTTTTTGATAAATGATCTGTATAAAGATAGAGATGGCTTGCTATGATGGGTGGGATATCAATACACTGTTTCACAGAGTTATTATCTGAAAAGTTCTAAATAAGCCAAAACACTCAATTCAGTTTCCAAGGATGGCATTAAATTGATATCCATGACATCTCACATTAAACTTCAAACCCCATTCCACAAGTACAGGATGCAGGATGTAAGATTGATCCGCTGTTTGTCAGGACAAAAATCACGAAACAGATCTTGAAGAACTTTGGGCTTAATTTGAATCAGGGACAAAAAATAGATAACCTAAATAGTTGTTGGAAACTTGGGCAGCTAGATGGAGCAGGGAGATCTTAAAATAAAACTAGTTACTGATGCTTCCTAGCTTAATAATTCTGGGAAAGTTTTCCTCAGTTCCCTGAAATGTAAAAAGTCAGCAATAACAGTGCCTGTCTCATGGAGTTGTGAGAATCAATAAGATAGAGCTTATAAAGCACTTGGCATATGGTAGGCAATTAACAAATGCCCATTTCATTCCGTCCTTCCTTGCTTGGGTTACATTAAGAAATAAAGAATTAATAGTCTCAATTTATGTTGCCCTGGGTAAAACTTATCTAGGGGACTATGTTGAGTTCAGGTAGTGTGTGTTTAAAAGGGGTATTGATGAGATGAAGGAGGGTACTCACTCAAGATGGTAAATGGTTTCAAATCCATTCCATATGAGGGTCAACAGATGGAATTGGTAGGGGGCCTAGAGATAAATGGAGCACAGGGGAAACATAAGAAGTATCTGAATGAAAAGGAAAAAAAAAATGAAAAGTGTGGACATACTTATTTTTATTATTTTAAAAAGGGTTTTATTGATAATTTTTATTTTTTACATTCCATAGTTATCTCAAGTATCTCTTCTACACCTTCTCCCCCTCTTAGAGTACCATCCCATATAGCAAATAGTGTTTTTACAGAGGAAAATATATTCTAATTTAATAGCCCCCAGCCTAAAATGCAAGTTCATTTTATAACAGGATAAGCCTGATTAAATCTCCAGTTCAAAAGTGAGGAAGCAAGTGGTGTGGGGCAGAAAAAGATGAATGTGCTAGGCTTGGGAAAGATTCAGCTCTGCTGTGTCAGAAGGGACAAGGGAACATTGTGACTCAAGAACTGCCTACAGAACCACCCACTAGGAAGCAGCATGAGGTAGTCACTGGGTTTCGAGTCAGGAAGACTTGCGTTCAAATAGTGCCCAAGACACAACAGCTGTGTGACTTTGTAGAAAGTATTCAATCTCTTTGGACTTCAATTTCTACATCAGAAAAACTAAAGGATTACACTCAGTGATCTGTAATGTGCTTTACAACACTCATCTGAGCCACCGATTCTATTTTGCTTGGCCCCCAAAAGCAGAGCTAGAAACAATGAGTGTAAAGTGAGAATAGACAAATTAAGTTTGAAGTCACAAAGAAATTCCTTACAATTAGATACGTCCAAAAGTCTAATTAGCTGCAGCTGGAATGAATTATTTTGTTCCCCCTCCCGGGAAATCTAACAATTGATGGATGTCCACTTGTTAGCTCTAATGTATAGGGGATTCAGGTACAGATTGAACTAGAAAGTCTATAAAGTTGATTCTACCTCTGAGAACTTGTGATGCTGTGATTAGATATGATTTTGGCAGAAGGTTCTTTATTAAGAACCACAGGACTGTGAGATCCTCTGATTCTTGATTCTATGGTGTGATACTAAGCTAAATATCACATACTAAGGCAGGACTGCAGAGAGAGGGGTATCTAAATGTATCAGCACAATGATATAACTCTGAGTGAACATGTATTGAGTTAATAAGTTCTTTGAAATTTTCTCTCCTTCCTTTATTTATTTTTTTTTATTTAAACTTGCTCGTATTCATGATGGTAGGCAGCTAGGTGGTACAGTGGATAGAACACTGGGCTTGGAATTGGAATGACTCATCTTCACAAGTTCAAATCCAGCCTCAGACACTAATTAGCTGTGTGACCTTGGGTGAGTCACTTAACCTTGTTTGCCTCAGTTCTCTCACATATAAAATAAGCTGCACAAGAAAATGACAAACCACTCTAGTATCTTTGCCAAGAAATCCCCAAATGGTGTCATGAAGGGTCAGACATGACTGAAAAATAATTAAACACATATTCCTACATAGAATGAAAAAAGTAACATTAAATTTATCATAATGTAGAAAGAAAGGGGAGCATGTAATAACATTTATAGGTAACCATTACCTAGTACTTTAAGATTCGGAAAGTGTTTTACAAAAAAAAAAATCTCATTTGACCCTGACAAAGATCCTGGGAGGAAAGTGACAGAGTGGATAATGCTTAACTTGGAGTGAGGAGTCTTTTTTTTTTTTTATTATTTTTAGGCAACTGGGGTTAAGTGACTTGCCCAGGGTCACACAGCTAGTGAATGTTAAGTGCTTGGTCTGAGGCCAGATTTGAACTCAGGTCCTCCTGACTTCAGGGCCGGTGCTCTATCCACTGTGCCACCTAGATGCCCCTGAGGAGTCTTGATTACAAATCCAGCCTCAGATGCTGACTAGCTGTGTAATTATAAACAAGTCACTTAACCACTTTATGCCTCAGTTTACTCATCTGTAAAATGGAGAAAATAATAAGTTTTACTTTACAAGATAATCATGGGAATCTTGAAAAAAAGTACTGTATATCATTATAAATTATTATTATCATTATTGCATGTGAGGACACTGTCAGACAGAAGTTAAATGATTGCCCAGAGTCACATGGGTTAAGTATCTTGTAGGGGATTTGAACTGAGATCATTCTTATTCAAGGTCCAGCTCTCTACTCATTATGTAACTGAACTATTTTATATGATAAAAAGCTCCACATCCATACTTTAACTTATGATGGAATACCCTTGAAATCACTAGCAAGATATTATTATCTTTTAAGAAGAAAACTACAAATAGACCAAACAAGGAACTTGGCCCACAGAACCAAAACTGGAAAAGTTCTTGTCATGAGAAACTTGCATTCTGTTAGGGGAAAATAGCAGATGTATGGAAAATTAAGTTAAAGATACAAAGGCACACATTAATGTCCCTGTGTGGAGTCTTCAAAGGGGAGAAAATATACACAGTGAATATTTCAATTGAGAAAACCTGGTGCCAGAGAATTGACTTTGGGTCAAGAACTTGATGTCGATCCAATTTTCACATGGGTCAGTGGTGTTGCTAGGGACATTTCCCTTTGAACTCTCTTAGATGAGTTCTGGGAAGATGATGGAGGGAGAGGTGCCATTGACCTCAGGCTTCTCAAAAACCTCCTTAAAGTATCAGGTTCTAGTATTACCTGGTGATAAACATCAGTCTGTTAAAAAAAAAAAAGTCAAAGCACCAACGACAGAATAATGTGGAAATAATATTAGATTGATACGAGTAATTGCGAGTATTTTAATGATGTTTTAAGGTTTCCAAAGTACTTCACTTAAGTTATTGCCATGCTATAACCTTTGGAGGTAAGTGCTATTATCGTCCTTATTCTACAGATGAGGAAACTGAAATTGTGTGAGTGGATTGCCCAGAGTCGCATTGTTCGTAAGTGAATGTGGCAGGATTTGGATTCAGCTCTTCCTGAGTATACCTTCAACATTCTCTCCATTGTGTCTAATGTGTTACCTATCATCTATCCATCCACATAGTATCTAGCTATCATCTATTTCCTATGTATCATCTATTTGTCTATCATCTCTCTCTCTCTCTCTCTCTCTCTCTCTCTCTCTCTCTCTCTCTCTCTATATATATATATATATATTATATATATATATATATATATATATATATAATCTGTCTACTGTTTGTTTATGTATAGAAATAAAGATAGAGTGTAATATACTATAGATATAGAATATTATGCATTGAATTAATCAGAGTCAAAAATGTCAGAGGAAAAAATCTTTTAAACAACACTAAATAAAATGATAAAAGATTGAAGGAATAAAATTAGACTAAAATGAGCAAAACTACCATGAGATGAAATAAAAAAGCATGTTAGGATAAAATTATGATAATACTCAAACATTTTTAAATGATGGAAATATACACTTTCTTAAATGAAGAAAAATGAACTTCAAAGGAGGAAGGAAGGAAAGAACAGAAAAAAAAATCTGCCCACACTCTAGCAAACTTGAACACAAAAAGAAACTCTGCTAAGAAAAGTGATAAATCTCTATTAAAAAGCCAAAAGCTATGTGGGAATTATCTTGTTTTCTAACAAAGAAGACAATTGGTTTACTGTTGTATTTTTGCAAACCATAAAACAAAACATTGAAGATATAGTGAAAAAGTGCAGATTGGGTATCAATAAAATCCACATGAAACTAAGAAAGTTGAACCTGAAATTTAAGTCATATAGGCATTTTAGTGTTAAGCTTCATGAGTTTAACAGCATAGATTTAATCCTACAGCAATATGAGAAAGAAAATCACAATAAAAATTCATCAGTAGAATTGCACATAATTTCTCTATAAAACTGAGAAATCTGAAAAGATGTAATTTGTCTTCTAGAAAAATCAAAAGCAACTAAGATAAAATGAAATAATAATTGTAAAGTGCATAGCATGTTGCTATTCAGTCAGTTTCTGACTCTCTCCAGTCTGGTGTTCAGTTTCACCACTGCAAAAAACAAAGAAATGACCAAATGTAGATTCAAAAACGATCTGAGTAGAATGTAGGAAGCAATAGTGATAGATTCAGTGAAACTGATCTCTTATGTCCCTCTTTATACAACTAATATATAAAATGTGTTATTTTCATAATAATCATTTATTTATGGAGAGTGAATACACGTATATGCAATATGATCACATGATCTTGGGATCATCATATAACACTTTGAAAGCTTGGACTTCAGAGTTCTCTTAGCCCTACCCTTTTTATAGATAAGGAAACTAGGTACCAGAGAGCTAACCTATTTTGCCCAATATTGTACTTAACAAGTCAATTATAGCAGAGCATTGGGAGAAGGGGGGAAATGAAAGTGGAGGGGGAGGAAAAGACATCCCATCCTCAGAACCACATTCAGCAGCAGCAGTAGACTGGAGGTGGGTGGCTTGTTCATTTTCGGAGTTGTTACTTCAGTTCTGTAAAGCAATTCCCTCTTTTAGCTTCTTATTTTCCAGGGTGAGAGAAGAAGAGTCATATGCTTTCAACATATTTATCCTTGCCATGTTTCATGTTTGTACATCAGGTTAGTGTCTTATGGGTTAATAATTAATGCCAATAGATGATGATAACCTCACAGAGAAAGCAGGTAGGTATCTCAGTAGTTGGAGTTTGGTGTGTGTTTGTGTGTGTGTGTGTATCCGTGTATGTGTATCTGTGTATGTGTTTATGTTAGAGGAGAGAGAGAGAGAGAGAGAGAGAGAGAGAGAGAGAGAGAGAGAGAGAGAGAGAGAGAGAGAGAGAGAGAGAGAGAGAGAGATTTCCTATCACAGTGAAATAGGATTGAGTGTTGCCCAGAACCATGCCATTCCATGTATTAATTCAGGGAGTAAGATTTCACACATGGCTAATGATGCAGTGTATGGATTAATTTCCTTTGGTTTCAACAGCTTGGTTCCAGGCATTAAAATGATGGATTTACCCTGGTTGCAAAAGCTTTTACTTGAAAGTTAAACTTTTGTAGTGTATAGGAAAACATTTAATTCTTCCGATATGAGAATGTCTTCTAAGGGAAGTGAGTAATACAACTGAATCTGGCTACTTCCTTTACTCTTTGTGGTCCACTCTAATCTAGATGTAGTTTCTCTTGCCATAAATATCTTTCTTTGCTAAGTCCTGTGCTCTCATGTCCTCACCTCAGTGAGTCCTCACGAAGCAACCTTAGGTTTTGTGTGCTCTGAGTGAGAAGCAATGTGACCAGAGGAAAGAAAGTATGCTCCTCAATTTCCAGCTGGAGGCTTAAATGCTGACTCTTTTCATTGCTACCTGTGTGTTTTTGAGTAACAGACTTAAACTCTGTGTCAGTTTCCTCTATTTGGAAAGGAGGGCTTTGGATTAAATATCCTTTGAGCTACCTTTTAGCTCTTGGTCTATAGTTCAGAGAAATTATTTGACTAGATATTAAACTAAATTGAACTTTTTGACTATCACAGCTGTGTCTAAAGTTAAATGACAAGAACATTGGGAACTATTTCCCAAAATAGAAAGAACTGATTTCAGTCACTAACTATAAAAATAATTTGTTAAGTTATTAAGGTAATTTCTGATATGTTTCCACTCCCCTAGTGAAACTCTTGCTGACACAGTCCAACCAAGGGAGAGCCTCCTGGTATCATGTGTTCACTGGCCTTGGATTTACTATTCTAGGGGCTTCTCCTGGGTATTGTTTATTACTTGATCCAAACCCCCAAAACACTAGGGAATCTATTCATATAATTAGAACTTCAAGGACTCAAGTACTAATTCTCAGTATCTAGATTTTTTTTGACATTCCTCTCAAGTTGATTTCATGAGGGTCATAGAATCATTGACATAGAGTGAGAGGAATTCCTAACTCATCTAATCCTAACACCTCATTTTAAACATGAGGCCAGGGAGATCCAGAGAAGATCATCAGCTTTCACAAGGTCACAAGGGGGGGGTCAGTAATGGGAACTAACCAATGTTAAACCCAGGTCCTCTGACTACAAATCCAGTGCTCTCTCCAATGAACCATATAGCCTCTGCTCTTTAAATTGGGATTATTTTACTGGGTTGCTGCTAGATTAAAGGCTATCCACCAGCTTTTATAGCTAGAGTGGTCCTGGAGGATAATGCAGCTCCCTTTAAAGATAAGGCAACTGAGGCTCCAAAAAGTAAATTTATGTCCCCATTCCCCATTACACATTGAACAGAAAATTTTACCTGAACCAATAGAGGCAAAATAATGTTTATTCCCATTTTTATTTTTTTCCTTGTCATCAAGTGTTAGGAATTCTAACAAGCAATAAATTAAATGAAAATCCACCAGTCCAAAGCAGTAGAAAGGTAATGAGAAAGGGATATAGTTAATAAAATAGCATATAGTCAATAAGAAACACAGCTCCAATTGGAACCCAGTTCCTCTTATTCCATGTCCAGTGTCAAATGAATTACCAAACTTGTGAATCATCATGTGAATTCATTGTGGTGGAAGTGGTTGAACGCTAAGCGTGGTTGAATGAGTCAGGAAGTCATGGTTTCCAGTTGTACTTCTAACTAATAATTATTAACTGTCACTTAATCAATCTGAGATTTAAGCACTTCTCTAGGATTCTATTTCTTTTCTTTTCTTTTCTTTCTTAATATGAGGCAGTTGGGGTTAAGTGACTTGCCCAGAGAAACCCAGGTAGTGAGTGCTTCGTGTCTGAGGCTAGATTTGAACTCAGGTCCTCCTGACCCCAGGAACAGTGCTTTATTCACTGCACCACCTCAGATGCCCCTAGGATTCTATTTCTTCATGTGACTGATGTCCATGTTCTTTCTGTTTCCCCTTTTTCACTGAGAGACTTCTGGTCAATTCTTTCCTTATTATGAACTCTAGTATTGAAGACAGTAAATGAGTAAAGGAGAATATAGTTTTCTGGCTATTTGGTTCTGTCAGCAGTTACTGGTTCCCAGGATAGTTAGAAAAATCAGACTGAAGATCCTTGTCTTCATAAGGTTTCTGGATCTCATCTTTCTGGTTAGAGGAGAGATGACTGACAATTTACCAAGTGCCTCCGTGAAGTCCAAATGACCAGCCAATTCGTTCAATAAATATGTACCTTAGTGCTGGCAGAACTGGATAGTTCTGAGCTTCATTTGGGAAAGAGCTCAGAGCGTTCTTTGCATCTATTAAAATGTGTACTTTGGGCACTGTGCCAACACTGGTACTTCACAGACAAAAGTACAATCTTCAGAGGGTCACTGACATTAATTTTTTAGCCACTTCAGGTCTGAGTTCTGTACAGAATCCCTGACTGAACTAGGTTTTTGGTTTGTTTGTTTGTTTTTCAGACTAGCTTGCCCATTACATGTGATCGGACTGATCAATGTACCAAGAAGCAGAAGGGAGATGCAAGCCACTAAACACAATTAATTTGAAGGTGCAAAGTAAATTCTCCCAGCATAAATACTAAATCATGCAGACATCGCATTAAACATATTAAATAGTTTTGGATACTCCCCATGCTTATTTTTAAAGGGAAAAAAGCTGTAAATAAATGTTTACAACTTTCTCATTTTGTTCTTTGCTTGTTCTTTGCTATAGTACATATTTCCCCCAATGACATTTAGATTAATTAAGAACGAAGGGTATGATATATTCACCTGTAAAAATGTAGCTGGATACAAACCAAATTCGGAGATTTATTTAATTTTTGGCAATTGCCTGAGGCTCAGAAAGTTTAACTGATTGGTTTGTAGGTCCATAGTAAATACCAGAGGCAAGATTTGAACCAAGATGGGAGAGAGACAGAGAGAGACGAGATGATGATGATGATGATGATACTGCAAAGATACATGAACTAATATACACCTTTCCTAAAAATTGTTTTAAATTTTTTTCTTAGTTTTTAACACTTGCTTCCATAAGCTTTTGAATTTTAATTTTTCTCCCCCTTCCTCCCTTCTTCCTTCCTCAAGACAGCATGCAATCTGATAGAGGTTGTACATATACATTCCTATTAAACATATTTTCACATTAGTCATATTCTAAAGAAGAATTAGAACCAATAGGAGGAAGCACAAGAAATAAGAAATAAAACAGAAGAAAAAAATAGCAAATAGTATGCTTCAATCTGCATTCAGACTCAATAGTTCTTCCTCTGGATGTGGCTAACATTTTCCACAATGAGACTTTTGGAGAAAGTTGCATCCTTGTATTGTTGAGAAGAGCTTAGTCTATCAAAGTCAGTCATAACACAATGTGGCTGTTACTGTGTACAATGTTCTCCTGGTTCTGCTCACTTCAGTCAGCATCTGTTCATGTAAGTCTTTCCAGGTTTTTCTGAAGTCTGCCTGCTAATCATTTCTTATAGCAAAATAGTATTCCATTACATTCATATACCACAACTTGTTTAGCCATTCTCCAACTGATGCACATCACCTCAATTTCCAATTCATTGCCACAACAGAAAGAGATGCTATAAATATATTTGTACATGTGGGTCCTTTCCCCATTTTTATGATCTCTTTGGGATACAGATCTAGAAATGGTATTGCTGGGTCAAAAGGTATGCACGTTTTTATAGCCCTTTGTGCATAGAAAGGAACATTCTTTAAACAAAATTCCTGAAAAGTGGCCAGTCCAACACTTTTTGAAGATTTCCACAGTACCAGCAACAAGAAAAATAATGAGACCTTCTAGCAGGAGGACTTTAAAGACCACAATGACCACAATGATTACTGCTGCTGCTGCTACTCCTCCTCCTCCTCTCATGTTCCAATTCATGATTTGTGAATAAAATTGCAATGAATAACTCATTCCACTTTGGGGCACTCAAAGTGTCAGGGAAGCTTTTTATTTGACATCCAGGCTACATTTTCCTCTTTGCAGCTTAGATCTCGACCTATTGCTATGATTTCTGCTCTCTTTCAAGCCTATCTTTCTTTAACATGACAAGCTTTCCCTTCAGCAATGATAGTTATGAAGAATTATGGAATTTTAAAGTTTGAAGGGAACTATGAAGGCACCTACTCAGCCACGACAGGAAAGGGATTCCCACTCTACCATATACAAGAAGATACAAACTGAGGCCATGGAGCTTCTGCTTGAACACCTATAAGGATGCTGATCCCTCCACCTTTCACTGTAGCCCATTTCACTTTGGGTCACCTAAATATTTGGACATCGTTCGTTTGTTTTTTCCCTGATTTCAGGGCTCAATTTAATCTTTAAAACTTCTAACCATTGCTCCTGTTCATGTTGTCTGGGGCAAGCAAAGCACATTCATTCCTTTCTGCAGGTGACAGTTTGAATACTGCTATCATGTAACCACTATGTTTTCTCTTGTCAAGGCAAACCATCTGCAGATACTTCAATCAAGGGACCTATGATCTGTTAGAGTCTATGGACTGCACAATACTTTTGAAATTATGAATTTTTAATGTATTATTAAAATCCCCCTAAATATTTAATCAGTTAGCCATTCAACAAACATTAATTAAGCACTTACTCTGTGTCAGGACCTGGGCTAAGCACTGTGGATAAAAATTCTATTTTCCTATGTCATACTATCCTCGGAATGTTGCCCCAATTTTTTCTGTCCCAATGAACTGATATCCTCACCCTGAATGAAAACTTGGAACAATCCTCTTATTGACTGATTTCCCAAAAGCCTTTTCATACTACTTGATGTTCTCAACCTTCAAGAATGAATATGTCGATTGCAAAAGGGTGAATGTTTTCACTTACTACCATCTGTCATGTTCCTTAGGAAAATAAAACATTCCCATGTTAGACTGGACACTGAGAAGTATTTTAAAAGCTACTTAGTAAGTAGGCAAAGAAACAGTACCATGCCTTCATTGTCCTTGACACAGAGTACTAGAATATGACTTCATCATAATGACTTGACTTGAGTTTATAGATTTGTTATCACCCAGACAGTGGGGAAAAGATTACGCAGACATCATATAATCAATGCTCACTTCATAAGTATGGTACAGATATTATCATCTCTACCCACACACACACACTTTCATTTTCACAAAATGCAATGAAGAAAGCAGTTGTGTTCTTTTTTTTTTAAGGAATAGTAAACATTAAATGTGTACCATTAATAACAACTGACACTTAAGTTTGAGAAACATTTAACACACACTATCTCATGATTCTCAGAAATAGTTTGTGAAGACAATACCTTCATTTTTTTTTTGGATGAGTAATTTAATACTGAGAGAGGTTAAATGATTTGCTCAGGGTTTCACACTTGTCACCATCTGATGTAGGGTTAAAACTAACATCTCATAACTCCAACTGCAGTGATATAAGGCTATATCATATTGCTGTGTCCAATACATTGCAACTTAAGTTATGATGGGAAGATACTTTGAATAAAGGGGAGATAAGTTGCATCAATATCTTTCAAAGAGACAATTTTGTTTATTAATTGCCCATAATAACTGCTGAGCCATTATAAGTGAGAAAAATAAAGTATGAGACATGTAATGTTTGATATAGAATGATGCAATTGAATTATATAACAACAGGACAATTACATATATGTGAGAACACACATATGTGATGATTACTACAATAATATAAATGAAAATAAAATAATAGTAAAACAAAGCCAAATCATGTGTAATTTTAACAATTATTCATTGTTGGCCCCACATGCAAGCCTTCCAGCTTGGTGTAACCAGCTAGACCATACACTTAGCTGATATGGTCTTGAAAACCAGAGTCATTTCCACATCATATTGAAGGATCAGAGGAGTACTTTAAGAGATATATGAAATTATTGATTTGTGATTATTACAGAAAAGAGTAGAGTGATTATCTCTATTGTCCATAATTGAGTGATTTCAAGTTTTATATTTAATGATTCTGCATATTTAGCATAGTGACTGGCATATGGTAGGTATTTAAGTAAATGCTCATTCAATTAACTTTTAATTGAAACTCGACCAAATAGTCTTTGCAATTTGGCCATGGACTTAGACTTCTGAAGGCTATGGTAGAAGCAGTCAAGTTCTAGAGGGTTGGAGCAAGATAAATAGCTTTCAGTTTTTGTCCGCAGGTTCTATGTGAAGTGAATGAAAGAACTGAGTGATTTCAGAATTGACAGGGCCTGCCATGGCCAGTACTTCCAGTCTGCATGTAACTTTCACGTCCTCTTTCGTGTAACTGACAAGTTGTTATTCAGCCTTTACTTGAGATTTTCTAGAGAAGGCAACCCCACTAGTTCTCATAGTAGCTCATTACATATCTGTATCTGTATCTGTATCTACATCTCTATCTCTATCTCTATCTCTATCTCTATCTCTATCTCTATCTATCTCTATCTCTATCTCTATCTCTATCTCTATCTCTATCTATCTCTATCTGTCCATCTATGTGTATATGTGTACATATATATGTGTGTGTATACATACATACATATATATATGTATACACACACACAGAAACTTTTAATCATTAGAATTTTTTTCTTCTAACATAAAAAATTCTGCCTAAATGATTCACAAATTCAGTAATCATATATTAAGTAGTTCAAAGGAAAAACTCTTCTAAGTATGGAGCGTATCATATGCTAAGCCAGAGAGGTGAGTGATTCAAAGTGGTTTATGAGAGACCGCAAAGAGGAGGCTTTGGCGCCCATGTGCAGTGTGCACCAGATAATAAGAGTCATCACCAGAAATTTTGGCACTGGACCATGAACGTTCAGCTCATAATAACCCATGAAAGCAGGAGGGCTTGAAACCTGTACCAAGGAATGAATTTTCAATAGTTTTAATAAGTAAAATAATCATATTTAACATTTAAATAGTATTTTTACCCTTTATAAAGTGATTTTGATACTTTATTTCACTTGGACTTTAAAACCATATATGTTGAGTGTTTTTCAGTGTTCTTATCTTCATTTTTCAGATGAAGAGACTGAGGCAAAGAGTCCTTAATAACTTTTCCTGTTGAGGCAGGAGTTGAACTTCTCTTCCTTTCTCCAAGTATATCCCTTGAAGAATGAAATACTCTCTTCAAAGCATGTTATCAGAGTAGAAGCAACCTCAAATACCACTATACAATCAACTTTGGTCATTCAAATGTAAAGACAATCTGTCTTGGCTTGCATCTGTAACATGCAGTTGATTTTTCTATCATCTTAAAGCAGGGGCTGTTAACATTTTTGAATGTCTTACAGCTCTCTTTGGAAGTCTAAATAACCTGCAGAAAAATGCAGCATATAAAAATGCATAAGATAACAAAGAAAGCCAATTATGATGAAACATAGCACACACACACACACACACACACACACACATATATGCATAGCTATATGCATATTTCTCTCTGTCTCTCGAATGTTTCTCTGTTTTAAAGGAAGGGAATATGTGAATTCCCCCCCCCACTGGAATCCTTCAATATTTCAGTGTCAGTTTACATCTCAGATGCCTAATTTCCATCCTATCCTCATTTTCCAAGGGCAAGTTTTTTCCCTAGAGATTGAAAAAAAAAATACAAACAAACAAAACCCAAACAATCAGTTGCTTTTGTTGACAGTGATCTCTGTTGTAATTCCAAATAATTGAGAAAGTGCTTCTTTCGACTTTATGGTGCAGCTTAATTTCAATTCTTTGGCTTTCCTATTTCACTGCCCAGCAAAAATTTTTCATGCCTCTGAGATGTTGTCCCAAGGAATCCTACAAAGTCCGAGGACCTGGGCTGGGATCTTTCACTTTTTCAATTGTCCATCTATCCTTTGAGAAGAGAATAGTCTGGTTACATTTGCTTTTGTTGTTTTGATATTTCTTCATAGTAATTCTCTCCACAAGACAGTAACTAACATTTCTTCTCTTTGATAATATATTGTTGTGGATCCAAATTAAATGAATCAATGCATGAATGGAAATGTATTGTGGTTTCTCCTTCATTTTTGAAAAGGAATGATGACATCACAAAGTGATGTTTTGATTTGTGTGTGAATTGGATTTCAGTGAGGCAGAGCTGTGCAAAGTCATCAGCCTCACTTTCTTCCAGAGTAATCAATGTCCAGTGGCAAGACAAAATTAAGAAGACTGATGATGGTCTAAAACTCAGTAAATGACCGTGGTGTCTTTGATATCTCACCAAGCTCTAAGTGCCTCAACAGTGTTTGCTTCAGCTGCCTTTGTGGCTGTTGGAGCAAGGTTGTTTTTATCAGTCCATATCACCAAGAGAAGTCTTTATATTCTCAGGGTACACATCTTTGTTACATAATTGGTTTGAGGCCTTCCAGTTATCCTCAACCAGGTTTAACTGACATGTTTTTAGCAGGATATGGTCATTGCACATGCTACAGCTTCTTGGATGAATGACTGAGTGATTGAATGAATGAATGAATGAATGAATGAATGAATGGAAAAGTGTTTACTAAGTGTTCAGGATATTCCAAGAATAGTGCTGAGTGCAGGTGATATAATAATCTATTAAGCACCTAGCATATGATAGACACTGTACTGTTTTGGGACATAAAGCTTGACATATTCCCTTTGGAAGGCAATGTGATCTGGTAGAAAGAACTCTGACCCAGAGCCCAAGAACCCATGTTCAAATCCTCTCATGATGACTTTCTTGGTGACCTCGAGGAAGTCTCATAATGTTCCCAGGATTCAGTTTCCTCATGTGCAAAAAAAAAAAAAGGTTGGACTCAGTGGCCTCTGGGATGTTTTCCAACTTTACATTAACGTGATCCTTCCCTCCAGAAACTTCTAGTATCCGGGGGATTGAGGTGGGGGCACAGACAAGCTTAATATACAGGTCATGGTATTTTGAGCAAAGGAAAGGTTCAGAGAAAGTGAACTAAGAAAATCTAAGAGAGAGAGCCCTTTAAAGTATAGGGATGATTTTCATGGGTACATGCCATGCTGAATAGCAAACTTCTCACGTGCATTTGTTTCCAAAATGATAAAGTGAGAGAGGAAAAACAAGGACAGTCTATAGAACAGAGACACAGAGAGTTACAGAAAAATGAGTTATCCAGAGGTGGTTACTAAGTTAACAATCATTTAATATTTACAAGTTTTATCTACATATAAATAGGATCTGCTGAAGGGTATTAATTCATAGAATTTCAGTTTGTAAATGAAAATAATACATCTGACAAGTAAACTATTTAGAAGTGACTACTGGGGATTTTATAAGAAGAGACTGAAAATTTAATTTGTATAAGGGTCCCATATTTTATTCCTAATTCTAAAGTCTACAAACATATACTCATACCTGGAAGCATTTCTACAATATTTTTCTTGGGGATAAAGTTACATAAACCTATGGAAGGAAGAGTGGAGAAATCAGTAAATAAACTGTTTTTCATGAAAACTTCAATAAACAAAATCTGCTTTAGAGCAACTGACTTTTTATGTTAATGACATTTATTTGACAAGATTTTTCACATAAACGCATGAAAACATTAACTTATCTTTTCATCTCTTGCCTCCTTACCTTTGCATAGGCTGCCCTACATGTACATGTTTCAATTCTATCTACTTCTGCCTTCCATCACTTAGAATGCCTTTATTCTTTTAAAGCAGAGAATGTGTCACATCTTACGTAAAGTTCTTCAAAATATCCCAAATAACTGCATCTCAAAATGATTGCATATTATTTTGTAGAGGCTTTTAAAATCTATTAATCTGTGTCCATGTTCTTTGGATTTCACATCGCCTGACCACCAGTAAAATGTTAATTTATTGAAAGAGGGAGACCTTCCTTCCTTTCTTCCTTTCTTCCTTCCTTCCTCCCTTTCTCTCTCTCTTTCTTCTTTCTTTCTTTCTTTTTCTTTCTTTCTTTCTTTCTTTCTTTCTTTCTTTCTTTCTTTCTTTCTTTCTTTCTTTCTTTCTTTCTTTCTTTCTTTCTTTCTTTCTTTCTTTCTTTCTTTCTTTCTTTCTTTCTTTTCCCAGGGCTTAGCACAAGTCCAGTGATATAGTAAGCCCTTAATAAATGTCAAGTTCAATGGCAATGAATTGAAAAGAATGACATAATCTTTAAAGTTATTACTATGATGGATAGGGAGTTCACTCTGAATTTTTTACACTGAAATTACTATTTAATTGGGGTTTTTAGTTTTCTTTTTTTAAAATTTTTTCCAGTAGAAAATTGGTAAGTTGCTCATAAGAATTGGTCAAATTGACTAGATATTTTGGTTCTCTGCAGACATAATGTGAATAACAGGACAGAAAGGGTACCAACAGTAGTAAACAACATTTTTATTCCTAGTTTTGTGGTTGAAACATTGGCCAAAAGCAGAACATGATAAACATAGAGCTTGCCTTAGGAGAAACTGGGTTAGATTTGATTTACTAAAGTGTATTTGCCACAATGTATACAAAAAATATGATATGCTTCTGGGTACTAGGAGAAGTCTTATTTAGATAATATATTTGCGGAACCCTAACTACTTTAGGTACAGTGGAAATAATGCTGGATCTAGTGTTTACTGACAGATTCCAGCAATGGCTCTATGGGACTCCAGCTGGGTGACCTTAGAAGAGTTACTTGATCTCCATAGTTTCTATCAGTAGACTGTGATAGATGATCTGTCAGTAATCTTTTATCTCTGAATTACAGTCCTGTTCTTAAGGCTCTTTGGGGATGTCCTATAGAAGAGACATTGTTAGTCTGATGGACCAATGAAGTCATTTGTGATTGCATTCATTTCAATGGTACAGTTAGTAGGCCAATGATAATCTTATTTTATGCAACTTTTCCCCACATTTCCTCATACGTCCTCTAGCAGGGGATTCACCTAGTATCCTTGATACCCTCCATGGATCTGTAGCAGTGGTAGCTACTTGGGTACCAGTGAAACATGAAGTACTACTATCCTCTCTCTCCCTGTTCCTGTACTCATCTTGTAATATCTATCTGTAACTTTATCTATATTTCTATCTACCTTTTTATATATGTATGTGTAGTTGTAGTATATGTATATATATACGTATATAATATATGTGTACATTATATAATGTATATATTTTGTATGATGTATATATATATAATATATAACATAATTACTTTAATATATTAGCATTAAAATATATTATCTCTGTCTCTCCTATCTATCTATCTATCTATCTACCTATCTATATTCCAGCCTCAGACACTTTTTAGCTGTGTGACTCTGGGCAAGTCACTTAACCCTGTTTGCCTCAGTCTCCTCATCTGTAAAATAAGCTGGAGAAAGAAATTGCAAACCACTCTAGTATTTTTGCCAAGAAAACCCCAAATGGGGACTTCAAGAGTGAAACACAACTAAAATAATATACATAAATAGACACATAAAAACATATACACATTGTACACACATACATACCCTTGAATTTATGCTTGTTCAATTGAGACAAACAGTTCTTTTGATTGAAAAGATAAAAGCATGAATTTGACTCATTGTAATTACCAAATATTTTGTATGTATAGAGATACATGGGTAATTATTGACTGAAAAAAATACCGCTTTTTGTTTAGTTTTCTTCTGTTTTGTTTTGAGGGGAGGATTTTATATATTGAAAGAAAAATATTAATTATAGAAAATGGACACATCATATCTTGGAAAACCATTTATGGAATATACTCAGCTGAGTTACTAAAATGGACAATATTATTAAATGAATATTTAATAAACAATATAAATGTTTTTTATAGCCTGAAAGAATTTCTATTCTTCCCCCCTCCCCAATGTGTTTTATCCCATCCCATACTACTGGAATCATGGGTTTGGATTTGGACACAGACGGGACTTTGGACTTAATATGCATCTCATCCCCTAATTTTTTTTTATTTCAATTTTATGAATTTGTTTTGATTTATCAGCAACCAATTGCATAAGCTTTAAATTAAAAAAAGACGTTTAAAATTCTTCTCCCCCTTCCTCCCCACCACCCTCCCCAAGAGAGCATGCAATCTCATATAGGCCAAACATGTACAGTCCCATTAAACATATTTTCACATTAGTGAAGTTGTAAGTAAAAATTAAAACCAATAGGAGGAACCATTAGAAAGAGGAAACAAAACTCAACAGAATAGAAAAAAAAATGACAGCGATTCAACTTCCATAGTTCTTTCTTTGCATTAAGAGAGCATTTTCCATCACAAGGCCTCTGAAGATGTCTTTGATCCTTGTATTGCTGAGAAGAGTTAATTTTATCAACATTAGTCATTGCACAACGTGGCTGTTATTATGTACAATGTTCTCTTGGTACTGTTCACTTCACTCAGCGTTAGATCATAGAAGTCTTTCTAGGTTTTTCTGAAGTCAGCCTGTTCATCATTTCTTATAGCACAATAGTATTCCATTACATTCATTTACCACAACTTGCTCAGACATTCCCCAATTGATGGGCATCCTCTCAATTTTCAATTCTTTGCCACCACAAAAAGATCTGCTTTGAACATTTTTATGCATGTGGGTCCTTTTCCTATTTGTATGATCTCCTTGGGCTACAGCCCTAGAAATGCTATTGCTGGGTCAAAGGGTAAGCACATTTTTATAGCCCTTTGGGCATAGTTCCAAATTGTTCTCCAAAATGGTTGGATCATTTCAGAACTCCACCAGCAATGCATTAATGTTCCAATTTACCCACATCTTCTCCAACATTTATCATTTTCCTGTTTTGTCATGTTCACCAATCTGATAGGTGTGATGTGGTACCTCAGAGTTGTTTTCATTTGCATTTCTCTAATCAATAATGATTTAGAACATTTTTTCATATGACTTTAGATGGCTTTAATTTTTTCATCTGAGAACTGTCTGTTCATATCCTTTGACCATTTATCAATTGGGTAATGGCCTGTAATCTTATAAATTTTCCTTAATTCTGTATATATTTTGGACATGAGACCCTTATCAGAGAGACTGGATGTAAAAATTCTTTGCAACCTTTCTACCTTTCTTCTAATCTTAGTTGCATTGGCTTTGTTTGTGCAAAAGCTTTTTAATTTAATGTAATCAAAATTATCCATTTTGCTTTTCATAATGTTCTCTATCTCCTGTTTGGTCATGACTTCTTCTGTTCTCCATAGATCTGATAGGTAAAGTATTCCTTGTTGTCCCAGTTTACTAATGATATCAGCCTTTATATCTAAGTCATGAATCCATTTTGACTTTATTTTGGTATATGGTTTGAGATTTAGGTCTACGCCTAGTTTCTGTCAAACTCTTTTCCGTTTTTCCCAGCAGTTTTTTTTTTTTTCAAGGAGAGGGTTCTTATCCCAGAAGCTGGAGTTTTGGGGTTTATCAAATAATAGATTACTATAGTCATTGACTACTGTGTCATACATATTTAACCTATTCCACTAATCCACTACTGTATTTCTTAGCCAGTACCAAGCAGTTTTGATGGTTGCTGCTGTATAATAGAATTTAAGATCTGAAATTGCTAGGCCACCTTCCCCTGCATTTCTTTTCATTAGTTCCTTTGATATTCTGGAGTTTTTGTTCTTCCAAATGAATCTTGTTATTATTTTTTCTATAAAATAATTTTTTGGTAGTTTGATTGCTATGACACTGAATAAAAGTAAATTAGCTTAGGCAGGATTGTCATTTTTATTATATTAGCTCAGCCTACCCATGAGGAACTGATATTCTCCAATTATTTAGATCTGATTTTATTTGTGTGAAAAGTGTTTTGTAATTGGGTTCTTAGAGTTGTAGGTTTGTTTCAGTAGGTAGAGTCCTAAATATTTTATAATGTCTACAGTAAGTTTAAATGGAATTTCTCTTTCTATCTCTTGCTGTTGGGCTTTGCTGGTAATATATAGAAATGCTGATGATTTATGTGAGTTTATTTTTTAGCCTGCAACTTTGCTAAAGTTGTTCATTATTTCAAGTAGTTTTTTACTTGATTCTCTAGGATTCTCTAAGTGTATCATCATGTCATCTGCAAAAAGTGATAGCTTTTTTTCTTCTTTGTCTATTCAAATATTTTCAATTTCTTTGGAGCAACTTACCAATTTTCTACTGGAAAAAATAAAAAAAAGAAAACAACTAAAAATCCCAATAAAATAGTAATTTCAGTTGAAAAAATTCAGAGTGAACTCCCTATCCATCATAGTAATAACATTAAAGATTATGTCATTCTTTTCAATTCATTGCCATTGAAATTGATATTTATTAAGGGATTACTATGTCACTGGACTTGTGTTAAGCCCTGGGAAGAAAGAAAGAAAGAAAGAAAGACAGAGAGAGAGAGAGAGAGAGAGAGAGAGAGAGAGAGAGAGAGAGAAGAGAGAGAAGAGAGAGAGAGAGAGAGAGAGAGAAAGAGAAGAAGAAAAAGAAGAAAAAAGAAAGAAAAAAAAAGAAAGAAAAGAAAAAAGAAAGAAAGAAAGAAAGAAGGAAAGAGAGAAAGAGAGAAAGACAGAAAGAGAGAAAGACAGAAAGAAGGAAAGAAAGAAAGAAAGAAAGAAAGAACAAAAACAAGAAAGAAAGAAAGAAAGAAAGAAAAGAAAAAAAAAGAAAGAAAGAAAAGAAAGAAAGAAAGAAAGAAAGAAAGAAAGAAAGAAAGAAAAGTTTTGGTATGTTGTCTCATTATTGTCATTCTCTTGAATGAAATTATCGATTGTTTCTATGATTTGTTGTTTGACCCAATTATTTTTTAGAATCAGATTATTTAGTTTCCAATTATTTTTAGGTCTATCTTTCCATGGCCCTTTATTACATATAATTTTTATTGCATCATGATCTGAAAAGGATGCATTTAATATTTCTGTTTCTGCATTGGATTGTGAGGTTTTTATGCCCTAGTACACGATCAATTTTTGTGTTTGTGCCATGTAAAGTCGAGAAAAAAAGGTATTCCTTTCTATCCCCATTCAGTTTTCTCCAGAGGTCTATCATACCTAACTTTTCTAATGTTCTATTCACCTCCTTAACTTCTTTCTTGTTTATTTTGTGGTTAGATTTATCTAGCACAAAGAAGGGGAGGTTGAGGTCCCTTACTAGTATAGTTTTACTGTCTATTTCTTCCTGTAACTCCCTGAACTTCTCTTCTAAGAATTAGGATGCTATACCATTTGGTGCATATGTTTAGTAATGATATTACATTATTGTCTATGGTGCCTTTTAGTAGGATGTAATTTCCTTCCTTATCTTTTTTGATTAGATCTATTTTTGCTCTTGCTTTATCTGAGATAAGGATGGATACCCCTGCTTTTTTCACTTCAGCTGAAGCATAATATGTTCTGCTCCAGCCTTTTACCTTTACCCTGTATGTGTCACTCTTTTTCAAATGTGTTTCCCGTAAACAACATATTTTAGGATTATGGTTTTTAATCCATTCTGCAATCCGTTTCCATTTTATGGGAGAGTTCATCCCATTCGCATTCACAGTTATGATTACTGTCTTTGTGTTTTCCTCCATCCTTTTTTCCCCGTTTATGCTTTTCTTTCTTCTTTCTCCTTCCTCTCAACTAGTGTTTTGCTTTTGACCACTGCCTCCTTCATTCCCTCCTCCCTTCTATGATCCTGTTCCCTTTTCTTCCCCTTTACCCTTACTGTTTGTTCCCTCCCTTCTTCACCCTCCCTTTTCTTTCCCCCTCCCTTTTCTTTCCCCTTCCTCCTACTACCTATAGGGCAAGTTAGATTTCTATACCTGATTATGTTATTCCCTTCTTGAGCCAAATATGATGACAGAAAGGTTCAAACAATGCTCAACCCTCTCCCTTCTTTCCCTCTGGTGTAATAGGATTTTCCTGTAATGTAATTTACCCTTGTCTGCCTCCTCCTTTCTCAGTACATTTTCTAAGTCTAAGATCATAGAAATCCACTTACTTGTTTTCATTTAGCCCACTTGATTAGAATTTTTTTATCATTATGTCAAACTCAACTAATATCCACCTCTTTTATGTATACTCCTTTAACATGGTTAATAACAATACAGTTCTCAAGAGTTGCAAGTGTCATCTTCCCTTGTAGGGATTAAACAGTCTCCTTATTAACAACATATTGTATTTCTGTCCCATTTACCTTTTTATGTTTCTTGAGTTGTACTTGAAGATCAAATTTTTTGTTGAGCTCTGGTCTTTTTATCAGGAAGTTTGGAAGTCTCTATTTGTTGAATATCCATCTCCTCCCTTGAAAAATCATGCTCATTTTTGCTGGGTAGTTGATCATTGGCTGCAATCCAAGCTCCTTTGCCTTACAGAATATCATGTTCCACCCTGTGGTCTTTTAATGTAGAAGCTGCAAGGTCCTGTGTAATCCTGACTGTGGTTCCATGATATTTAAATTTTTACTTTCTGGCTGCTTATAGCACTTCTCTTTCATCTGGCAGTTTTGTAATTTTGCTATTATATTCCTTGGTGTTGTCAATTTGGGATCTCTTTCAGGTGGTAAGTGGTGTATTCTTTCTATGGTTATTTTACCTTCTGGTTCTAGGACTTCAGGCAGTTTTCCTTTATGATTTCCTGAAAGATACTGTCCAGGCTCTTTTTTCATCATGATTTTCAGGTAGTCCAATAATTTTTAAATTGTCTCTCTGAATCGATTTTCCAGGTCATTGTTTTATGAGGTATTTTATTTTCATCTATTTTTTCATTTTTTGTTTCTGTTTGACTGATTCTTGCTCTCTCATAGAGACATTAGTTTCCATTTGTCCAATTCTAGTTTTTAACAGATTGTTTTCTTCTGTTAGTTTTTGTACTTCCTTCTTCAATTGGCCAATTGTGTTTTTAGGGACTTGTTTTCTTCAGTGTACTTTTTTTCCAATTGGCCAATTGTATTTTTTAAGGACTCTTCTACTTCACTCATTTGACTTTTAAAATCCTTCTTGAGCTCTTCTAAGAAGGCTTTTTGGGCTTCAGACCAGTTCATATTCCTTTTGTTGCAGATGTGGGTTTGTTGACAATGTTGTCCTCTTCAGAATTTCTGTCTTGATCTTCACTCTTCTCATAATATAAATCTATGGAATTTTTCTTTTTACTCATGGTGGTTCTTTGTTCCCTGGCCTTTAAAGAGATTGAGCTCTCCTACTGGGGAACACCGAGCAGTGACTCAAGCTTCTTGTGTTGGGAGCCTAGGTCTTGGTCACTGGATTTGTGTGCTGGGGCCTCTTATGTTGGAATTAGAGGATGTAAGGTTCTGGCAACTTACCTCATGTTGGGCTGGAGTCAACATGGCTGGAACTTTCAGGCAATTCTAGGTTGCCTGCTTTTCCTTTTCTTTAGCTTTCTTCAGCTCCTTTTAGAGGGGTGGTGCAGGTTGTTTATCTGCCTGGGGACCCTTGCTGTGCTGCCTCCTTCATTTCTGCTAATGCACTGGGATATTCCTTTGTGGTAGAGTTCCGAGGTACCTGGTGGTTTTCTGAGCTGGCCTCCACCAGTTCCGCCACCCTCACCAAGGCACTTGGAGGTCCAGGTGTTGGTGTTTGCCTGCTCTACAACCTGGTCTTCAGGATCTCTTCCTGGTTGCCAATTGGAGGCTACAGGGCTCAGACAGCTCACCTGGTTTTGGGCTTGAAACAGCAAGGCCGGGACTTTAGGAGGACTTTAGGTTGCTTTCTTCAGCTCCTTTTAAATGAATGCTGTGTGACTTTTCTGCCTGGGCCCCCTTATAGCTCTGCCTCCCTAATTTTTGCTGAGGCACTGGGAGACATGTGTGCTGGGCTACAGCACTGCTGCTCCCCATCTTTCTTCTAGTTCAGCTGTTTCAGGGTTTTATTCTGGGGTGATATATTCTGGGTTTTCAGAGGTTGATACTGGAGAGTGAGAGCAACTACCTTTTTACTCCACCATCTTGGCTCACATCCTCTAATTTTTAGAAAAGGAAGCTTTCATAGGAAGATGTCAAGTGAGTTTTCCATAGGGATATATGTGATAAAGTTGTTGGTGTGGGGATTAAAGTTATACAAATCTGTTCTAAAACATTACTGGAACCATAGAAGCATTTTTGTTCATATGTTTCTTTAATCAATGTATTCTAATAGTATAACTGTGATCCAGCGTGAACTACTCTATGTATTGAGGTAAAAAAGAATTCTCATACTTGAAACAGTAAACACTAATTTTTGTGTATGTGTGTGTGTGCATGTGTGTGTATGTACATGTGTTTGCATGCGTCTGTATGTGTTTGTGTGTCTATACGTCTTCCATTTAGAAACTTTAAAGTCATGCCTTTGATTCTGTGAAATAGATATTGATTACCACACCATGTCGAAAATCCAGTTCAATTTTACCAGTATTTGTTAAGTGCCTACAATTCCAATATCAGGCACCAATCTGAAGGAGGGAGATACAGAGAGAAAAACAAAACAATCTGTAGGACTTTAGATTTAGAGGCGGGTGGTCACTTAGCCATCTCATCTTACTCTTTTGGAAAGTCCAGCTCCTAGAGGTTGCCAAAGGCCATACATGTAATATGTATGAGAAATGAGGCTTGATCCTAACTTCTCTTGTCTCCAAATCCTCACCAGTATGTACAGAGCTGACTTGCTTTCCAGTAACGTATTGTTGACTAAGTAGTAAACTTTATTTGATTTTTTTAAAACATTAAAATTACTATTTCCTTTTAGGAGAGAATGAAATTTATTTTACTTTTCCTTGAAAACACTTGATTGCTACTTTATGGAATCCTACCTTTAATTACTAATGCATTGCCATCTCTCATGTTTATTCATGCATTCTCAAGTGATTATAGCATGTACAAGGTCTTTCCATATTATCCAGCATTTCAGGAAATTCATATTCTTATGCTGTACACCTTTTGCAATTTCCATTCCTTATTTGTAAGGTTTTTTTTTGTTTTGTTTTCAAGGATCAAAATTTGTATTGGTCATAGTCTGTCTTATCCTTTTGCTATAAATATTTCCCTTGAAATCAGACTTAATACAGTCAACACCAGAATTAGTCTAATTCATGAAGACATAACTGTACAAATCTGTTGTGTGGTTCATTTCAAAGCTCAGCTTTACATATAAATTCAAGTATTTCAAATGAGACTCTACAAAAGCTTTTGATAATAATTGTTAACTTCATCACCTTGATTCGGAAGATTTGAAAAGGCTGAGAGTAGGATAAAGAACACATACACAAAACATATACACACAGAAACACATACATGTACAGCTTGCTATTTTTATGAGAATCTAAACAAAATCATATTAAATAAAAATTGGTCAAATAAACATGGGGTATACATATAATTGTATTTATTACATATGGCGAACTACCTCTACTTTTAAATTAATGTGTTAGTATTAATACAATTAAATATGGATTTAAACCGAGCTCTTTTCCTAATTCCATGTCTATGAACACATATTTTGTTGTTCAGTCATATACAGTCATATCCAACTCTTCACAACCCTATCCGGGTTTAGTCGGCAAAAGTATTGGAGTAGTTTGTCCTTTCCTTCTCCAGTTTATTTTACAGGTGAGGGAACAGAGGCAAAGAGGTTTAAATAACTTTCCCAAGGGTCACTATTCAGTTACTATTTGGGAAGATGAGGCTTCCTGACACCAGGTCTAGAACACACATACACACACACACACACACACACACACACACACACACACAAACATTCTCTCTCTCTCTCTCTCTCTCTCTCTCTCTCTCTCTCTCTCTCTCTCTGTTTATCTCTCTCTCTCTCTCTCTCTGTATATATATGTATGTGTGAGTATGTATGCATATATGTATGTGTATATATGTATGCATATATGTATATATGCATATACAATGTATGTATACATGTATGCATATATGTATATATGCATATACAATGTATGTATACACAGAATTTGTCAGTAAATATCTGTCTATGTATCTCTGTATCTATCTTTACTGACAATGTATAGTTCCATGTCTAAGAAGCATATCTAGTTGTGGTTTAAAGAAAGCTAATAGTGCAGATAGAGAATTTGATTAAGAATCCCAGTTCTTAAGATAGTAATCATAACTGTGAATGTGGATGGGATCAACTCTCCCATAAAATGGAAAGAGAGAGCAAAATGGATTAAAAAACATAATCCTACAATTTGTTGGTTACAGGAAACACATTTGAAACAAAGAGACACACAGGGTAAAGGTAAAAGACTGGAGTAGAATATATTATGCTTAAGCTGAAGTAAAAAAGTGGGGGTAGCAATCCTGATCTCAGACAAAGCAAAAGCAAAAATAGATATTATCAAAAGAGATAAGGAAGGAAACTACATCCTGCTAAAAGGCACCATAGACAATGAAGTAATATTACTACTAAACATATATGCACCAAATGGTATAGCATCCAAATTCTTAGAGGAGAAGTTTAGGGATTTAAAGGCAGAAATAGACAGCAAAACTATACTAGAGGGGGACCTCAACCCTCTGCCTCCCTGAACTAGATAAATCTAACCACAAAATAATCATGGAATAAGTTAAGGAGGTGAGCAGAATATTAGAAAAATTAGATATGATGGGTTTCTGGAGAAAACTGAATGGGGATAGAAAGGAATATACTTTTTTTCTCAGTGGTACATGGCAAAAACACAAAAATTGATCATGGACTAGGGCATAAAAACCTTACAATCCAAAGCAGAAAGGCAGAAATATTAAATGCATCCTTTTCAGATCATGATGCAATAAAAATTATATGTAATAAAGGTCCATGGAAAGAAAGACTAAAAAGTAATTGGAAACTAAGTAATCTAATCCTAAAAAATGATTGGGTAAAACAACTAATCATAGAAACAATCAATAATTTCATTCAAGATAATGACAATAATGAGACAAAATACCAAAACCTATGGGATACAGTGAAAGCAGTTCTTAGGGGAAGTTTTATATCTCTAAATGCTTAAATGAATAAAATAGAAAAGGAGGAGAGCAATGAAAATTGGGCCTGCAATTAAAGAAAAAAACTAGAAAAAAAATTAAAAATCCTCAATTAAACACCAAATTAGAAATACTGAAAACCAAAGGAGAAATTAATAATTTTGAAATTAAGAAAACTATTAAATGAAATTAATAGTTGGTTTTATGAAAAAAAAACCCAATAACATAGATGAACCTTTAATTAATTTAATTTAAAAAAAAGAAAGAAGAAAACCGAATCAGCAGTATCAAAAATGGAAAGGGTGAATCCACCAAAAAGGAAGAGGAAATTAAAACAATAATCAGGAACTATTTTGCCCAACTGTATGCCGATAAATTTGATGATCTTAGTGAAATGGATAAATATTTACAAAAATATAAATTGCCCAGATTAACAGAAGAGGAAGTAAAATACTTAAATAAACCCGTCTCAGAAAAAGAAATTCAAGAAGCCATTGATGGACTACCTAGGAAAAATTCTCCAGGGCCAGATCAATTTACAAGCAAATTCTATCAAACATTTAAAGAACAATTAATTCCAATACTCTATAGAGTATTTGGGAAAATAGGTGGAGAAAGAGTCTTATCAAATTCTTTTTATCATACAAATATGGTGCTGATACCTAAACTGAGATGAGCCAAAACAGAGAAAGAAAATTATGGAACAATTTCCCTAATGAGTATAGATCTAAAAATTTTAAAGAAAAATATAACAAATACATTACAGCAACTTATCACAAGAATAATACACTATGACTAGGTAGGATTTATGCCAGAAATGCAGGGCTGGTTCAACAATAGGAAAACTATCAGCATAATTGAGCATATCAACACCAAAACCAACAGAAACCGCATGATCATCTCAATAGATGCAGAAAAAGCTTTTGAGAAAATACAGCACCCATTCCTATTGAAAACATGAGAAAGAATAGAAATAAATGGAGTCTTCCTTAAAATGATAAATCACATCTCTCTAAAACCTTCAGCAAACATCATAAAAATTAAGGATAAGCAAGAAATATTTCCAGTAATATCAGGGGTGAAACAAGGATGTCCATTATCACTACTGTTGTTCAATATCATACTGAAAAGTTTCACTTTAGAAATAAGAGAAGAAAAAGAAATTGAAGCTATTAGAATAGGAAAAGAAAAAACAAAGCTGTCACTCTTTGCAGATATCATGGTATACTTAGAGAATCCTAGAGAATCAAGAAAAAAAACCTACTTGAAATGATAAAGAACTTAAGCAAAGTTTCAGGCTGCAAAGTAAACCCACAGAAATCATAGACATTCCTATACATTACTAACAAAGGCCAAGAGCAAGAGATAGAAAGAGAAATTCCATTTAAAGTTACTATAGACATTATAAAATATTTAGGAGTCTACCTACTGAAACAAACCCAGGAACTCTATGAACACAATTACAAAACACTTCTCACATGAATAAAGTGAGATCCAAATAATTGGAAAAATATCAGTTGCTCATGGGTAGGCTGAGCTAATATGATAAAAATGACAATTCTACCTAAATTAATTTACTTATTCAGTGCCATACCAACCTACCAAAAATATTTTACAGAATTAGAAAAAATGATAAGATTCATTTAGAATAACAAAAGGTCCATAATATCAAGGTAACTAAGGAAAAGAAATGCAGGGGAAGGTGGTCTAGCCATTCCAGATCTTAACTTGTATTATAAAGCAGCAATCTTCAAAACTGCTTGGTACTGCCTAAGAAATAGGGAGGTGGATCAGTGGAATAGGTTAAATATGTAAGACACAGTAGTCAATGACTAGAGTAATCTATTATCTGATAAACCCAAAGACCCCAGCTTCTCGGATAAGAACTCATACTTTGAAAATAAACTGCTGGGAAAACTGGAAGAGAATATGGTAGAAGCTAGGCATAGACCAAAATCTCACATCATATACCAAAATAAAGTCAAAATGGGTTCATGATTTAGATATAAAAGCTGATACTGTGAGCAAACTGGGAGAGCAAGCAACAGTTTACCTATCAAATTTATGGAGAACAGAACAATTCATGAACAAACAGGTAATAGAGAATATTACAAAATGCAAAATGGATAACTTTTATTACATTAAATTGAAAAGTTTTTGCACAAATGAAGCCAATGCAACTCTGATTAGAAGGAAAGCAGAAAACTGAGAAACAATTTTTACAAGCAGCGTCTCTATAAGGGCCTCATTTCTAAAATATATAGAGACTTACGTCAAATTCATATGAATACAAGTCATTCCTCAATTGATAAGTGATAAAAGGTTGTGAACAGGCAGTTTTAAGATGAAGAAATTAAAGCCATCTATAGTCACATGAAAAAATTCTGTAAATCACTATTGATTAGAGAAATGCAAATCAAAGCAACTGTGAGGTACCACATCACACCTGTCAGATTGGCTAACATGAGAAAACAAGAAAATGATGAACGTTGGAGAAGATGTGGGAAAATTGGAACACTAACGCATTGTTGGTGGAATTGTGAAATGATCCAAACATTTTGGAGAGCAATTTGGAACTATGCCCAAAGGACTATAAAAATGTGCATACCCTTTGACCCAGCAATAGCACTTCTAGGGCTGTATCCCAAAGATATCATACAAATAGGCAAACGACACACATGTACAAATATATTTATAGCAGCGCTTTTTGTGGTGGCAAAGAATTGGAAATTGAGAGGATGCCCATCAATTGCAGAATGGCTCAACAAGTTGTGGTTTATAAATTTAATGGAATACTATTGTGTTTTAAGAAATGATGAAGAGGCAGACTTCAGAAAAACCTGGAAAGACTTGTATGCTGTGATGCTGAGTGAAGTGAGTAGAACCAGGAGAATGTTGTACACAGTAACAGCCATTGTGCAATGACTAATATAGATAGATTTAACCCTTCTCAGTAATGCAAGGATCTAAGACATCTCCAAAGGACTCATGATGGAAAATGCTATTCACCTCCAAAGAAAGAAATATGATGTTTGAATGCAGACTGAAGCATACTATTTGTTTTGTTCTCTTCTGTTCAATTTTGTTTCTTCTTCCTGGTGGTTCCTCCTGTTTGTTCTAATTCCTACCTACAACATCACTAAAGTGAAAATATGTTTAATGGGAATGTATATGTAGAATCTATATCAGATTGCGTGCTGTCTTGGGGAAGGAGGTGGGGACAGAAGGGGAGAGAACTTTAAAACTCAAAAGCTTATGGAAGTGATTGTGATAAATCAAAATACGTTAATAATTTTTTTGAAAAATAACTTCATCTACCACCTTGAATAAAATCAGCTTTTTGATTCTCAAAAAAAAAAAAAAGAATCCCAGTTCTTCCAATTATTACTGACCTTGGGTCAATCACTTTCTCCCTTTAAGCTTCCCTTTTTCTAATGTGTAGAGTGAGTTGGTTAAACTAGTTGACCTTCAGGCTTCCTGGAAGGTCAAGGTCTCATATATGGGGCTCCCAATCTGCAATCCTACACTATCCTAGGCTTCTAAAGTTTTGGTACTTCATTGGGTTAGTTTATCAAGCCCCAGAAGATGAAGTTTGTCTGCTCCCAGTTGTTAATAGGACATTCCACCAACTCTTCTTAAGGGACTATCCTGAAGGTGAAGGACAGTATAGTATAATGGATTAGGAGCTGGCTTCAGAGGCAGGAAGACCTGGGTTCAAAACCCTCCTCTCACAAATATTGGCTATGATCCTGTGCAAAACTAAGCATCCAGGCACTTCTGAGAATTGAAGGTGTTAATCTCCTCTGGTAAAGTGATTTTCCACTACTGATGAAATCCTCAATCTTATCCTCCCCATGTTCAAAACAGTGTGTTTGATGCTTTTTTGATACTTCCAGGGCTAGGTGATCTCATGGTTGATTGTGATCACTCTAGTGATGTACTTGAATAGCCACCCATGCCTGATCATCTTATAGCACTTTTCTCTGTCCTCCTGAAACAACTTCACAGGAACTCTACCCATCACACTGAGATCCTCCTCACAGTGTCTTTGCTATTACATAGATACCAATGGTACCAATGAACTGGACACCATCATCTGCCACCCGCCTTTACTGGTGGGCCTTTGTCTGTATCTGACTCTCTGTCTCTATCTCTGTCTTTGTCTCTCTCTCTCTCTCTGTCTCTGTCTCTCTCTCTCTCTCTCTCTCTCTCTCTCTCTCTCTCTCTCTCTGTGTTTCTGTTTGTATCTCTCTCTGTGTCTGTCCCTCCATCTCTCTCTGTCTCTCCCTTTCCCACTTCTCTCTATAGGTATGCATTAGATTTTAGAACTGGAAGACACTTGAGACATAAACTAGTCCAATTTCCTCATTTTACTGCCAGGTACACTGAAAACCAGGGGAATGAGTTGACTGGCCCACAGTCACACAAGCAGGATGGGTATGAGCTGGGATACCCCATCTCTGATGATATCAATATCCAATTTCTCCTTCATGATTCTTAGTCTACCATGTGCTAACATGTGCTCACATTTATCATGAACCTCTCCCTTGTTCTTGGGGTGATCCTCACTTGATATCTTCAGAGACTTTAGTATTCTGTGCCTCACATTCATGTGGCACCCTTGAAAGATCTTTTTAGTTTAAAAAAGATGGATCTTTGTTTCACATTGAAGTTTGTGTTTATTAAAATTCCTCTATGATTCCCCAAAGAAAATTGTACCTATACTTCTTGCCTTCTGCAATTCTGAGTCTAATTCATAGCTCATTAGCACTTTTTCTCCAAGATAAACATGCTGATGGACAAGGTTTGTGGATTGCCTGTCCAACTGCACATCTTAGTCTGAGCAATAGGCATTGTTCATCAGCTTCACTATTGTAGTATCATTAAGCCAACCTCTTTGTACTCATAATGAATATTTAACAGTCTTTTTATCAAGGAAAGAATAATTTGAGCTGTGAAGCTCAGAGAAAAAAACATGGAAGAAGAAAAGTCTGAGACAAACTTAGTAAAAGACAGTAGAGTGGGGAAGACAGCATGACAGTATGAGTAGATCTGAAACTTTTGAGTCAGAAGACTAAGGTTTAAATTTTGCCTTTGCTATTTACTTCTTATATCAAATCAGTTTGTCAGAGCTTTGCTTTCCTTGTCTATGACATGAAGGGGTTGGTATATTTGGGCTATGAGATATTGGTCATCTCCTAAACTATAGCCTTGTAATTTGGCCACTTTATTTCTGAAGGTCTATGTGAAAGATGGGTGGCAGAAGATGGAATCCCAAGGTTGGTTAATACCCAGATAAAATATTCCAGGGAAATCTAAGGAGGAAACACATGTAAGAGGGAGGACCAGGGGAAAAAAAAAAATTGTCAAGAAAATAACAGCTGAGCCTTGAAGCTTAAGAAGATTTTGATAAAAAGAAAAGGAGTGGATTCTGGGCATGGGTGTTGGCCAGTATCCTTGCATGGAGCTGGGCCATTGCATACCAAGTTCAGGCAGCAGCTGAGTCCTTTTTGGGCTGTAACTAGAATGTGTGAAGTGACACTGTATGAATAATCATGGAAAGGGAGTTTAGGGTCAACATATAGAGGCCTTCCACTATAACTAATATGTTTCTGTTGTATTCTAGATACTGTTGGGAGTCATTGGAGGATTTTGAGCTGGGGAGTTATACAGTCAAGTAAATCATAGGAAGATTTTACAAACTGTGGGGGATTGATTCTAAAAGAGATGAAATAATTGGCAGTGAGATGATTATATGTTTAATTAGGAGGGTAATTAATCATATAGGTGAATGGTAGTGAAAGGCTAACCTGGACTTATGGCCTTGTGACAGATGGGAGACACATTGCTGTGACAGAACAGTATATAATGGGGCAAAACCTTGTTTTCAAGGTAGAGGACCTGGGTTCTAATCTTGTGACCTTGGAAAAATAACATAATCTCAATGGGTCTCAGTTTCTTCATCTATAAAATGAGATGGAATAATGAGATAGCTTATAAAACCCTTTTCTGCTCTAATCCTGATCCCATTATACTATATAACTGATGAGCTGTATTAGATGTGGAAGAGAAAAGAGGGTAAGAGGATGTTAACATGTCGAACCAGAGATATCTTAATGAGGGTAATTCAGATGAGTGACATTTCCTAAGGTCTTTGGCATAAGGACAAATAAGCAGGAAACTTTTTATTATTCTTTGTTTTTTAAGATGTCATGAACTTTGCACTTTGCAAATGGGGAAAGATAAGAGATGCCATTCTTTGGGTGATGGATGAGAGTGTTTTATAAATAACACTTGTGTCTTTTTTTTTAAATCAAAATCAAATTTTCATTGCACCAGGGATGCATTTGGGGGAAGACAGAGAATGGGACAGCTAAAGAACAGCCTAGAATTTTATATTTTCACTCTACCACATTTTTCCAGTTATGGCTGGGGAAGGGCATAAATATGGCTGACAAATGGTTTTCCATAGAAATCAGCAAAATTTCGTTCTCTGTGTGTGTGTTGGGACAGAATATCAGACTTTAAATAGCTATTTGAGAGAGAGAGAGAGAGAGAGAGAGAGAGAGAGAGAGAGAGAGAGAGAGAGAGAGAGAGAGAGAAACCTAATTTCAGGTAGATTTAACATGCCTATGGACAAGTGAATTTTTAATAGCTAATCTGCGCCTGACAGTGCATGGGAAATAGCAATCTATTAGGCAGACTTCAAGGGCTGAATTTTTAATGCATTTTGGTGATTAAAGAATGGCCTCCCTTTGGCAGTTTGTTGAAGATAGATTATGGGACCTGTAAAGAAAATTTTAAATCATAGCAACAACATACAACTAGTTTTGGGGATTGAATAAATTCTGTTGCCCCAATTCACAAAAAGCACATAAAGGTTTTCTGTGGTGTTTTTGCATTTACAGTAATAATCATCAGGGAAGAACCTTAACTCATCAAAGATAGAATGACATCATCTTTCCATGGGTGAGATGCTACTGGGTTGAAATGATAAAGATGCAGTGAAGACCATAGATTGCTGTCGACAGGAGATACAATGTGGCATTATGGAACTGGATTTGTCTTTTGAGCACCTGAGTTCAAATCTCAACTTGGCTACTTATAAGCTGTATAACTATGAGCAAGTCACATCAGCTGTCTGAGCCACTGTTTTCTCATTTGTAAAATGAAGGCATTATACTAGATAACCTGTGAGGTCTCTTCTAGATATAAATGTATGATCCTATGAATTTGAATGAGCAAATAAGAAGAATGACTGTGTCCTGGGTGGGAGGGAGAAAGGGAACCATGTCATTGGGTAGAAGATCTAAATCTTATTTATTTTATTGGTTTGTCTTATCTTGACACCAAGCCTCATTATATATATATATATATATATATATATATACATATATATATATATATATATATATATATATATATATATATTTTTTTTTTCTACAGCTTCCTCTCATTCATTGCTCTTGGTTCTGCTTACTGGGTTCAAGCTGGTTTCTTTATAAAATAGCTTTATCCTATAATTTTGATGAATGATAATGAAGAATGTAAGAAATATAAAAATCATTTTATAAGCTAACTAAAGTTGGTAAAATGAGAAAAAATGAGGATAATAATTGCACCTACCTCCCAGCATTGTTGTGAGGATAAAATGAGGTCATAGTCATAAAGTTCTTCTCAGACCTGAAAACACTGAATATAAACAGGTTTTATAGCCGTTGTTGTTACACTTGTTGTTTTCTTATCGCCTAAACATAATTATATAATAACTTCATTGTAAACAAATATTATTATTAATTCAGATATCACCTTTCAAAGTCAATGAGAAAGAAGACAATTTATCTGACTCTGATAGATTTTACTCATTTAAAGTCAGTTAAGGTAGCTAGGAAAGCCTGAGAGATAGCCTAGGAAAATGCATAGAGAGCTGGCTGTGAGTCCATAAGCATTTATTAAGTGCTGGCTTTGTGCAAGGGCAGCTAGGTGAAGCAGTAGATAGAATGCCACACCTAAAGTCAGGAAGACCTGAGTTCAAATCTGATCTTGGACACATATAGCTGTGTTGACGCTGGACAACTCACTTAACCATCTCTGCCTCAGCTTCTTCATCTGGAAAATGAGCTGGAGGAGGAAATGGCAAAGCACTTCAGTATATTTGGAAAAAACAAACAACCACAAAAACCTCCAAAAAGATTATGAAGAGTCAGACACCACTGAAAAGACTAAACAACAAATATAATTATGCGCAAGTCTCTGGACTAAACCCTCAGAAATAAAAAAAAAAAGGTAAAAGACTGTCCTTCCCTAAAGGAACTAACAATTTAATAGAGATACAACTAGCAAACAAATATGATTAGGAGAGAGAGAAGGCACTAGAATTAAGAGGTGTTGGGGAAAAAAAAGCTGTTTGAAGAGGATGGGATTTTGGTGGGATGTGAAGAAAGCAAGAAAAGCAGCTAGGCAGAGATGAGGAAGGGGTTTCAGACGTGCAGATAAATTGGTGAGAGCCAAGAGATGGAGTCTTGTTTGTGAACAAAGAAGGTCAATGTGGTTGGAGAGAAGTGTAGGTGGCAGGGTGGTACGAAGACTGGGAAAGTAGAGGCAGACTGGCATATGAAGGACTTTGAAGGCCAAACAGAGAGTTTCTTATTTGATCTTAGAGGTAATAGGAAGCCACTGGAATTTAAAATGTTAGTTGACTATGTGACCCTCATCTTTGTGATCCTGATTCCAAAAACCTCCCTAAGGCTAAAGCCTGTGATCTGTAGGAGTACAGGAAATTGCCTTGCAGTGATGAAATCACAGTAGACATCTTGAATGAATCTATTTAAATGTTATCTGCCTTAGTAGAATGTAATTTTCTTAAGGCCAGGGGCATCTTTTGACTTTGTATGGTTCTGATAGGTTACCCCAGGCTGCAAAGATTTTAGGTATGGTCCTAAAACAATCCAGAGAACTGTCTGGCTAAGTGCTGAGAAGCTGATCACCAATCCACTAGTCACAGTAGGAAAATGGCAGAACAGTATCTAGGCCTAAATTATATCCTTGCATCACTGATATATAGGGGAATTCATATGCATGAATAGAAAGAAACCTTGGATCTCGGTGTTCTTTCAGTGAAACTAACTTTAGTAGCCAGAGTGATGAAGATGATGTTTGCCAATGTTATTTATAGGCATATAAGCAATATGGCTATAATATCAATAAATTAAAAATAGGAAACTAATTAGGCATTAATCATTTACATAATATTGGCCTAGTTACACAATCTGATAAATAAGGATACCTTACCTTGCTCCTAGGGCTCTATAAATACATTTAAAATGTTTATGTTGCAATTAGTTCACAATAACTTTCTCCATCTATCTAAATCCAATGCTGAATTGAAAGTGTTACATGAAAATGTGAAAGTTAGGAAATGATGCTCTTGGAGAGAAAAATGGAAGCTTGGAATCCCCCACTAATCATTGCCTATGCTGGTTCTTTTCAGTGAGTGGGATTTCCTTATGGCTCATGATATATCATCTTAATGTGATGTCTTAAACTTAGTGAAGGTCTCCAATTCTCCATTTCCTTTTAGGAATCTGTAAAAATCAGAAAAACTGAATGGATAGCTGAAAATATATTTATTAAATATTTCCCATATGCCTGGCACAGTACTAAGCCAAGAATATTAATGATTACAAAGCATCACACTCTCTGTCTAATACATTTTATGTGAAATCCTTTTGAATGTTAGACTGTGCCCTTAAGTATAAAACAAGTATAGAAGTACACACATCTTTTTTTCTTATTTTAAATAGTGATAAAATTTTCAACAGTGCAACATGAAATTGGAACCTGGAATTAAAAGGAGCCTGGTAAATTACAAATGTAATTTTTAAAATTAATAAATATTGAGGTAGTGCTAAAGCTAATGGACATTTCGAAAACACTTTTGTATTGACTATCAGGTGACTGCAAGCAGAGGAATCCCACCCTCAGAGGAAGAGAGGTGAGCTAACATTTTGCAAAAGAAAAACATGGAAATGAATCCTATAAGTTCAGAATTTAACCTAAAACCGATGAGAAACTGCATGCTGTTGTGAGTGGCCAGTATGCCTCACCTGAAGGCAAAAACACTCAAGATTAAATCTGATCTCTGATTTCAAGGATGAGTGTGGAGCTTGGAGTCAAATGAGCTTATCTCAGATTGTTTCTAAGCAATTTACCCACAATGTGACCTTGCGCCTGTTGCTTAAGTTGTCTTGACTCTATTTCTTCATATATAAAAGAAACGGGTTAAAACAAGTAATTTCCATGGTCTGTTCCAGACATTTATTTACGGATACTCTCATCCCAGATTTCTGACACTCTGTGATCGTATGGAAATTGCTTGACATCTCTAAGCCTCATGTAACTCTTAAAAATATCTACTAAATAATAGATATATTGAGGTATATTTTAGAACAGAGGAGGTTTATATATGAGTTAAGTCACAGATCCCTGAATGACCAGACATTTGCCCAGTGAATAAGATCAAGCTGCACGCTAATGAATTGCACTCTTCAATTTATGAATACGGTTCCTACAATGTTTCATGGCTTAGGAAATACAATGACATAATTTCTATCTATCTTGTAGAACATGCAACATGTTCTAGTGACATAACTATGGAATTTATTGAAATAGAATTCTGGCCTTATAATCAGAAAGCCCTGGCTTCAATCTCCTCCTCTGTCATTCAATAATCATGTGACCCTGGTCTTTACCTCTTTGTATCCTAAAATTCACTTATCTATAAATTAGGGAGGATTATCCTTACTTCTATCACCATGGGGTCATAAAATTGCATAAAAGTCCCTACTCCTGAAAACAAACAAAAAAAGAGGATTTTCAGTAAGGAAGAAGCAGTGCTATTTAGAATTATACCCTGTGGGTCTAGTGCCAATTATTCTTTCTGCTATCTTTTCTTTTTCTTCTTCTTCTGCTTCTAATAATAATAATAATAATAATAATAATAATAATAATAATAATAATAATAACTTAATTCTTATTCTCCATCAGTGAGTTTACAAAGACACAGATCTGAGTTTACTCCTTTCCATGTTCATCTGACAAAAGTAAGCTGTTTTTTTTTAATGTTCAACTTCATTGACAATTTTTTTTTCAGTTTTCCAATAGTTTGATGAATGGTCAGCAAAAGCAGCCAATATAACTTAAAGCACTTTTCATCTAAAATAGATATTTATCTTTCTTAAAGGCAATCTCCAAAAAGAATTGTTCCTAAAAAGTCAGAAAAAAGAGTTTTGTATAAAACTAAAATACTTAAGTTGAAGTTATTTTAGTTGAGGTTATTTTGGTAACCTCCATGGGTAGCATAAACATGAGAATGAGAACATTTGAAATGATTTGTTCATTTTTGGTAGGATATTTTTTTCCTCCAGCTTTTAAGAGCAATTTCTTTTAAGGACTTTCTTTAAAAAATATGTGGGTTTTTTCAGTATTATAGATAAAAGGTACTTTAAAAATGATTGGCTGCTTTCAATGGCAGCCCATTAAACTTTATTTCAAATAAAAATTTTCCCCCTTGTACCCTACCTCTTTTCTCCTGGTTCTACTCTCTAAACAGAGCAAGTTTAACACCTTCTCTGTACTTTGGTCTATAAACTCTTGGAAGTAGTTCACATGTGCACCCTTGAGTTCTTTCTTTCCCATTCTAACTGTCCCCTATTCCTTAAACTGAATTCTCAACTTCAACATTATGGTTGCTTTTCTTTGGGCACTCTGCAGTTTATCAATATCACTTGTAAGTTGTGGCACCCATACTGCACACAATATAAACCCCAAATGGGAACAGAGGACAGTGGGTGTCTGATCTCCATAGAAGCAACATTGGGCATTAGATAAATGAACATTATGGTTCAGTTGATGTAGCGTAATGTTGTATTCCTTTACTTGGCTATGATGTTACACTGTTGACTCATGAAATGGTTAATCAATTAAAAACTATAGTTTTTTTTTCAAATTAACTTCTATCTAGATGTACATCTCCCCTTTTTTTTTAAAGTTGAAAATTTGAAAAATAAACCTAAGTTGTCTTGGTTCCAAATACCATATAAATATAACTTTTCATACATTTGCCTACCCTTAATTCATCTAAATTAATGATAGTCTGACATTTTCAAATTCTACAATTCATTCTAAAGATATTTTTACAAATTTAATCTATACAAAGCCTATGAATGGGATGAACGGGGCAAGGCGGATGATAATAAAGTGTTAAATTAACTATGATCAGGCATTAAAATCTATATCCTAGAAAATAATTGTTTTGAGCAGTTAAGAGTATATTATCACTCTTAAAATAGTAATGAAATCAATCCTGGTGATTGAAGTTTGACAAGCATCCTAGTATAAGAAATAATTTGCTGAATATTCTTTTTCTGAAGGAACATTACCTTGGGATTATTGGTCTTTATGGATAATATACACTGTGTATGTGGGGATTATCATATCTATTCTATACATTAATTATATATGTAGATGAGCACAAATTTACTTGAGAAGTGACATAGAAAATGAAATATCAACTAAAAAATACTAACCAAATAATAAATTTCAGCAAAATAATGGAAAAAAAAGAATATAAACCAATAGATATAATCATCATTTCTTCCTATCATCAATAAAAATCAGAAACAATGTGACAGAGAAATTCTTCAGTGGATATATGATCTCTTAGTGAAGGTATTTCATTCTTATCTGATATACCTGTAAATGTGAATGGAATTAAAGGATATTTGCACTTTTCATTGTATTTGTTGAAATGCCTTTTCTCCATATTTTAGCTAAAACTTTTCATTCATCTTTTACATTCATTTTTGTTTTAAAAAAATATATTCCCATCCCCCACTGCTCATGCCTTCTTTCTTATTCTTCATTTAAATTGTATATATGTATGTGTGTGTGTGTGTGTGTGTGTGTGTGTATGCATGCATGCAGGTAAGTACACATATACACATAAACATACATATATACAAACACATATACATATATCTGTGTATATGTATTTGTATGCTATCTCTCCTGTTAAAATGTTAACACCTTGAGATAGGGAATATATGTCTTTCCTTGAATTCCCAGAAAAGAACAAAAAAGCCTGGGAAATAGTAGGTACTTAATAAATGTGTATTGCCCGAATAACAGACAAAATATTCTTCTACGAGAGCGGTGCCATACAAGGATTATTTAATTTGAATTCCCAGAAACCTGGGTTCAAATTCTGCGTCTGACATTTCCTAGCTATATTATTGTGAGTCTCAGTTTCCTCATTTTCAGTATAGAGGTCATAGAATCACAAATTTGAACTTGCAAGAGACTTTTACAGTCATCTCACCCAACCCCTTTATTTTTCTGATGAGAAGACTGAGATCCAGAGAGATTAATCAATTTACCTTGAGTCACACAGTTACTGTGTGGTGGAATAAAAAATCTAGTGTCCCTTCTCTTAGCTACCCAGATACTTCACATGGAGCTACACTCCACTGTTTGAGCTCCCTGTATTACAGGACCAGTGGGAGGAAAATCGTTGACACAGTGGGTAGAATTCTGCCCTCTGACTTAAGAAGATCTGGGTTTAAACTTTGTCTATGATAATTACCATGTGCCTTAGCATAGAAAAGAACTGTAACCTCTGAGATCCTGAATTTCTTCATTGCCAAAATGGGGATGGAGATAATACTTGTACTATCTACCCTACAGGATTCTCAAATGTGCCGACTCTCATCAAACACCTTCTGAATATTAAAGGATTTAGTCAGCCAATAAACACTGAAGTGCCTAATGTGTGCCTGGCACTGTGCTAAGTTCTGAGGGGGAGCAAAAAAAAAAATCAATCCCTGACCACAATGAACTTACAGTGGGGAAGACAAAAAGGAAGCTAATGTGCATAACAACTATATACAAGATAAACAGGAAATAATTAAGAAAAGAGGGCACTAGAAATGAGAGGTGTTGCAAATGATTCATATAGAAGACGGGATTTTAGTTGGGACTAAAGATTAGGGGTTATAGAAAATGTGCCAATTTTCATAAATGGAGGGATTTTCATCACCTGAGAGTTCCCTGTACTAGAAATAACAAGATCAGACTGTGTCCCATGCATTCATTCTTCATATTTGTGTGCTCTCTTGTGAGGTTAGGGGATCCATGGCAAGGCCTCTGGAATTTTTTCTTCATGTGTATTAACTCTTGTTCATGAAGAATGATCATATAGCAGATGGTCAAAGTTTCTTATATAAATCTTTCATTATTTTTCTTTGTATATTGAAATGTTGGTAGGGTTTATGGTTGTTAGTTTCACAACTTTTTTTTTTTTCAGATAGACCCGCCATATGTAAACTTCGATGTTACAAGACTAAGGTTTTCTAGGGAGAGGCGGTACTTAGTGGGAAGCGACAAAATGTGAAAACAAAAGGAAATAAAACATCAACAAAATATCTATATACTCAAACCAAACCAAACCATAGACAACACAAAACTGACAATTCTGTTTCTTATCTCGTTATATTTAATACACATTTTTTAAAAGTATATAACAATAATGTAGCTAAGTAAGTCTCAAAGTTGAAATTTGAATATAAGACTCCTACCCCTCATTGTGGTGTGTATTGATTGCTTCCCTTTAAGAGTAATGATTCTTGAAGTTCATAGAGTAACATTCACAAAACACTTTAATTAGGAGTGCAATCTTCTGACGTAAATTCTACATTTTTTCATTATTCCCATTTCTGATATTTGATTTAGAGGCAGATGATTGTGAGCTATGTTATGCAATTTGCCTAAGGTTCTATAGCTAGAAAGTGTCTTAGGCAGCAATTTAACCTGATTTCCTGAATAAACACCTGTCTACCACACTATATTGCTCTTACTATTGACATCTTCTCAAGAAATATGTTAAATAAACCTAGAAAATTAATAACGAGATTAAGCTGAGAATCCATTTTGTGTTTAAAAAAATGATGATAAAGACTACTCTCATTATTTCTTATGGAGAGGGTCCTACCAGTAGAGCAAACTCCCACTCCTAATCCACCTTGTTAACTTAGAGCCTTAGAGACTTTTCTAGAACATGGATAATGACTGATCCAGGGTGTCATAATCAGTATATGACGGAGATGGGAATTGACCTCAGGTCTTCCTGGGTCTAAATCCAGTTCTCCATCCCCTGCGCCTCTCCAGAATAACAATAATCATACAAAATTTACCATAATAATAGCTGCTAACATGTATATTTCATTTAGAAGCTTGCAAAGTATTTTAACTATCATATTATGACCTTCATAACCCTGTGGGGAATGAGAAAGAAACGGAGGTTGAGGTTGATGCAGTGATGTCCATTGTTACACATCTGTTATGAAATGCAAGGTTTTCTCACTTCTAATCAAGCATTCAAACTTTTAGAAGGCTTCTTCACAAACAGGGGACACCTAATCAATGTTTGTTGACTTGTGAGAAACAGCACTGATTGAACTGAGTGGAATATATATATTTTTTCTTTTTCTCTTTATATATCTGGATATAGTGACATTGTTCCATGATCCCTATAAAGTTACTGATGAGCTTCTTGAATAGAATTTTTTGTTGTACAACCAATATTAAAAAAAAAAATCAACACAGAGGAGAGAGAGTGCTAGGGGTGGCGTGGAAGGAATAGCTTCTAGGCACAGTTCCCTAACTATGGAACCCGGTTTTCTTCCCTTCTTTCAACCTCAGTGTGCTCCTTAGTCAAATGAGAATCATCAAACAATCAAATCTTACCACTGCATGAAGAAATACAGATGTCTAGTTATTATAGATACATGAGTTTGTAGTTTTCTTAATACTACCATATGGAATAAGCTACCAAGCCATATACAGATATGAGTTATTGTCATTCATCAGTTAAGTAGTTGGGCTCCTTGTGGAAAAACCCTTAATGTAACTAAGCATAATCCGTTTAGTTAATTGGGATGAATACTAATGCTCTCTAATAAGACAATAAATGAAATTTTCACATCTCATACAAGGAGACAGCAGCATGCTCCAGTGAGACAAGCAGCAGGCTGGGGACCTAAAGCTGTGAGAGCTTAACTGGGTAGTCACCATGCTCCATTTATAAAATATTATTTCTCTTGTCTGTAAAGAATAGAGGGGAAATAAAGGAGTCAGAGATGAATGTCACATTGGGTTAAGGAAAAAGTAGATAGAGTCATTATTAAAACTGAGTATCATCAGAAGGTTGTTCAGAAAACAGGAAATATATAAATTAGATAATGTTTTATGAGGCTTTATTTTTAACTATACGTATGTATTATATGTCTGTATATATATAATACATGTATTCACAACTGCCAACATATATGTACATACATATGCATATTTTGTTGCTGTTGTTAAATCATTTCAGTAGTGTACAGCTCTTTGTGATCTCATTTGGGTTTTTCTTGGCAAAGATACTGGAGTGGTTTGCCATTTTCTTCTCCAGATCATTTTACAGATGAGGAAACTGATGCAAAAAGAGTTAAGTTACTTGTCCAGGGTCACACAGCTAGTAAGTTTCTGAGGCCATATTTGAGCTTAAGATGTCTTTTTGACTCCAGGCTTAGCACTCTATTCAATGCACCACCTATCTCTCTCTGTGTGTATTTGTATATGCACGCATATACACATATGTATGCATAAATGTGTGCATGTACATACATGTACATATGTGTATACATACACAAACAAGGTGGAAATTTAAACATACATCTATGCATGTATATGCATATATCCACACATAATAACATGTGCATATACATACGCACATGCATGTACATACATGCATGTGTGTATATATTCATGTCCACATACACATGCATATGTATGTGTGTATGTGTATGCATGTATGTATGTATGTGCATATGCATGTATGTGTGTATATTAGCTAACGTTCATACAGGATGTCTCAAAACCTTAGTCCAGTTTTAAAATATTAAAGAGCTGCCTACTGCTCACTCTGTGTAGTACATTATGGTTTTCAAAGCACTTTTCACATGATATACAATTGGATGTTCACAACTCTGAGATGAGCAATCCATGTAGTATGACTCTTATTTTACGTACAGCACCGCTGAGGCTTGGGAAGATTTAGGGACTCATCCATTATCACAGGCAGGATTTGAACTCTGCTCTTCTTGATTCCAGGGCTGGTGCTCTATATTCTCTGCCATTAAACTTATATTCAAATGAGCTGGATTTTAGAAAAGCTTGGATTAATTATTTTTGGCACAGTTGGCATTTATACAGTGCTTCAAGATTTACAAAATACTCTCCGTACATTATCTCATTGATTCTCACAACAATCCTGTAAGTTAGGGGCTATTACTATCCCCTTTTCCCAGATGAAGTAACTGAGTCTACAAGAAACTGAATTATTATAAGCTAGTAAATAACTGAGGCAGCATTTGAATCATTTTTGCTAATTGTTGTAAGGACAATGTTCTTTCTATTCACACTATGCAGGCTGACTTGCAGCCAAGTGGTGACATTTACAAAATTTCATTTCAGAATCATTTTAATTAAGCCCTTGATTCCTTAAAAATGGTATTTCCCTAATATTAGAGTTCACTTAAACATATTGAGTATATTACAATCTTCTCTCATCATGCTAGATAGCTTAGGAGATAGAGCTCTACTGTAGTCATGGAGAATTGCCTTTCATCCCTGCCTTACTCTCGTAGTTGGGTCACCCTGCATCCCTTAGTCTCCCTCAGTGTCAGGTTTCTCATTCAGAAAATGGGGATGATGATAGATTGAGCAATTCCTACATAGTGTTACTATGAGGATTAAAGATATTGAAACATCTAGAGTACTGTGTGAGCTTTGAAATACTTTAAACATCCATTGTTACTCAATTTACAATTACTGCTACTTCTACTTGTCCTGTCTAGCACTAAATGCCCTATTTGGGCAAGGACTTTGGTGAGTTACAGAGTATATGTCAGTGTGTGTGTGTGTGTGTGTGTGTGTGTGTGTGTGTGTGTGTGTAGAGGGCAACCAGGAAAGTGAAAGAGCTCAAGAATATTCCATAAGAAGGTCACTGGGAGGAACCAGACTGTTACTATTTTTTTTCATTTTGTACAATGCCTGGCACATAGTAGGAGCTTAATGAATCCTTATTGACTTGGATGGGAACACAAAGATGACTTGAATGGAACCTAGGGAAATGTATTCAAGTGTTTGGAGAGCTGTCATGTGGAAGAGAGATTGGATGTGTTCTGTTCAATTGAACAGGACAAATCTAGGTTGAATGGGTGGGATTATCTGAGCAGAAATTTTGATCTCAAAAGTACCACCCAATCTTTCTAGTCATACACAGATGAGGAGCAATGTATTCAAATACCCTTGTATTGCAGAGCAGGAAATGGAAATTTAATGGCCTGACAAAGAGAGACACTGCAGAAAGTAGATTTCATGCCAAGTTCCTCTGACTCCAAAGCCAGATTTTGTTTTCATTTTATTTTCCTTTTTTTTTTTAGGCTTGAGGGGAAAAAGAATTAAAAAAAAAAATAATTACAACTTCCTAAGACGATGAAAAATTCTAAACCCTAGTAGGTTTTCTTGAGACCTGGTGGGTTCACATTTATGGAAGGTCACTCAAAAGAAAATGAATTGAATGAACATTTCTCAGGTTTTACAGAGGATGCTTACTCAGAAATTGCAATTGGTGGAATCAGATCATTTCAAATCTGAAAATTTGACCATTTGGAGAAGGTTTGCTAAACCGAAGGAAACCTGGTTAATCACCACATGAATCATCACTAAGTCAAATTATTAGTCCAAAGTATTTGAATTTTTTTTTGTTTTTTTAATCTCAGAAGTAGATGCAAAACCTCACATTAATCATCAACCCAAAAAGTTTCTGATAGCTGACTCTGGCCAATCTCACAAGAATTGATTTTCTCCCTGCATCCTTAGGGAGTCTGCAAACATGGCCCATGTTAATAAATATGAGTTCATTTCTTCACATCAGATTCCCTGGAAAGGTTAGGAGAAAAAGGACACAGATCACTTATGGCATGTTCTCAAAGTTGATGCAAATAAATAAACTCCAGCCCTCTACAAATAAAGAGGTCCAGATGAGGCTTTTCAAGAATCAAAGGGCTCCCTGCCCCTCCTGTTCTCTTTGCAACTGAGCACCAAAGCTCAGAGGAAGAAAAACAGTTAGGAGCTGGGGGCTCCAGGGCCCAGAATGGGGTGCCTTTGAATCAAGCACCAAAAATACTTGCATTTAGAAAACCATTTTTCAACAAATACCAGAAATTCAGTGTTGTGAGAAGAAATCAGAGACAAGAAATTTAGAGCTCGAAGGGGCCTTTAAGGCCATCCAGTCAGCCTCCTTTTTTTTTTTCCTTTAGGGGTAAGAATATTGAGGACCAGTAGACTGTCACTTTTCTAAGGTCACACAGGTAGTAGAGGATGGCAGTTATTGAGAGACTTTGACAGGTAATGAAATAGATGGATTAAGTGTGAAAAAGTACAAGTGTTACAAGAGACATTTGTTGTTGTTATATGATTTGTCCTAGATGGAAACTGAGGCTTTTTCCAATATTCATAGGATTTGATTTCATGATTATATAAGATTATCTGAAATCTGGAATTTGGAATCAGGTTGAAGTTGTCAGACTTTTTTATTTTTGTAGAGAAATGAATTATTCAGAATAGACATAAAAAGGTACATCACTTTATTCCATTTCTAAGCTTTTAGGTGAATTATTGTGTTTTACAAAAAGTAATGAATTCATTCTGTAATAATTTTGAATTTGGCCTACCCATTCATCACCACCATGACTGCCATCATCATTACTTGTCCTTTTAAAACATAGTGCTATTAATAATAACTTATATCTTTGTAACTCTTTGATGTTTGCTGTTTGAGTTATTTTACAATGTGACTTACTTTAAATGGAGACTCAGGGCAGATACGTGGCACAGCGGATAGAACACAGATTGGAATCAGGAAGACTTATCTTCATGAGTTCAAATACAGTCTTATACACTTACTAGCTGTGTGACACTGGGCAAGTCATTTAACCCTGTTTGCTGCAGTTCTTCATCTGAAAATGAGCTGGAGAAGGAAATGGCAAACCACTCCACTATCTTTGCTGAGAAAACTCCAAAATAGGGTCAGAAAGATTTGGATACAACTGAAACTACTGAACAATAGCACAATGTAACTCACTTTAAATAACTTAGGACGGCTATGGAATTTTTGGGGGTGTGTTAGCTGCTGCTTATTTCAGGAATTCAAGGATTTCTGCTCTTATTATTCATAGATTTAGGAGAATAAAGGAAATTAGCAGCCAACTGTTCTAATTTTACAGAAGGGGAAACTGAGTTTGGGGGAGTAGAAAAAGCTTTGCCTAAAGTCATGCAACTCCCATGTGTCAGAGGCAACATTCCTACCCTGATCTGACTGGAGAGAAAGTCTTTTTTTTTTTTTTCCAGTACACCATAGTCTTTCCTGAGTGTACTCTCACAGATTGCATCCTATCCCTGGCTGTTACCTAGTGAGGAGCCTTTTTCCAAAGGAAGTTGGGCAGGTATTCAGATATAGTCTGCCACTCTAGACCTATGCAGATTGGTAGACATTTTCACTGCTTGTGTTGTTGTGGTAGAGGAGGAAGGGAAGGAAACAAGTATTTATAAATAAGTTGACATGTGCCAGACACTGTGCAAAGACCTTTACAAGTATTAGCTCATTTGATCCTCACAATAATCCTGGGAAGTAGGTGCTATTATTACATGTCCTCATTTACAGTTAATGAAACTGAGACAGACAGAGTTTGTGACTTGTTCAGGATCATGTTGCTAGTACGTAGCTGAGGTTAAATTTGAACTCAGGTCTTCTTGATTGTCTTATTCTATCCACTGAGCTTCCTGGCATAGCCTTCAGAAAAGACTCCTTGAACACCATGGTTTGACTTTGTTGACTCTAAATAAAGTGACAGAGATGACTTTAGTGGAGGATTTTTAGAACTTTGCCCATAATCCTTAAATCTTCCCTTTATTTCAGATTTTGTAACTGAGGAGAGAACAAGGAAAGGGAAGATGCATCATCTATTTAGTCATTCTTTTAGCATTAGCACTTCTAAAATGTAGAATAAATAAAAAAGTTCCCTGGCACCCTGTTCTTTGGCAGCAGCAAAAGCTAAGGGGATTGTTCTCTTTGTCTGGATATAGTGATAAAGGAAGCTAAAGATGCCCAGTGTTTGTATCTTTTATTCATCTTCAGAAAATTGTATTTAATGAAAAAGGCTAAAAACCTGTTCAATTTTTTTAGTCAAAATTTAATGGATTCAAATAACCAGGAGGGAAATTTTATGGAGGAAATTTTGTTTTTAGAATTTGGTGTAGAAAAATGGATGAAGAGGGCAAAACTGGAAGATATGCTAAGTGTATCAACAATATCTTTATCATCCTCACCATTATTAACAATAATAAATCTTATCTCATTCCCAGGCACTGAGGGTAGGGAATATCACAGCATCCAGGTACTGAGATGCCCAGGGTATAACATAGTCCTAATATAAGTGTGTATTTACTCATTTCAAGAATAAATGGTGGCAAAATGACTGTCTCTGTCTCTCTCTGTCTTTCTCCTTCTCTCTTTCTCTCTCTTTCCTTTTCTGTCTCTTAATGTGTCTCTCTGTCTGTCTCAGTCTCTGTGTCTGTCTCTGTAGCTATTTGTCTCAGTCTGTCTCTTTACACACACACACACACACACACACACACACACACACACACACACAAAATCTACCGTATCTTTAGCTATCTAGCTAGGATAGTTTAGTTTACTAATTATGCCAGTTGATTCATAGTAATTAAATTTCTGTGTGTGACTATTTCATTGGTGTGGATGTTATTTCTGTCATCCATTATTTATTTGGGAGCATCATTAATTCATTTACATAAGTCTAGTTTGCGTTATTTAACTTGCATACTATATCTTTTGTGTCATTTTTATTCTTTTATATACTTTGTGATCTTTAACGGAACAGGTTGGTCATCTCACTGTACAAAGTCAGTTGATTCAGAATGACTCACACATTAGTAACCCATCATTTCCTGTCCATTAGAATAAAATCAATTTCATTTTATGTATAGGTACTTGGTTCTCACCATTTACAATGATGTTGGACAATTTTTCAAAATATCTATGCTATACATTCGTGGAGCTTCTGTTGTCGAGATTTACTTGCCCTCCTTCATCCCTTCTTAATGAATCATGTTTTCTAACATACGCTTTGTTTTTATCACCTCACCTTTATAGAAAAGGTCTGGGTTACCAACATACATATTGATCTAATTTGTGAGGTCTCAGGGAACTCAGAATTTTCTATCTTCTGCCACTTATGTTGATAAGCTACCGTTACCTTTATGCATTTTTATTGTCATTAAAAACTTAAACTTAACACTGCAACATGTAAAAATCAAATGCTAAGGTTTGTTTTCATCCTTGAATGTACAATGAAATTAACGTGGCCAGATCCTTTATTGACTGTTTTTTTTTTTTGTCTAGGCAGTGGGGTTAAGTGACTTGCCCAGGGTCACATAGCTTGTAAGTGTTATGTGTCTGAGGCAGGATATGAACTCAGGTTCTCCCGAATCCAGGGCTGGTGCTCTATCCACTGTGGCACCTACCTGCCCATCCTTCATTGACTTTTAAGGAGAACCTATGAACCATCTTTCCATTGAGATGCCTCTTCCCTCTTCCTTTATAATTCCCTTCATTGCCACAATGCTAATGATATCACTCACCTCCTTCCATCATATATCCACTCACTGGTCTTTGAATAGTCATCTCATGTTTAAGATGCCATTTGTTAAATTGACATTCACTAATATTTAAAAAGAAATCACCCTCCCCCCAAACAAAACCAAACCAAACCTTAGCCCTAGGAAGGCCAGAGAGGTGGAGAATACTGAGAACACATTTTTCTTTGCATGATTTGATTACATTCAACAAAAAGAAACAAACACACAACAACAACAAAAACTCATCACTATATGGCCAGCCTGGTTGTGATAGCCTTAATATTTAACTCTCTGAATCTTGGGAAGTGCAAGTAATCAATGGTCTGGACAATTCTTAAAGAACTTCCCGCACTAAAGTATCTGCAAGTCCTTGCATCCCTATGACATGGCTTTGAGAAACTAAGGATCACTTATTACATGGGTTGATAAGGACTTGGAATAGGATTTTGTGCAAGACTGGAGATATTATTATCCAGAATTTATAGAGAAGGAAACAAAGAGTCTTATGTCAATTTTTCTGACATGTAGCTTCCTTTCAAGTCAAGTCAAATCAACAAGCATTTGTTAAGTGCTCGTCAGCAAGAGCTAACTTGGCAAAGTTCACAGAAATCCTATTAACTGAAAGATCACAGGGCTGGAGGATCATAGGTGGAAACCTGCAAAGGCTCATATACGTCATCTTGTCTAAGCCACTAATTTTTCAGATGAGGAAACTGGCCACACATCAAGTTAGTGACAGTCCTATGATATAAATTGGTGTTCTTTGGCCCTAAACCCAGTACTCATATCTTTACTGCAGGTCAAAATGGGACTTGTTCAATACATTATTAATTTAAACGTGGCTGTTAGAGATCACATATACTGCTTGAAGTTAGTTACAACTCTGTTATAGATAATTGGAAATCAGAAGGAAAGTAGATCCATTTGTTTTTGAATTTTGAGATTAAAAAAAGGGGGGGAAAGTGTATGCTTAAACAATAAAAATAAAACTCAGTTGGCCCTATTACTCTTATTTTGAAAGGTCAGTAGAATATAATTTCAGCTCTCCAAACATTGATTTCCTAATCAATTCCTGTAGCTTGATGTGACATTGACCAATAAAAGACAAAAGATGGGAATGGGCAGTGTACTGCAACAAAAAAGGTTTATTTGAATATGG